>NC_135331.1:191606390-191922714 GCF_023851605.1 Tamandua tetradactyla
TTTTAGTCTCCCTGCTTACACTGTCCTGTAAGGAGCATGCAAAGCTCCTTTTCCAGCAGGAAAGTTAATCCCCCACAGGCACCGCCTTTTTTTGCTTCATTAGGAGACTCGTGGAATGGCTGCTGCTTTGTGGATATTCTTTGACTGATTCATTTCCCCGGCACTTATTTTTGTCCTTGCTGAGCATGCTGCATTTAGAAAAGCATAATGAGAAAAGTCTCCTTAGATTAATTTACTGAGAAACAACATAAATCAAAACATGCGTTCTTCACTGAGATAACAAGGAAAGTTGCTCTTTTAGCCAGAATAATCATTTTTGAGCCATAAGCAAAGACCTATTTTGACTAGCATTCGTCGTTGGCGTCTCTGAATGTGCTGGTTGAATTTGGTGTAAGAAGTGTTAGAAAAGAACGTGTGTCTCAAAGATGCAATTTGAGAACATGATTTTTTTTTTCAGTGTCTCAGTGTAACTGATCAGCGAGCAGGTTGAATATGGTATTGTGTTTTCTGAGGTCCAGATTGCTTAGTTCTTAATGTGTAGCCGGCAAACACTAGTATCAGTTGCACCGTGGTGTGTCCTTTGTCGGTTCACTCATTTGGTGTGGGAGAGATTATAGGAGAGCCGAGGTGATGTCAGAGCAGTTCCTCCACGTAGCTGTGCTGTCCGAAATAAATCTTTCTATATAATACTTGATCCTGGAGAAACTAAGCAAGAAGAGAAAAATAATATTTTCAAAAACCTCTGAAGAATATTTCTAAATAGCATGTAAAGCTTTTAAAAGTTTAATAATTGGATGAATACCTGCAAAAGGTAAGCCTCATTTTATTAAACATCCATCTATTGAACAGAGAGTGTTGAATGGTGCGCTGTGCCTCAGCTGGTGTGCAGAATAAAAAAGACACCAGAGTCCGTACAAAGAAATTCTCAGAGGCCCCACTGGCAAGCTGGATGAAGGACCCCTCAGAGGGCAGTCTCCACTTTTTCTAGGGGGACAGTCTTCATAAAGCAGGAGATTTATGGAGAGCCTCCATAAAGTGTGGAGATTTTATTCTTGTTTCTCTGATTGTTTATTTTCATTAAATTTTATTTACAGACATTCTATACCCATTTTTTTATTTTATTGTGGGGTGTGTGTGTATATATATATAACAAAATCCGACATTTTAACTGTTTTCAAGTGTTCACCTCCATAGCATTAGTTATATTTGCAATGTTGTGCAGTCACCCATCTTTGAAGCGTTTCCACTGCCCCTAACAGAAGCTCTGTAATTAAGCAGTAAGTCCCCGCCCCCCTGCCCCAGATCTTGGGAACCTCCGAGTCCACCTCTTTGCTTTTTCTGGGTATTTCATTCCTGTGTGGCTTGTCTCACCCGGCCTGTGTCCATTTTCTCCGGGCATATTGCGCACATGCATGGGAGGCTGCATACCTGGAGGTTTTATGCCTGGAGGCTTCACACCTGGAGGCTTCACGCCTGCACTGGAGGCTTCACACCTGGTGGCTTCACACCTGGAGGCTTCACGCCTGCCCTGGAGGCTTCACGCCTGGAGGCTTCACGCCTGGAGGCTTCACACTGAGGCTTCACGCCTGCCCTGGAGGCTTCATACCTGGTGGCTTCACGCCTGGAGGCTTCACACCTGGAGGCTTCATGCCTGCCCTGGAGGCTTCACACCTGGAGGCTTCACGCCTGCCCTGGAGGCTTCACACCTGGAGGCTTCACGCCTGCCCTGGAGGCTTCACACCTGGAGGCTTCACGCCTGCCCTGGAGGCTTCACACCTGGAGGCTTCACGCCTGCCCTGGAGGCTTCACACCTGGAGGCTTCACGCCTGCCCTGGAGGCTTCACACCTGGAGGCTTCACGCCTGCCCTGGAGGCTTCACACCTGGAAGCTTCACGCCTGCCCTGGAGGCTTCACACCTGGAGGCTTCACGCCTGTCCTGGAGGCTTCACACCTGGTGGCTTCACACCTGGAGGCTTCACGCCTGCCCTGGAGGCTTCACGCCTGCCCTGGAGGCTTCACACCTGGAGGCTTCACGCCTGTCCTGGAGGCTTCACACCTGGAGACTTCATACCTGGAGGCTTCACACCTGGAGGCTTCACTCCTGGAGGCTTCACGCCTGCACTGGAGGCTTCACACCTGGTGGCTTCACGCCTGGAGGCTTCACGCCTGGAGGCTTCACACTGAGGCTTCACGCCTGCCCTGGAGGCTTCATACCTGGTGGCTTCACGCCTGGAGGCTTCACACCTGGAGGCTTCATGCCTGCCCTGGAGGCTTCACACCTGGAGGCTTCATGCCTGCCCTGGAGGCTTCACACCTGGAGGCTTCATGCCTGTCCTGGAGGCTTCACACCTGGAGGCTTCATACCTGGAGGCTTCACACCTGGAGGCTTCACGCCTGCACTGGAGGCTTCACACCTGGTAGCTTCACGCCTGGAGGCTTCACACCTGGAGGTTTCACGCCTGGAGGCTTCACACCTGGAGGCTTCACGCCTGCCCTGGGGGCTTCACACCTGGTGGCTTCACGCCTGGAGGCTTCACGCCTGGAGGCTTCACACTGAGGCTTCATGCCTGCCCTGGAGGCTTCATACCTGGTGGCTTCACGCCTGGAGGCTTCACACCTGGAGGCTTCATGCCTGCCCTGGAGGCTTCACACCTGGAGGCTTCACGCCTGCCCTGGAGGCTTCACACCTGGAAGCTTCACGCCTGCCCTGGAGGCTTCACACCTGGAGGCTTCATGCCTGTCCTGGAGGCGTCACACCTGGAGGCTTCATACCTGGAGGCTTCATACCTGGAGGCTTCACGCCTGCACTGGAGGCTTCACACCTGGTAGCTTCACGCCTGGAGGCTTCACACCTGGAGGTTTCACGCCTGGAGGCTTCACACCTGGAGGCTTCACGCCTGCCCTGGGGGCTTCACACCTGGAGGCTTCACACCTGGAGGTTTCACTCCTGGAGGCTTCACACTTGGAGGCTTCATGCCTGCCCTGGAGGCTTCACACCTGGAGGCTTCACACCTGGAGGCTTCACGCCTGCCCTGGGGGCTTCACACCTGGAGGCTTCACACCTGGAGGCTTCACACCTGGAGGCTTCATGCCTGCCCTGGAGGCTTCACACCTGGAGGCTTCACGCCTGGAGGCTTCACGCCTGCCCTGGGGGCTTCACACCTGGAGGCTTCACACCTGGAGGCTTCACACCTGGAGGCTTCATGCCTGCCCTGGAGGCTTCACACCTGGAGGCTTCACGCCTGCCCTGGAGGCTTCACACCTGGAGGCTTCACACCTGGAGGTTTCACACCTGCCCTGGAGGCTTCCTCTCAGCTCCTGCAGCCTGGGAGGGTGTGGGCAGGGCAGGTTGCAGGATGGAGGCTCCCTCAGTGTCATGTGCGGGGCCCAGTGCTGTGTGCCATCCTTATGGGGAGGACAGTGGTGTAGGCACCATGGGGACGAAGCTGGGCCTTCTCCCTATGTGGACAGGTCCTTGAGTGCCTGCAGGGTGGCACAGGGGCACTTCCAGGTGCAGCTGACATGGGAGGTGCACAGGCCCAGAGGAGGGGGTCAGTGTGATGGGCAGCTCCGCCAGGTGCCCTGAGTGCCCCAACTCGAGGGCTGTGGTGGTGTCCCCCTGGGGAGGGGCTCAGCTCCTCTCTGCCCTGGAAACCTGTTGAGTAAGGCACCATTTGAGGCAGTGGGCTGCTTCCCACAGCCCCCAGGCGCGTTTGCCTTGGGCCCAGGGAGACATTTTCTCCAGTCGGCTGCTCAGAGCCCTGTGGAGGCTCCGCCGCCAGGTGCTCCCACCGAGCTTACTCCTGCCCGTGGTTGAACCTCTGCACCCCGCGTGCTGCGGGGGCCCAGCGTGCTGCAGGGCAGGGTGACCGGGATGGGCAGGGCAGGGCAGGGCATCCCTCCTCACCTGTCCTTTCTTTGTACCGGGTCACGCTTCAAGGTGAGCATGCACCTGGTCATCCAGTCACGTGACGCCAGGTGTTTCATGAGGGAAGCTCATGAGGACTGATGTGTTCTAGGGCTGGAAGTGCACAGTTGGTGCAGAAACCACAAAGCAATAAAAACCCCTTTTTCTGTCGTAGAATGCAAGTAGGTGATAGTTTCAATGAAAATATGTGATATGAGAACAGAGGAGAGAATGGACTCAACCTCCCCCCCGCCCCAAGTTGAGGCTGGGGTAGGATCTTCCCTTTTTAACAAACTGAGAGCACAGGAAATCAGCCTCTTATTGCATGTGTGTGTGTGTGGGGGGGGGGGGGTTGTCCTAGAAAACGGCAGGTTGGGTTTTAAACATGTTGATTATAGGGTCACCCCAGGGCATCTGAGTAGGAATGTTGTTTACCTGTTGTGGTGGACATGGGTAGCTTACCTGAGGTCCAGGGACTTGGTAGAGAGAGCTCCACCTCCGTCCAGGAGCTGCAGGGGTGCTGGGTCTGCGCCCTTCCCAGGCTTTTGTGGGCAGGTGTCTGAAAGGGAGCCTGTCAGATGCTGCCGCCAGAAGTTGCACCTGGCCCCATGATGGGGGCAGGTGAGGGGACAGGTGTTTGCAGCCTTGGCGGGGTGGGGCAGTGCTGCAGCAGCCACCTCACCCATGGCCTTAGCCTGTGCGGTGTCTGAAGGAGGGGCTGCCCGTGCCCCAGCCCTGCACAGACTCACTTTCCGTCCTTCCATCCTTCCGTCGAGCAGTCACATGCCCTCTCAGTAGGTTTTTCGTACTCAATTAACCAGAATTCATTTTTATCACTTGTGTCCAAGAATTCTTTTTCGTTCAGGTATCTCATAAAACATTTGGAGGGCTGGTGTTCAAGCGAGAGGGCAATGGGGGTTTCTTCGCTTTACTGCTAAATGAGTAAAATGAGATAAAGCAGAATGCACCTTTTGCTTTCCCAGGTCTGCCTCATTGCTGTGTGACTTGGGCAAGCAGCCTTCCCACTCATATATCCGATAGCCATTTCCACAGTCGCTCATACTCTTCTCTCTCGTCGTTCTTACCTCAGGTGAAGACAGACTCTTTCCACCCAGTTCTTCAAGCCAGAAACCTCGAGGCCAGGCTTGGGCCCTTCCTTTAGGTCATTTCCCAACTCCAGTGCACCCACAAGGCCTCTGGGGGGCCTCTGAGGGATGCCCAGTCAGCTGTCTCTCATTTTGACCCTGCAGTCCAAGTCCCATCACGGCTGCACTGATAAATAACTTCTCCTTTGACTCGGGGCATTTGAAATCTGTTCTCCACAAAGCATCTCCGCTGATCTTTTTAAAGCGTAAATTGTGTCCTGTCGGTCCCTTCTTTTAAATCTTCCAGTGACTTCAAGTCAAACTTATAATAGAAATGCAAACTCCTGAGGGGCTGCAGGGTCCTGCAGGGTCTCCCTGCGGCTTTTGTTTAAAGCAGTTTTATTGAGATACATGCACATACCGTGCTGTCCCCCCATGGTGTCCATTCAGTGGCTTTTGGTATAATCCCAGATTTGTGTCTTTGTCACCACAGTCGATTTTGGGACATTTTCATTATCCTGAAGAGAAAAACCCTCACCACTTAGCTGTCCCCTCACCACTTAGCTGTCCCCTCACCCCCTGTCCCCTGCCTGCTGTTGCATTGTCCTGTCCCCTGCTCACTGGCCACCCCCTGCTCACTGGCCACACTGGTCTTTCTTTTCTCAGCCATGCCAAGTGGTTCTGCGTTTGTACCTCCCTTCCTTTCCTGGGGCGCTCTCCCCCAGTGCTCCTGGGGGGGCTGTCTTGACTTAGGCTACTGCTCTCAGGCCACTCCTCGGCCCTTCCAGGCCACCAGCAATCTGTCCCATTCTCCACGAGCATGCTGCTTTATTTGTTCATGCCGTGGGAGACGCCCTGGTCTCTGTGAGGCTGTGCCTGCCCTCCGCTCCCGAGAGTGGAAACCTCGTCTTTATTTACTTTTGGGCTCCAGGACCTGGAAAGGTAGTTATGCATGATCGGTCCTCGATAAATGCTTGTGAGACACGTGAGAGACATAATGAAGGAAGCGTGGTATGTAAACTTTTATGTTTTGTCATCTGAAAAGCCTTCCTCATGGGGTGGTTTTGACGATGAAGCAGAGCACTCAGCCCAATGCTTGATGTGTTCCAAATGCTCAATAAATATTACTAGGTATTGGTTTTTATTGTTGTTGGATTAGCATTATGCAGAATTACATCAACACACGATCAGATGTTATTTTCTTGTTCTCTGTGATGATCAGCATGCCCCCTCCCTCCTCCCGTCAGCAAGGGAAAGAGCCTGCAAGACACTAAGATAATTTACTGAAGGGCCAAACAGTCCCCCAATTAAAGGGGGCTTCCTACAAGAGGAAGCGAGTGGTCCGATGCGAGTCGAGACTTCTGGAGACAGATGGCCAGCCTGGGAGGTTCAGGCTGAGGGCCGATGACCGGCTAGTGACCTGGATTTCCTGGATGCAGGAATGGTCGGCACGTGGGATGTGAGACACGGAGGGCAGAGAGCTCGGTGGCCCATCAGCAGGGTGGCATGTCAGGAGCAGGGTTCTGCACAGGTCCAGAGACAAGCTCTCTGGACGTCAGGTGCACATCCCACCTAGAGCCTGGACCCCGGGGGAGCCTCCTTCCCGGGGGCACAGCTGGGAGAAAGTGAAGGCACGCACGGCTGCCCTGAGCTCGGAGGGTTCCATCTCTCCCCTCTCTCCCCTGCCCCGTCCCCATCCCTGAGCCTCCTACCACATTTGAGCTTGAAGCATTTCTCGACTGGGCCACTCATTCCCAGAGACACGCGTGCTCTCAGACAGCAGCTGGGCGACCTCCGGGGCCCCTGTCGCCTCCAGAGACCATGCCGGGTTATGTCTAATATCCAGTGCAAAGACGTACTTGCTCTCAGAATATATGCTTCAGTTATGTCTTAAAGATCCGGTTTTTCATACTACATGTTTATTTAATCACATACAGTCATAAAAATATACAATATTCAGTTAAGTTTGGGGATTTTACATTCTGCAGCCTGTCGCTTTTCATTGGGGAAAATACATCTGTTCTAACGGGAATGTTCTTTTCTTTTTCTTTTAATCTTTTAGTGCTGCTAACTGTCCCTATTCAGAAATGAATCTGAATAAAGACCGCATTTTCCCTGACCGTTTAAGTGGTGAGATGCCCCCAGCTAGTCCATCATTTCCAAGAAATAAAAGGACAGACGCAAATGAAAGCTCTTCCTCTCCTGACATCAGGTAATTCAAGTGCTAATATTAGTGCTGTTTAGTGGGACTCTGAGAGATGTTTCATGTTCAGTGGGAATGTGTTCTCATGGGGCGTTGAAAATGTGCCAGGTTTAATGTGAAACAATGGTGGGGAAATTGGTACTTGGGTTTTTGTTTGTTTGTTTTAAATTGGACATAAAAACATGTTCCCATTGAGCAGGATGTCCTCTCGTTCTTTCATTTGAAGCTGCCTGGTATCAGAGATGGGGAAATTCCAGCCGTTTTAGTACATTCCAGTTCATATTTCTGAATGAAGTGATCAATATATAGAGAGAGCCGCACTTCACAGAGGAAGGCGCAGACTCCTTGTAAAGAATGCACGTTTTTTTAGGGCTCATTATACGCTGAGTACTTTCAGAAACACATTACTTTATTTAATTATTAAAATGTTAATTTCCCTATAAGAGTGTCCATTTTGTTTTGATTGCATTTGTAGAGTTGAATTGGAATGTTTTCACCCGAGTGGATTATTAAATATTTGGTATATCTTTAAGTAAATGATCTGGGCACTTATATTAGCTGAGGATAATACTAAAAGAGCAATCAGTTTAGTAGAAAGATGTTCCTTAATCTTTAGATCTGGGGGATTCTTTTATGGAATATCTTAAAACATGAAGTAATATTGTTTTTTTTCCCTATGAGCAGTATTTATGGGGGAAGAGATACACTGACTTAACAACCAAAGGTAGTAACTATCGACCCTAAAATTATCCAGAGTCAGGTTTCCACTCCCAGGCAGCCGGTATGTTATATTAGTTCTCCCTCGAGCTTAGTTCTTTTTATTTTAATATTTTATAACTTCCATTATTTTGGGTGAATTAAACAGACTTTTTGATTAATAAATATGACTCTAAATTCACATCAATATTATTGGAGTAATAGCTTTTGAAGTATCGAGTATCCTTATAGAAAAGCAGTTTTGCTTTATTGGGTATGCAGGAAAAAACAATAGCTGCTTCTTCAGTTAACAATAACAGTGATGTTTTTTACCCTTTACATTATGACTAATATAGCATAGGCTCATTTAGCAAATCTCAACACCCTAAAATGAGGGCATATCTCTTGGAGACATTTAACTTTACAACAAATTAAAGTAGGCATTAATTAATACACATAGTAGTAATTTTGCAGGTACAGAGTTCATTAACTCAGAAGCGTAGAGGTGATGAGAAGACCTAGAGCTAAGATTTCAAAAGCCAAGATTTTGTGTAAAATGTGTCCAGAATCCTCAGCAGAGCTGGCAGCGCCACCTCAGGACTCACGTCTGGGCTTGTGGACAGCGTCTCCTTAGAGCAGGAAGAGGCCGTGGGTGGGAGGGTGTCATGGGCTCCTCTGGAGCTCTGGGGGCAGCCGGAGCAGGCTCGTTTCTGCGGTGGAGCTGACCGCTCCAGCGTCCTGTCTCCTGTTGGGTGGGCCGGGTGTCTTCAGGCCCTTCACTGAGAAGACGCGCTTAGGCACTTTAAGTTTTCTCTACTATCCCATCACAGAAAGTATTTTGTGTGTAAATATTTTTTAAAGTTCCACATATAATTGAGCCGGTGAATTCTGTACCTGTAACCGCTGCTCTGTGAATTAATACTTAGAATTATTTGTATTACAATTGCATTTCTTTAAGTGTTATGCCCTCATTTTTGGGGTGCCCAGATTTGGTAAATGGGCATCGCATTACTCAACGGCTTCAGAGACTTTGTTCAGATTTCCCCGTCTTCGTCTATCCAGACATGCTGTTTTATATAATTAATTTATTTGTTACTTCATCATTTACATTTATGTGGCTAGAAGCAACCCTAGGGGTTTTATTAGTTGCATCAGTCAAAGGAGACATGAGAGGCAGCCCAAACGAACCCCCAGATTATAAAGCGGACTGTTTTTATCAAAACTTTTTTCCCACTCTATCTTTTATGCTAAATTAAGAAATAATTATAGACATCATAATGTTCCAGCCTTGTTTTCATTAGGCCTGCCTTAAAAATGACATTTTCCAAAATAGGCAAAATAACATAGATTTACTTACTCATTTAAAATTGGCTTCAGGTTCTTTTCTTCAAGCACTCAGTGACACTCACAACAATGAGAACAGCACTTGGTATTTTGTGTGTAAATGAGCATGGGGTGGCTCACAGCAAACATTAAATGAAAGGGAGGCTGTTAACACCCACCGAGAAGTAATATCCTGTGGCTCTGGGTTCTGGGAGAGTGGGTGGGTAAGAGTCTTCTGGCTTCTCGGCTGTAGGTGACTTCATATGAGTAAATTTAATAGCTTACTTTTCTCATTTTTCATTCTAAAGATAAATATAACATTGTTCTGAATGCTGATTTCCTTCACCTGCACATAATGTCATCTTGAGCTGTGCAGCGATAGTTTTTCTTTCACTTATTGCAGGTTTTCTGCTCGGGTGGGTGGGTCGGCTGAAAGCACGGCTCTCTCCAGGGCTGCTTCCACCCTCTGCCCACTGAGGCCCTGAGTGGGCCTGCAATTCGCATTTTCACTTCTGCCGTCTAAATAGAGCCGAAGCCGGTGCCCTCCTCAGTCTGCCACGTGCACCAAAGCAGCAGTGGGGTCTGTTGGCTGCGCCTCCTCTGGGCCCCTGCCCTTCTTCCTGCAGACAGGCGGGCAGTGGGGACGGCGGAGTCGGCCTCCGAGCAGGGCCGTGTCGGGCGCGGGAGGCTGGTGGCTCCTCTTCCCCCGGCCACTCTGCCTTCATCCCGAAAGGCTCTCTTCTAGCCTGGTTCACAGTAGGCTCTTAGGGCGGGGCCCAGAGGAGGACTTACTGGTTTTAATTCCTGTTTGTGGAAGAGGAAAACCTGCTTGCTTCTTTCATTCCTGAAGAGCAAAGGAATGGCTCGTCCATTGCGTTGATAGTCCCAGGATAAACTTGGAACCAGGCCATCAGCCGAAATGATTCTCACGATATCAATTACATTAGCTCATCTTTTCCCGTAATCATTACTCACCTGGATGTTATTTCCCAGTCAGGCTTTAAAAAATTTCCCTTTGCATTGATCTTAAGAATTTACTAAAATATGATTGCCCAACTTTACTGGTTTTTAGAAATGTGTTTGGTGTAGCAAGGTCAGTTTGCACCCTCAGAAGCAGATCCCGAAACAAGGGTTTGATGCACGTGGTTTATTTGGGAGGTGAAAAAGCTGCAGTAGGGAGTAAAGAAGAGAGACAGGAAGGGGAGGGGCCCAGTGCAGGCCGAGCTGTCCCGCTGGTCACTGCTGTGGGCAGCAGGTGTGTGACCCTGCTGGGAGGGCCGGGCGCCCTTATGGACACACAGCTTGGAGTTATCCCGGCCAAAGCGCTGGGGAGCAGAACTTGCTGCCCCAGTTCCCTCGGTCGTGGACCAGCTGCTGGGGGAGGGCAGGTGCTTCTCCAGCCATGCGCCCGCTGCACAGCGCTCCCTCAGGAAGGCAGCAGGTGTCGGGGGGGTGGGGGGTCGGCCACAGTGTGGCGGTCACTGATGGAGCCTGCTGCAGCACCCCGTCGCCGCCGGACCCGGCCAGCGCCAGCTCCTGCGACACGCTGCTGTTGCTTTGGCGCAGGAGCTGACGTGATCTGGCTGCTAAAGAGGGTCCAGAAACCATGTACGTCCTGTCCACACCGTAAGACACTGTGCTCAGAGCCAGGTCACGGGCCACCTGCGGGCAGTGCCAGGCACGAGTGGAAGCCGTGGAAGCCTTTAGCTGCCCCGGCTCCTGGGAATGAGTCCGAATCTGTGCAGTTGTTGGTATGTGCCGGAGAGAATGTCAGCTTTAGTTAAAATGCATAGTTCTGACGACAACTGCTGTGACACTGAGGCAGCCAGGAGTGTAAGGAAAGGATGATTGTGTTACTGTTATGTACCTGTGAAGTTGTTACAACAGTGTTTCAATGAGATCTTCTCTCTTTGAATAGCCTTAATTCCTCACTCAAGAGTCTCTTTTTTATATAGTAGACAAGCAAAGACATGCAGTTCTCTTTTCTACAGCAAAAAAGTGGGGCAGTTCACCCTTCTTTCACATGATCTTTATTTCCCAAATCTCGTACTTTAGGTAATAGGGCCTTTCATGTCATAAGAGGGTTGATTCATTAATTACTTATTAGTTATTAGGCAGAGGGGTTTTCCTTGGTATCTTGATAACACCCGCCGTATTTATTCATTATATTCCTTTTCTTCACTCACATAGATTTCTTATACCAAATTGCCGTTTAATCACAAAAAGGGTTTTATAAAGTTTTTCAGGCACAGCCTCCTGTTTACTTACAGGAGGCATGGAGGCAGTTCAGGTACTCTTTTAAAGTCCCTTTAATGTTGAAACCCTGAGGTCACCATTCTCTGATCTTTTACCCATAGTGACTTCAGCCCAGCCGCAGACAGACGTCCTTTTACATTTAAAAGGGAAACCCTCCCTGACCGCGCTCATTGCGTTGCCATCACTTCTCCTAGAGATGAAGCTGCCTTTTAGCCATGGCAACACCCCGCTAAGGCTGAACTTAGCTGTTCTGGAAAGAAAACGGGGTATTAAGCTGCCTTTTTAATATTCGAGCTGTGGTAGGTGAGGCCAGGTCTCTGGTGGGGGGTCCGGCCGAGCTTCCTAACCTGGGGAATGTGTCCCGACCCCTTTCAATATTCTGCCGCCTGCTTTCATGCTGGACTTTGAGAGGTGGAGGACATCGGTGTGTCCCCGAGGCGGGGCGAAACAGTGTATTCATTCTTGTTTTTAAAGTATTAGTTTTAACAGACTAAGACTGGGTGAAACCTAATTGTTTAGAAATTGTTTTTAAACGAAAAAGTAAACAAACTTGAATAATCACAGCTGGATGCATTCAAATGCAGTCGCGTTACTGTGTATTTACTCTTCTCGTGTTTGTCCCACTAATATTTACCAGGAGCATAATTAGCCTGAGAGTGGAGGACATCCAGAACGTGGCACATAATTACAGAGAAGAGAAGACTGACTCATAAAGAATACGTTTTCCACTCGAGTAGCTTCTGCTATATCTCAATTAGAAGCCTGATGCGTATTCTTGAAAAAGATTTAGCCATGATTCTGTTTCAATTCAGGTTAAAGAAATGTTGACATAAATTTGGCCCTTGAAAAATTTAAAGTGCCAAGAGGAGTTGTCACGTGCCGGGCAGGGTCGTGGGTGCTCTGATGTGTGTCCTTCCGGCGCCGTCCTCGGCGCCCTCTCGGTGGAGCTGCTTTCCCGTCTCATCCCTGCCCTTCGAGGAAGGAAGCGGATGCTTCTCCCTCGGCCGCAGGTGCCACGGCTCCTAGGAGGCAGCTGCAGAGTCTAAAAGTACTCTCACAAGCCGTTTTAATGCTTGAAGAGAACTTACTAAAGAAAATAGACGTCAGGATATTTATCCTAAAACAGGTACGTCTTAGATAGTGGTGGCTTCCACTGCTCAGACTTCTACTTGTGATGTGTCTGGCCCTGTTCCAGGTGCTTTCTGTGCATTATTTTACGAGTCGTTGGCGTATCTGGGCGGTACGGGAGCTGTGGGCCATCCCTGTGTTACAGAGGGCGCCCTGAGAATCAGGGAAGGTCAGTGACTTGCTAAGGTCATGTTGCACGTGCAAGTGGCAAAAATGTGCGCAGTCTGTGGACCTCCAGAGGCCCCGTGTGGAGGTGCTGCAGGGCAGCTTTCTGCCCGGTAGGGCTCGCGCCCGCCTCCTGAGGGCATGGCTGGTAATGAAAACTGTGGGCAAGGAGAGCAGCTGGTGGAGGTTTTATTTAGAGAACTGTAGTATTAAAAATAGCATAAAATAGTTCTAGTTGTCATTTAAAAAAATCTTTCAAGGAGCATAAGTTGTGCTGTGCTCCAGACTATATTGTAATATCAGTTTTGTTTTGTCTCTTATTGGAAGACTATGTAGCTAGACTCTGTTTCTGCCTATGAAGTCAAAATTCTTTAACAAGGATTTCATTTTTGCCTAGAGGAAGAAATTCGTAATCAGAATGAGTATAATGAAATTCCCATCCTTTTAGGAGGGAGAAACATGGCTCCCCAATTGAAAAAACGGTTTTTCTTTCAAATAAAATACAAAAACAAATAAGAATATAATGAATCAGATTCTTCATTTCTGACCTTATCAATAAAAGACATGAAAATCAATGTGGACATAAAAAGGCATGGTCCTCTTAACTTCAGGTAATGAAGATACGTACTTTGTTCTTGGGGAAAAAACAAACAAACCTGCCAAGTGCCAAGTGTGAAAACCATAGCGTATTTCGGTCTAATTATGGATTTTGGAGTCAGGAAGGCCTGGTGGTAAACTTACCCTTGACCTCAAGCAAGTTCCCTAATTTCTTTGAGTTTTGGCGGATACGGTAGCAGGACCTCCCTGCAAGGACTGTGATGGAATATAAGACATGCAGAGTCCAGCCAGTTTTTGGCTCGTACTGTGTTTTTAAGAACGTTAGCTTTCCTTATTACTGTAAAGTGTTTGCACATTTCTGGGTGTACTTGAGCAGGAATCTGTTCAGAGTAGCGGTTCTTTTCGACTCATGGTTTCCTTAGCCTGTTGTACGGCCTGTGCAGAGCGGCAGCGCCCACGCCTCTGCCACCACTGTCCAGCTCAGGGAGCAGCTCAGGACAGTTAGGCTTGGTCGCTTTTAATTTTGAGGAGTTAATAGAATCAGTACATCAATCGGAAACCAAGTATTCGAACATTTCTGGTGGAGTCCTTCATCTGAGTTGTGTTAGAGAAAGATAAAAATCTGTGTTCGTATATTCCCAGGTTTAATATGTGTGCGCTGTAATGAAACACTAGGACTTAAAGTAGGGAGATTGAAAACTGAGCATTCCTCTGTGATGAAGTATGAATGAATAGTATAAGAGCAAACAGCATCTTTGCTTCTCTCTTATGATGGATTTGGCAGATCTGGGCATGAATAAACTTTGGTGGCAGAAGTTTTATGTTTTACTTTCCTTTTCTGTCTCTCTTTCCTCTGAGAAAAAAAAATGTTCTTTAACCTGCATTTCAGAAAGTAGGTGATTGAGATTGTGTTTGGGCATCAAGAATGCGTAGAACTTTTTTCATGGTTAAGTCTTATACTCTTATTATTACAAAGCTTACTTTATTGAAATGAAAGGTATGCTCTGTTAAAACCATAAAAGTGTAACTAACTCATGGCAATGAATGGTGAAATAGTTATCTCTAATCAGGAAAACCGAAATATACAGAAAATTCTAAGACTTAATAGTCTAGTCTAGGTTTATTTATCTTTTCTTTATTTTTAAACCAGTCAGTCATCAAGTCTTCTAGGAAATTCACAACAACTAAGAAATTTATTTTCTTTGACTCTGGAAAATGCCAATTTTAAGTTATACCACTGTTATATGGGACTATTTCAAATAAATGTTAGTGTAGCTGTCTATAGGTACATACACAAAAAAGTGAATTTTCCCTATGGCAACAATATTTACTAAGATAAAATTTGTGATCTAAAAGAGTATTATTTCTAAATTATTATAAAACAAGTTTGAAAGATGATACAAGTTAATTTTAGCATAATAAGCTGATTTTTAGCATTTTGTAATTGCCAGATATACCTTCAGCACTTTTTATTACGGTGAAGACAGAATTTTCTGTCATCACCTCAACAAATATCACTTCTCCAGTTATCAGTGGTTTTCTTGTATTGTTTTTACTCTAGTTCTATTTTTCCCCACTTCCAATGGACTAAGGCCCTCCATAGCCATTTAATTGATTTCTCTTGGAAAAATATATTTTCAAGTAACAACCTAATTCTTCCCCATTCTTAAATGAGCAAGTATTATTATTCTTTAGTTTGGGACAGTTGTTTTCCATGTGATCTAAGCAGGGAGCTCAGGTTCAAATGAAGTGTACTTTTGCCCTTGGAAATGCTCTTTCTAAGAAGTTAGTGAACTTTTATTTATTGCATACTCACTGGGTTAAAATATTACAGCTTTGAATGAAGAATAAGTTAGTGCCTTTGTAATTAAAACTATGAAAGTCCTTTTATACTTTGTAGACTAGGTTATGAAATTTTAAATCCAAGAAATCCAGTTTTAAGGGAAATATAAGTAGCCTGTGCTTTGGTTCCCTTTAAAGCCGTTTTTGTCCTTGACTTAAGGGTAAAGCTCAAAATTAAGTCCATCATGATCCGTTCCATTTTAGAGCATGCCCTGCTCATTTCGTTTAGCGTTAGGTCAGCCCCAATCAGAGAGATGTGCTATCAGTCCACCCTTGAGATTGGCCTGAATAAGGTAGGAAAAGCTTCCTAGAATTGGGATTGATTCCCCAGGGCCAATCTGACCCAAATCCCAGAACTGAATAGTGTGTGGTGACTTAGGTAAATGGTGTGCACTGTCAGACCATTTCCTTCTTTAAGCTGAAGTCTTACCAAGCAGTACGAGTAAAATTCCTGTATTGAATACATGTCCCAATTCTAGGTGAATTCATCAATGCCTGCCATTTCCAGAATGGTTCATCGTATATCATTCTAGACTTTAAATTCTCTTTCCAGATCAATAAACAAAAATTGATAATGAGGAAAACATGTATTAATAGATGTTATTAGTATCACTTACCTTCTTAGTGTAAACTGCATAATCCTACTGACAATTTAAAGGTACTGTTTGTTCTTAAAGACAAACAGTTGTTGAGATGCAGTTCTGAACCATCTTTTAAAATGCTACTCCTAAAAAAAAACATTGAAAATCGGGTAGATTGAAATACTAGTGGTCAGTGAGAGAGAGGGGTAACAGGTTTGGGATGTTATGTTTTATTTCTTTTTCTGGAGTGATGCAAATGCTCTGAAAAATGATCATGGTGATGAATGCACAACTATGTGATGATATTGTGAGCCACTGATTGTGCACCACGTGTGGAATGTATATGTGTGAAGATTTATCAAAAAAAATATTTTTAAATGTTGAAACACCTAATTTTTTCAGAGACCAGCATGCTGATGACATCTCTGTCAAAGAAGAGTTTGAAGAGAGAACAGAAAGTGAAATGAGAACCTCACATGAAGCCAGAGGTAGGTGTGAGATCCTCATAGTATCGATAGATGTTACTGTTAATATATTATAGTAGAAAACAACTGGAATACTTTTGTATTAAGGTTAAATTGCATTTGTTTGGCTTATCCATCATAACAGACAACAAAAGCTTATTGTTCAGGATAAATACAGTATGTGATTCATAACGGTGTGGCTTCAGCTGTAGCCTGTATTATAGTGTCTTCTACATATAATGGTGCATTTGAAGTTCAAGACATTGTATGGGTTTTGTTACACATTTTCTTTGATGTTGTTGAGGTTATTTGCTACATGTATTTAAAACTCAGCCAGAATTTTCTGGTGGGTTGAAATCTAAATAGAATTAATTTGGTCTTAGGCTGATAGTGCAAATTAAAGGACTATCTCTTGAAAAAATATTTTAAGTTGTATTAGAGGAAGTAATTTATCTTATATCTTTGTTAGGAAGACATTGCAGTGGTTCAGTTAAGCAGTGAAGCCCTAATTGCTGTCAGCCTCGTGGAGATTGCGTCTACCTTTCACACATGAGAGCATTAGTATTCATTTGCCATAAGAAATTGTTAGCCTGACTATGATTCAAATGCTTGTCCCTGCAGACTTTTGTTTGTTAGCTTCAATTTTTATAGAAGGCTCGAGAATAGCACCTAATGGCTGTTTGCCTCTAATGGCCTATTTCTTAAGTGACGTGTCGGTTTCCATTCCCGGTTTTAGTAAAGCAGTGATTTATGATGAATTGAAAAGTTACGTTCCCGACTGTCTTCAGCCTGCCTTACGGTGTCTTTACGGTGCCTGGCGCCGCATCCTGTGTAGTTGAGCGCAGGGTCTGGGGCTCGGCCGCCAGGCCCTGGGCTCATCAGACCCCCCGCAGTGCTCCGCTTCCCTTTTCCATCCAGAACGGGGTGACACCGGAGGGCCAGAGGAGGCCACACCGGCAGCTTGCCTAGAGTGCTCTGAAAGTCTTTGATAATTTAAAATGTTCCTGGTAATTTTCAAACGAAGAAGGGACCTTATTTGCTGAAAGCCTTGTCGTCGGGGTTATGCTGGGTTCTTAGTCAGAGGCGTCGGCTTCTCCTGGCGGAGAGGTGAAGCCCCCAGCCTGCTTATCTCAGCTCCTCTGCCCTGGACAAAGCCTTAACCTCTCCGTGTCTCGGCTTCCCCCCTGTAAAACGGCCATCGTGATGGCGTCTGTGCATTCCGCTGTTTGCAAGGATTCAGTAAATCAACCACTGACGTCTTGCCGAGTTGTCCTGGCATCACCGTTGTAATGGTAGCAGTCTGGGATTGCATGGAGCTCACTGACCATTGAAAGTTCAGAGTGATTCATAGTGAAGTCTTCTAGACTCTGTACCTTTGAGGGAGACATTTGATGAAATTGTCAGTTTCTCCCTAATGTGTTGTCTGTTAGCTTTTCATTTTATTTGCTGAGCCAATACTGGTAGTTTTAATCTCTGTTAATGGAGATTTTCAGGTTTGTTAACGTGAAATGAATGGTATTCTCTTCTATTTTTTTTTTTAGTAGTTTTTCAGCCTTTCTAATTTTGTATTCAAAAATGTATTATTTTGTATTAGAAATGTTTTCTTTTTCTATTTTTCTTGATTTTAATTGCCTGAGATTTTCTGTTTTATTATTCTTGCCAAAGAAGCCCTGCCTGGATTCTTTTATATCTCTTAAAAGTTGTAAGTAAAATAACTCTTCCAAATCATTTATATTTTATTTTTATTTATTTATTTTTTGGGGGTGCGTGGTCCAGGAATGGAACCTGGGTCTCCCACATGAACGGTGAGCATTCTACCACTGAACCACTTGTGCACTCCCAAGTCATTTATATTTTGTTATTTTCTTGCATGTAAGACCAGTCACTTACTATGTATTTTTTTTTACTTCTTATTTTTTATTAATGAGAGAGCCTCACAAAATAAGTTGTTCTGAGAATTTTTGCACATATGTTCCTAAGTGCAATTGGCCTGTAATTTTTATCTTTAATAACTCATCCAGTTTTAGCTTCCTAAAATGAGTTTGATAATGTTCCCGTTTTGCAAATTTTTTGAAGCATTTGTATAAGGCTCTCATAAAATTAATGTATCTGCAGTGAAATCACATTATGATAGTTGGATTTCACTTAACATCTTTCTTAGCCTTAGACTTTCATTATCTTTTCAAAATTTTCATTTTTAGACTCATTTTGTGTGGGAGGTTTGGACTTGCCTTCTTGGTTTCCATTTAGGAGTTGATTGGATTTTCTTCACCTGGACCCAAGGCCGTCAGCTCTGAGCCAGGGCTCAGGGTGGCCTCGGAAGGCTCCTGCCTGGGGACCTGGCCGCCTGGGTCCTGGTCAGTGGGCAGTGGGCTGCATTTGTGCTCCCTCCTGCCCCTAGACCACGGACCTCCTGTCGCAGCCTGGGGGGACCAGGTTCCAGGTGCCGAGGGAGCCTGTGAGAGGGGGTGCTGTGTGCAGAGAGCCTGTGAGTGGGCAGTGCCATGTGCAGGGAGCCTGGGGGGGCTCACAAGTGCCCCCGATGGGGAGGGGAAGGGGCTGGACTGGACATGGGGAGAATGGCGCTGTGAGATTACAGGGGGACATTGGTCCATCCCATGAGGAGTGTGGTGGCCGGGTTGTCCCGATTTTAGGCCAGGAGCCCATGGGTGGACATGGGCGGGGAGGTGTCCATGTCCTGGGACCAGGAGGCATCCGGCTCAGCAGGGGGCAGCTGTGAGCAGGGGTCACAGGGAAGGAGGCGCGCCAAGGGCTTGGGGGTAGCATGCCGAAGCCCCCCCATCCTTACAGAAACAAGAAAACACATGGACAGAAACACCCTTTCGTCTGCGATTGGGCCACCCAGTCAGCTGTGCTCTGTCCTGGCGGTGAGCTGAGCCCCTCCTGCTCTCCATCCACATCTGCCTGCGCTGTCCTGTGGCTCCTGGGACTTGTGTGGACCACGGATGCCAGGGTCCAGGGGCTTCCCACGCCGTAGGTCGTGATTCTGTCCCATCCTCTTTCCTGCGAGCACCCGTTAGTCTCAGCTACACCTGAGAACTGGCCGGGCAGTCAGCAAGGCAGCGGGATGGGTGCTGCTCCTGGGGGCCGGGGGGCTGCTGTCACCCGTTCCCCAGGGTGGGGTCCCCGCAGGCCAGGCCGGGGGCTGCTGTCGCCCATTCCCCAGACTGCGACAGGCTCCTTCTCCCCCTGGCAGGACCGCTGTTTAGGGTCAGTGTTTGTCTTTTTCCTGTAGCTTCCTAGCCCCTTGTTGTTTTCCAGTGGCCATGCCCCCTTGTGCCTGGCTGAAACTACACAACTCGTGCTAGCACATCGTGCTCCCCCTCTCGTGTTTGCAGAGCTTCTCATGAGCAGTCCCTGGGGATCGCGGTGTGTTCTGTCATTTGTGAGCCTGGATACACATGCGCGGGTCTTTAGTGAAGGACACTCAGGCTCCTGCCAGGGCATGAGTGCCATTCCTCTTTCAGCGCAAGGCCGGAGGCCAGGTGTGCACATGCGCCCAGGCACGTCCCTGAGCCAGGGGTCGGCCCCAGCCCCCGCCCCGAGTGGCAGGAGCAGCCCTGCCCACGTCCAGCCCCGTGTCGTGTGCGGTCTTGGAGTTGAGTAAACGGGAGAGCGTAGATGGCCCGCCTCACTTCTCCAGTTACATTCATGCAGTGTGTGGAATTACGAGCCTTTTTCCCCAATAACTCCTGTCATGCTCCTGAATTTGTTGTTTGGGGCTTTTACTGAATATAATTTGTCACTTTGGCCTTTTCTTTTCTTTCTTTCTTTTGTTTCTGTCTCTACCCGAGAGACAAATAACTCGTTCCCAACATCATAGAAAGGCCCAGTAATAAAGGATCCTATAAATTGGCCTTCACATTTGAACTCTTGTTTCCTCGATGGCTGATGTGCAGAAAGAGGGGAATTCTCTTTTGGCGTGTGCTAGATTCTCACTTGAAAAATCAGGCTTGCTTCTTGCCTCCGTAACAATTGATTTTCTTATTTTGGTGGTTTGTACCCGCCATGACCCTTAACGTCTTCACGCCCAAGTTAAGTGTCTTGGAAGTTAGTTTTACCCACTTTGCTTGATGCCTATGAATCCACTTACTTTACTCAGTCACTGTTACTGCTCAGCCTTTTACCTTTAGTTGCCAGTTAGTACTCCGGTTTATTTTGGTCTAATGTGTTGACCTCTCTGTTTCCTCTGTTTTTTCTTTCATTTCACTTTAGAACCATATTTTATAGACTTGTGGAGTATTAACCTGAAAGGACTATTCATTTTCATTTTTGCTTTATATATCGCATACACTGCCTGTTGTGTTGAGATAGAAATCATTTTTTCCGTTCTCCACAGCTTGCCCTGTATCAGGCAGGGACCAGCGTATTTTGAAATATCCTGCAGTCCTCACAACAGCCCCCTCAGTGGGCACTGCGGAGGCGGTGCGCGCAGACAGGGGGCTGCTGACCCTCAGCTCCCCTCCTGCCCAGGGCCCAGCTGGGCTCGCGCCCCGAGGCTGCCGTCCCCTTCCAGCTCCGCGTCTAGGTACCTTCCTTGGGGGAGTGGCCGCAGAGCCTGGTTCAGACACCAGCCCGGGACACGGCACTGAGGGGATCCCGCCTCGCTGTCACTGGGTTTCGAGCCAGGGGTCGGTGCCCCCCCCCCTGTGGCTGGTCGGCCGAGCCACCAGCCCGAGACACGGCACTTAGGGGATCCCGCCTCGCTGTCACTGGGTTTCGAGCCAGGGGTCGGTGCCCCCCCCCCTGTGGCTGGTCGGCCGAGCCACCAGCCCGAGACACGGCACTTAGGGGATCCCGCCTCGCTGTCACTGGGTTTCGAGCCAGGGGTCGGTGTTCCCCCGCTGTGGCTGGTCGGCCGAGCCTTGCCCCAGCTTGGGAAAGGAGGAGAAGGCGTGCCGCGGGCCCCTGACGGCAGGGAGCGGTCTGGGCTGCTCCGCGGGTTGGGCGGGCCTCGCCTGCCCGGTCCCTTGTGGACAGACTGTCTGGGTTCTCGCACTGTACCGCCCGGAGCCCCTCCCTCTCCTAGGAGACGTGCCTTCTAGGAAAACCTTGTCTTGATTTTTCTTGATGTTACAGGATGTTCAGGGTCGTCTTTATTAGAAATGACTTCTTGGAAGGGTTAGTCTTCCTCCCTCTTCACTTTTCCCGACCCCAAGCCAAGCCAGGGAATCTCCTACCTTGTACTCTCAATCAGAATTGAGCAGCATGTTGGGCAAATTTGTATTTGCAAATTTTCATTTTGGATACTTATATGATTACCTTAAACCCTCATTTCAGTAAAGCCTGCGGGGCGCAGAGCCTTCCGCAGTTTGGGGTGCAGTGTGGTCGCATGTAAATAACTGTAGCTGAAGAGCATGGTTACGGCAGGAGCTGGTGGCCGAGCGTGGCTGTGAAGTCCAGCAGGAAGGCGGGACGATGGGAGGTCAGGCCAGCACCCTGGAGGACACTTCTGCTCGGGTCCCATTAGCAGGACACAGCCCTGTGGCTCTGTGAACCGCAGAGTGGCTGGGAGGTGTGGTCTTCCCTGGGGGGGCAATGTGCATGCCTGGAGACCCTGCCCCGTTGTCTCACGGGCTGTGGTCAGCACGCAGGCTTCCTGCTTTCTTCAGAATGTGCTTCCAGACTTGGGAGTCCTGAGTCCAAGAAAGCATCTTGTTAAAAAACCATTTTAATATTTATTTCAAGTAATTTTCCAGAATTTGGGGGCCAGTTTGCATTCCTGTTAAAAATTAGAAAACCCATTTCTCCCTTAATATTACTAGGGCATAGGGCGTTATCTGTTGTTGGCCTGACTTAATTTTTATAATTTTGAATGAAGCAAAATGGTATACTGTTTTAGTTTGGCACTTGTATTTTAAAATATCGTGGCTAGAGTCATCCTGGCAGAGAATAATATGCTGTAGTACTTATTTGTCAGTCATTAGATTTATTTTTAATGAAGTGATGTAAAAAGGCTTGGTATGGTTTTATTCTCATGCTTATTAAAAGTATTACTCAGTAATGTCAGTAATAATTATTAATTTTTTGCCTGTGGTTCTTTATTCAGGATTGATTCTTAATAAAGGGCCAGGTTGCCTCTCACCCTTAGACCGTGGTCATTTGTAGTTTTATAAACTCTGGTTTGAATTTGCCGAGGGCTATAAACCTGCGGTAAAGCCTCAGCGCAGTATGTTCTGGAAGCCCGCGCACCGTGGCCTCCTCTGCCCGTTGCCGGGCATCGTGCAACAGCTCCACAGGCGCTCAGTGCTGTGCTGACACACGTGTCCGTGGCCACAGCCCAGTGGCAGTTTCCCAGACGTGGTCTGAAGTCTGTGCAGAGCCCTCCCTAAAGGAGCAGAGCTGGACACAGAAATTGTGGATTCCACCGAAAATACACATGCCTCAATTGCAAATTTGGTTATAATCAGAAAGCACTGATCTTTTGATAATTTTTAAAAATTTACATAGCATCCATCTCTTCTTTGTTCCCCAAGGAATTTTTTTAAAGAGAGCGAGAACCCAGTCAGAAGACGTGAAATGTTTTCCCGAGTCGTTCAAGTAGCTGGGGGGTGGGGGGGTCTGCTGTGCCTTCCTCCTTGGGAGGGGGGATCGGCTCTGCCTCCCTCCAGCCCCTTCTGGTTATGTTAATAATGGGGAATTTTGTGCATCTGACCAATCCTCTAATCTAGACTTTGCATATAGTGATTATATTTTCCATCCTAATTAGGTAACAGGACGTTCAAGAGAAATCGTTTGAGAATTTATATTACAAACCTATCATTGCCTCATTTTTTCTTACATGTACAGAAAACATTTCTTTTAGTTTCATATAACAGAGTAGAATATAAGTAGGCAAAATTCACAGGAAGCCAGAAAATGTCCATAAACAAAAAGAGAGGAGAAATTCCTGTACCTGAGAAAAGGGAGGAGGGGGGGAGGGGGGAAGGGAGAAGGGGGATGGGAGGAGAGGGGGAGGGCTGCGTCTGGTTCCCAGTGGGGACAGGTGGGCAGTGTTAGCCCGAGGCCCGGGCAGGCAGGAGAGCGCTTTCCTGGAAGGAGGGCAG
Source organism: Tamandua tetradactyla (assembly GCF_023851605.1). Taxonomy (NCBI): domain Eukaryota; kingdom Metazoa; phylum Chordata; class Mammalia; order Pilosa; family Myrmecophagidae; genus Tamandua; species Tamandua tetradactyla. The sequence continues at coordinate 191,629,666 of NC_135331.1, forward strand.
CCTGCCGCTCAGCATGTCCTCGCTGTGCCTGGGCGGGCATGGGGTGCCGCAGTGATGTCAGAGTTTGGTCAGGTTTGGGGTTCAGGATACACATGATTTTTGACAGCTAGGTAGGAGAGAAAACCAAAGAAGAAGGAAATAAGGGAGGGCGGATGTCCATCACGTACCTCCTGTGAACGTGTTTCTCACTGAGCCTCGAGTTCATTCGGAGCAGCGCCTGCAGAGGGAGTGTTCATCACAGAGGCTGGACTGGATACGGTGGATTTAGCACACTTTGCCCCTCTTGGTTCTGATGCCATCCCCGAGGGAACCTGCCCCCAGTGTGAGAGAAGGTCTGCAGCAGCTGCTGTGTGTGAGTGGTTTGGGTTTGGTGAGCACACCGGTGGGCGTGGAAGCTGTGGTGGGAAACGTCCCTTTCCTGTGACTGAGCTGGGATTGGGAATGTCCCGATCGGGAATACTGGCTCTGGCGTGCTGCTGCTTGATGGACAGGTGCTTGGAATGCGCATGTGGAAAGACGTCTGCACCGTGCGTCCCGCGTCTGCAGCGTCTCCTGGCCTGATAAGAGCTTTGGGCTGCTGTGCCCGGTGATTACACCAGAATTATGTGTCTCTGATGTTCGCAAGTCATTAAAAGTCAGTCAGATAACTTTTAGGCAACATGGACAGTTTTGAAAAGACGATGTAGAGCTTTTTCAGGGATTGGTGAGAACTAGACCCAGAAATCACCCCGCGTTCTGCCTCCTGCAGTGCAGAATTGGGCAGCATCGTGTAGAGCCGAATGGCCCTAGTAAAGCGATGAAATGATAGGGGCCGCGCCGTCTTCCAGAGCAGAGGGCTGTGTCCCAAACCCAGCCTGCTCTTCCTTCCCCCCAGCCCTGAGCCAGGTGAGCAGGCTCTTCGCCTTTACTTCCATCCATATCACATGCTTAAAAAACAACAAAAACCTGGGATTGTTTTTCTTTGTTATTAACTCAAGGAGGCAAATACAAATTCACTTAAATGACGCTGCCTTCTTTGTGATTTTGGACTGAAATTACACCACTTTTATGTTTCCAAGGAGATGGTGTATTCTGTGGCTGTTTAACACTAAAGTTTCCCCATTTGGCAGAAAAATAGCTCTAAGTTCCAGGGAATCATCACAGAAGAATCAGCAAAAAAGAGGAGAGTCTAAAGTGAAGGGTTCAAAATTGAGTATTAATTAGAATTTGAGAGGCATGTGTGTTTAGGCCTATCTATGATATTAGGTTCAAAGGCACATGAAAGCTAACACAAATTTAGGATTTTCAGAATTCTTAGTTATATTTTAGGATGTTTTGATTATTTTTCTAAAGAATATATAGGAACTTTAGAAATAAACTGTGAATAATGTGATTTAAGCAGGTAATAGAATGAAAATAAAATGAAGCTACAGTGATGAACAGTGCACGTAATACACAAACAGTTACAGAATAACTACTGTTTACTATGGGACAAAACCAATCTGAATGCTAATTATAAAGTAGGCGCTGTAGTTCTGCTCTGTGCAGAATCAGAAATCTTACATTTCACATAAGCCCAGCTCATGAAAGATGTCAGTACTGTATTTCAGATAATTGTTACTCTCTTAGGAATATCTGAGGGAATATTTTTTCTGTCCCATATTTATGCTAAACAAAATGTCTTGAGCTGTGGGAAACTTAGAAAGAATAGAATTTGAAAACTGGTTAATACTGGTTGGCACATAATAGATACTCAAAATATGATGAGGATCTGAAGCCAGTTATATGCGAGTAGTTGAATGAAATGTGGAAAGAGGAACCATCGTGGCGTTTTAAAGAAATATCTGAAGAATTGAAATGGTTCATGTGGAGCAAATACTAGCATATTTCTCCATGAGCTCAGTGGGGTGAAACTATTTTGAATCTTTGGGTGTGAATTCCAGTAAGAGAGACAGTTCCAGTAAGATAGAAAATAGTGATTTTCTAACATTCAGAGCAATTCAAAATGTAGATTAGGCAAGCTTTGACAAGAGTTATTAGAGAACCACAACCAAACACTGGTAAATAAATCCCAGAGAACTATACCACTTACAGTAGCATCAGAAAACATCAGATACCTAGGAACAGATTTAATAAAGGATGTGCAAGACCTCTGCATGAAAATTGCAAGACATTAATGAGCGATATTAGAGAAGACCCCCATAAATGGAAGGATATACCTTGTTCATGGAGTGGAAGATTCAATATTGGAAAGATATCATTTCTCACCAAATTGATCTCTAATCAGTGGCAATCCCAACCTAAACCCTAGCATTTTTTTTTAATAAGCTGATTCTTTGATGTATGTGGTAATGCAAAAGGATAAGGCTAGTCCAGGCAATCTTGATGAACAAAGTCGTGTGCTTGGGTCACAGGTAACCGGCACCCTTATAAATTATTCTACTTAAAGCCTGAGGATCAGTGCAGGCCGACCAGCGGGACAGAAGAGAATCTGCGAATGCATCACAATAAAATTGGCACTGCAGTGCAGTGGGAATTTATAGAGGAAATTATCATCAAGACCTCATGTAAGCACAGATTTCTTCAGTAATTTACAAAGCATTAACCATAAAGGAAAAAGTTAATAAACTGCTTTATTGCAATTAAGAACTTCTGGTTATCAAAAGACCCTTGTAGTAAGAGAATAAAAAGGAAGACACTGAGTGGGAGCAGGTGTCTGTAACACCTATTTCTAACGAAGGAATCCTGCCCAGAACATACGTAACAACTTCTACACATCAGTAAGAAAAGGGCAAGACCAACCCAATGGAAAAATGGGTGTGGTGGTTTGAAGCTGCATATACCCCAGATTAGGCAAGCTTTGACAAGAGTTATTAGAGAACCACACCAAATTTAATTTAATCCTTTCCAGTGGGTGTAGACCCATTGTAAGTAGACTCTTGTGATGAGGTTACTTCAGTTAAGGTGTGACCCACCTCATTCAGAATAGGTCTTAATTCTCTTACTGGAGTCCTTTCTAAAAGGAGTCAATACAGAGAGAGAATGGCATGGAAACAAGAAGTGAAAGCCATGAAACCTGGGAGAGAAGGGAGAGACCAGCAGACGCTACCACATGCCTTGGCCATGAGGCAGAGGAACCAAGGGTTGCTGGCAGCTTGTCTCCGGGAAGAAAGCATTGCCTTGATGATGTCTTGATTTGGACATTTTCTCGACCCTAAAACTGTAAGCAAGCAATTCCCGTTGTTCAAGCAGAACTATTTCCTGGCACCTGCTTTAAGGAGCCTGGGAAATAAAAACAGTGGGTATAAAAATAAACATTTCACAAAAGAGGCTCTCCATTTGGCCAATAGACAAAGGAAAATGTTCTCAACTTCAGTTAGGAGACAATTAAATCCACAATGCAATCCTACTATGCAACCACCAGTATGGTTAAAAATGAAAACAAATAGACGATTCCAAATGTTGCTGAGGATATGGGACAATTGTGACTCTCTTATGCTTTGGTGGGTGGTATAGATTATACAACCATTAGGGAAACTGGTGGGTTTTGCTGAAGCCAAATGTACACAGGTGCTAAGATCTTAAAGTTTCACTCTTCAGTATATATGCAACAGAAATGCAGACATATGTTCAAGAAAAATATGTGCGAGTATATTCATAGCAACACTGTCAGAAATAGCCAAAAATCAAAACAAGTCAAAGGTCCCTTGGCTTCAAATGAATAAGTTAATTGTGGGATCGTCACAGTAATGGAGCAGCACACGGCAGAGAACAGGTGAATCCAGCTACCCAGAGTGGCAGGGTGAAGCTCCCAGACGTGAAATTGAGGGAAAGAAGCCATCACTAGAGTCTATCTAATACAGGTCAAAAGCAGACGAGCCCACAGTGTGTGCAGCCGGGGCAGCACTTCCCTCAGTGGGTTGGCGGGGCTGGCCTGGGCACCACAAGGCTCCTGAGTGTGCTGGGCACTGCGAGGCTCCTGGGTGCGCTGGGCATCGTGAGGCTCTCAGGTGCGCTGGCCTGGACGCCGCGAGGCTCCTGAGTGTACTGGGCGCCGTGAGGCTCCTGGGTGCGCTGGGCATCGCGAGGCTCCTGGGTGTGCTGGCCTGGACGCTGCGAGGCTTCTGGGTGCGCTGGGCACCATGAGGCTCCTGGGTGTGCTGGGCGCCGCGAGGCTCCTGGGTGTGCTGGCCTGGACGCTGCGAGGCTCCTGGGTGCGCTGGGCGCTGTGAGGCTCCTGGGTGCGCTGGCCTGGACGCCGCGAGGCTCCTGGGTGCGCTGGCCTGGATGCTGTGAGGCTCCTGGGTGCACTGGGCGCCGCGAGGCTCCTGGGTGCACTGGCCTGGCCACCGTGGCTCCTGGGTGCGCTGGCCTGGATGCCATGAAGCTCCTGGGTGCACTGGCCTGGCCACTGTGGATCCTGGGTGCAATGGGCTCCACGAGGCTCCTGGGTGTGCTGGCCTGGCCACCACAGCTCCATGGTGTGCTGGCCTGGCCACGAGGCTCCTGGGTGCACTGGGCGCCATGTAGCTCCTAGGTGTGCTGGCCTGGCCACGAGGCTCCTGGGTGTGCTGGCCTGGCCACGAGGCTCTTGGGTATGCTGGCCTGGCCTCTGAAGCTCCTGGGTACACTGACCACATTGCCCTTGATCCAGGCAGGGGCTACATGCACGAGCTCACCTTGAGGAAAGGGCTGGGCACTTAGGATCCATATGCTCTCCTATACAACTTTTTCTTCAGTTCAAAGAATTGACTTTAAGCAGTCCTTAGAGGTCTGAAGACCTAAACGAGTGTCCGTTCGGCAAGAACACGGTGGTGGAATTGAAGCATTGGGGCAGCTGGGCTGCTGCATGAGAGGAGAGGCCATGGGCCGCAGTGCCTTGCTCCTGAAGTGCTTTGGTGAAGGAGTTCCCACAGGTTTCTGTTCTAAAAGTTCCTAAGGGATTACTGAATGACAGACTCCCAGGTCAGGAGCCCACAGGCAGAAACCATTTGCTGGGGAATGGCTGTCTAGAGAGCAGTGACCCAGCCAGCCAGGTTTGGACAGATTGAAGCTTTTACAGTTTTAGTCGTGAACTACACAAACAAAGAATGACCAAAGCATTTGCCTCACTGCTAGTTTATTTTCATTGAAATAATTCCATATTCGCTTCTTTAAAAAAAAATTTAAGTTGTCTGTTAAACAGCCAGTGCAGTTAGTAACTAGAAATGCTGGCAACACAGTGGGGCTGAGATGAAAGGAAAGGGCAGGTCCAGATACTGTGGTGTTAAGCACAATGGCTGGACTCAAGTATGCAGCTGGCTGTGAGCTTAAAGGGAAGAGGTTTGTCCCTTTGCTACTAAAACTCGTCTCAGAAGCACCGGGGCACCAGGAGACACGTCTGTGCACTGCTGGCTGGTGCAGCAAACGTGGGTGTTGGGTTTGCAGATTGTTCTCTGGAGTCGCCTTCAGAAAAGCCCAAGGAGGGGAAGTCTGCAGTGACCATGACGCTCCTCCCCCGTCCCCCTCCTGCCCCCCCGGTCTCTTCGTCCGGGAGGAAGTGGGCATTTGAGGCTTTGTGGCTCCTTTTCAGATTGTGACTTCCCACTTGTTTCACTTGAGCAGGCGTCCGGGAAGAGCGTGCCGTCCAGCAGGCCCAGCGCCGGTCGGCCGTCTTCCTGTCCTTCAAGTCCCCAATTCCGTGTCTGCCGTTGCGCTGGGAGCAGCAGAGCAAACTCCTCCCGACCGTAGCTGGAATTCCTGCCAGTAAAGTCTCCAAATGGAGCACAGACGAGGTACATTTTAGTTACTCTCTTGGCCAGCAGCCAGATGTGAGAGTGCTACACTAAGGAAGGGGCTCATGAATGTGTTGGGGTTTTAAACTTTTTATGAAAGAGAAGAAAATGTTCTGGGTTAAATATTTTGAACCTGTGGCATTCACGTACTGGCTTCCTTTTTAACTGGGAATTTTGATGTTATCTTGACAGGTATCAGAATTCATCCAGAGTCTGCCTGGGTGTGAGGAGCATGGAAAAGTTTTCAAAGATGAAGTAAGTGTTCCGTTAGATTGCAGCATGTCCTGATGGGTCACAGCCCTGCAGTGCAGGAACTAGTGAAGTGTGTTGAGTTCGCAGAGGTGGGAGGAGATGCGTTATATCAAAATCGACAAATTGATATTTAGGTAACAAGCAGCATGAATCAGTTATATAAAAATGTCTTTGAATAAGAAGTGATTCTAAGGAAATGTCTGTAAGCACCATTTTATGATGCTCCACAGCAGTAGCTCTAAGCTCATTGTATATATATATAAAGGATACATGCATATAATTTATGGCACAAAGAAACCAAAGGAATAAATAAGCAGCATTCCATTTTTTTAATAAAGTGAAATAGTTTCCATTATTTTTTTTTACCCATCATTTTAGCAATAGCAAAATCTACTCCATTTGGTACTTAAACAACATTACTGTGATGGCTAAAAACCCCTTAGATCTTACGTATCTTGTAGTAATGTTTATGAGAACTGATATTTATTGCAGTCTGCTTTTGGAAGATTATTTTATTGTTTTCAACTACTTCTGAGTAAGGGGTGCAGGATAATGGTGCCCCATCTATTGAGCATCAGAGTAAAAAGGAGTACGATTTCTAACTCCCTCGGCCTGCTGGTGCTGACGTGCAGCGGGCGACTCTCCACCAGATTCCTGCAGAATAAGGCTCTTGCCTCCACCCCCTGGAGCAGGGCAGTCAGTCATGGCTCTGACCCGGCTGTGTGGAATGCTCTAGAAGGCAGAAGTAGACTCATCTCAGGAGTCTGGCTTCGTCCACTATCTGCTGGCCACTGGGAAGCCATGTGCGCCTAGTTCCGGCTTTGCGGTCAAGGACAGCGGACGTCTATTATGGCACTGCTCAAGGGTAGGGAGGGCAGGAGGTCAGAGCTCGTAGTGGCGTCCCTTAGGCTGATGGCTGTTTACATGTCAGACGCATGCCTGTAACAATGCATGTGACTCTGTGAGCATCCTCTTCCTGATTTAAGTTATTTCAGAAATGCTTACCTTTCTAGTGGATCTTTAATAAGCAGTAACTCAGATTTTGAGTTTTCTTGCCCCAACTTCTTTTTTTGGGGGGGCGGGGGGGGGTACATGGTCCTAGACTCGAACCCGGGTCTCCCACATGAGAAGCAGGCATTTTCACCCATGCACCCACCCCAACTTCTTAATCCTAAGTGTGTAGTGTACTACTCTTAGGGTGCTCAGAGAGTGCTGTGGCTCTTTTCTTTGAGGGATATGAGTTAGTCACTACCTTTGTAAAATGATAAAACGCTTTTGAAAGTAAATTTATGTCCCATCTGTTTTCTCCTTCTTGGCTGTGTAAGCAGATACCGTGTAATGGTTTGGCTTAAGCAATGGGAATTTACCCGCTTACATTTTTGAGGTAGATGGAAGGTCCAAACCAAGGCATCTTCAAGGTGATGCTTTCTTCCCGGAGACCAGCGTCCTGGGGCCGCTGCCAGGTCCTTGGTCCGGGGTCTGCTGTCACGTGGCAGCGCACCTGGCCACTGCTTCTGGCTTCTCCCTGCAGAGTCCCCTGACCGCTCCTTCTGTGGCCTTCTCTCTGTTAGGGTTTCCCTCTATAGAGGACTCCGGTAACGGGATTAACACCCATCCTGGCCGAGCTGGGCCACCTTGACCTGTGATCTCAGCAGACCCTCCCTACAGAGGGGTCAGTCCCGCAGGAGCGGATCAAGTTGGAGAACATGTCCTTCTGCAACGCGTACAGCTCCACACCGCATCCTCTGTCTTAAAGATTTTATTTTTGACTGTTAATATTGGGTAATCCATATAGGTTCACTCCACTATTTAGTTTAAGTCAATAAGATTCACGTTCAAATTCAACATGATAAGTCATCTCTGAAAAACTCTTTGTGTTCACGGCATGTTATCTTTGAAGACTCTTCCAACACCAGCTGTCCTCAAAGCCAGACCCTGCAGTGGGGTCTTTCCCCTGCACACGCGTCCTTCCTGTCCTCGTTCACTGTGGCGTGTTCCTCCTGGGCGCACGGGCTCTGCCCCACCCTCTGTAACAGAGCGCGTCTGCTCCTGTGCTGTGCCAGGAGGACGATTCAAAGATGAGGCGGCGTCCTCGCGCGCACGTGTCGCACCGCATCGCCGGGCCTTGGCTGTGAGACCCACGGTGAACCCCGACAGAGTGTCGCTCGCGTCCCACGAGTCATTTTTGAAGGGCGAAGCATGCCCGTCAGGATGGGCTGCTGCTGAAGCCATCCCTGGCACCTCTGGCTGACATACCCCAGGTCCAGTCTGTCGGAATCCTGTGTTTTGAAAACATGAGGATTTTGACTGCTTCTCTCTACCTCCTGTCCTGCCACCCTGTCTAAGCCGTCACCCCACTGTTGCTCCCCCACAGGGTTCCCAGCAGAGCCATGGCGATCCTGCTAAAATACAGATCAAATCGCGTCTCTCCTCTGCTCAGATCTGCCCAGTAGCTTCGTGTCTCCTTACTAGGGCCTGCCGTCCAGCGTCCCGTAAACGCTCTTGCCTCCCAGCCTTTCGCGGCTCTGCCCCCTTGCCCCTTGTTTATGCTGCTCCAGCCAAACCATCCGCCTTGATGCTCCTCAGTTTCTCAGGCTGCTCTGGCTCTCCCCGCGGCTAGAACATTCTCCCCGGGGCTAGAACATTCTCCCCCACATGCCCATCAGGCTCCTCCCCTCGGCTGAGGTGCTGCCTTCTCCGAGTCTGCCCTGGGCGTCCTGCCACCCGCCCTCTACCCAGCGGGCTATTTTCTCACAGCACTGTCACCTTCTAACTTACAAGACAATTTACTCACTATGTCATTGTGTACAGTCTGTCCCCACCATGAGAATGTGCACCCCAAAAGGAATTGGGGCTTGGGGTTGTTTTTGCCTTTTCAGCTGTTTGAGTCTCTGCTGTGGGCTCAGGCCCTAGTAGAGTATCTGGAACATAAGGACAGTTAACAGGCTTTTGTCACGGCACACGCGCCTTTATAACCCGAGACAGACTTATTGAGGCGGAGAATGTCACTGGGATCTCAGGTCAGGGTTGGAGGGGAACCGAGGTGGTGGAAAGTACAGAGAGCTGGAAGGGTGGGCTCTGCCACCAGGCCCTGCTTCCTCACTTGGGGGCTTTGGCGAGGCAGTCTCGGAGCCACTGTCTCTCTAGGAGGCTACCTAGTTTCTACACACGGAAAAGCAGAAGGAGAATAAACTCGGCGGTCTGTCGCACGGTACCTGACGGGGCGCACGGGGCTCTGAGAAGGGGCTTCCTCCGTAGGACGGTGTCAGTTCCATTCCTTACCCCGAGCCAGCCCCAGGGCACCCGCGCAGCAGCGGCCGCCCCCACCTCAGCTTCTGATTCTTTCTGCTGTCACCTCCCTCATCATAACCTACCAGGTCTCATCCTTCCCTCCCTCGCCTGGCTTCCCCATCCCAGCCTCTCAGCACGCGGGGGACTCGCCTCCTGGGCAGCCCGCATTACTTTCCTCCCTCGCCTGGGGCTGCTGGCTTCAGGGCCGCGGCTGTGAAAGCGAGTCCGTCCTGGTCATGGCCTGAGGCTGGCGTGGGGGCGACACGCACCAGCGCGTTAGAGCCTCGGCCGGCCGGGCGTGCCACACGACCCCCTCTCCGTGCACACGAGGGAGCCGGCCTCGGGCCCGAGAGCAGACGAGACCAGAGCCTTGCCACTAACTTTTTTTTTCTTTATGGTAGAAGACCAATTTTTTAAGAAATGGCATGTCACTACCTTTGCCTGAATTCTTTTGTTTATAGTCACAAAGATTTGTGTACCGACTGGCTTCTCTAATTTAAAACCTACTGTGCTATGCCCTGGATTCGGGCACCCTAGAGTGTTCCCTATTTTTCTTGACTTAGAGCCCAAGTCAGAGCGAGCCTGGGCAGGTGCGGACACCGTGCACGGCCCTGGGAGCTGATTTTCCAGACCTGTGAGCTTTACTGCGCTCGCAGCCACGCTGGGTGTGGGCGGTTGTGCTGTTACAGACTAGAGAATGCACGAGTCAGGAAGTGGTTGTGCCCCTGAGCCCCTGGGTGTGCTGGGGTGGTGCGACCGCCTAGGAGACGGCTGATAGTTTAACCCTGAACAAGTTCCCGCAGCGCTACATCGGATTAATTCACGCTCTTTTGTTTTTACTCTGCGTTTTAGCAAATTGACGGAGAAGCATTTCTGCTCATGACCCAGATGGACATCGTTAAAATTATGAGCATTAAGCTGGGCCCGGCTCTCAAAATTTTCAACTCCATCCTGATGTTTAAAGCTGCAGAGAAGAACTCTCACAATGAGCTCTGAACGTGGTGGATTTCGGGGCACCCTCAGCTTCCGGCTTTAAAGCTCATGTTTTATTCAAAGCACAAGGACGATTGTAACTCCTAAGTGAGAAGTCTTGAAAACTCAAAGAGCAATGCTGTGGGATTATTTATACTCCTCAACAGACGATATGTATGAATTCTTATGAAATCGCTCGCGCTTTTCAGCAGGCACTGTCTAACCACAGTCACCTTTTGGTTCTGTTCACTGAGCTAAATTTATCTTTGTAAATCTTTTTGACGCTGGGTGGGGGGGTGGGGGGGCTTCATTAATTATTTATGGTAAAGGGGGGCAGAATAAGAACTTTTGGCATTTTGTAAACATTGTTGAATTCTCTTTCATGTACACTGTTTCTTTTTCAATACTTGCAGGAAACTTTTTATATAATCAAAGTTCAACTTAAACCAAATTTGTCAAAACCTGGCTAAGTTCAGCCAGTTGGGACTGTTACCTGTACTGTTTATTTTGTGCCATATTTTGAATTGCAACATTATGCTAAGTATAACTTTGCAAGTCATGATATTGCCTAACTGCTTATAATAACTTGTTGGGGCTGAATAGTTGTAAAAATTACTTTTCTTTAAATCAGTGTTTTTTTTTTACTTTTGCACGAATTGTCAAGCAAATTACTTTTTCACCAGCATCTTTACTACAATTACCAAAAACATGTATATAAAAGAATGAAATTGAAAAAATAAAATATATAAACATAAATAAGGTAATGTATTTGAATGGCATCCATCTCATACATTGTGGTGCCCTTTATGTTTACGAGAGTTGAATGGTGTCAAAGGAATATACAGTTACATTTGGGTGCAGTGTTTGTAAGGACCTTGAACTATTTATGAGATTATCTTAGCTTTTCTCCCATTGCCGTTGAAGTAACTGTGGTGCTTTACAGAGACGAAGGGCTCAGTCTGCCGACAGAGAACTCATCTGTAAAGAGCTCTGTCTCAGATCTTACAATGTCCTCCAGACTCCAAGGGCTTCTTCAGGGTTGGCTGAAGAGAGAGTGTACAGGCTTTACTGAAAAGGCAAAGTGCAACCCCAGTAGATACAAAGATGCTAAAGCTCACGGATCAGAGCGTAATTGCCCAAAGCAGTTATTCACGCTCCTCCGTTTTGAAAGGATTCCCTTTTCTGTAGAACACTTTGCCTGTATATATAAGCGTACAGATGCACTTTAAACGAAAACCCTTGATTCCTTAGACACTGATAGCATTTCCTAGGAAAAAGAAAAGTTATTTTATCAGCCTTTTGAGGTAGTTTCTAATGCCAGGCTTGGAAATTTATTCATGGACTGTCTTGAACACAGAAAGGAAGTTTGTACCATGCTGTCTGAATTCTGGGGAAAGTTCCACCGCTCTCCTGAGTTGCTCTTACTTTTCCTGATATCCCTACGGTCTGGACTCCCCCTGGAAGTCCCTTACTGTCCTCTGCATCTGCCGCAAATCGAGGAAAGACAGGGTGAGTGACGTCAGCAGTGTCCCATTCATTTCTTTGCATGAATCTGCTTAAAAAATGTTTTCCGTTGTTTTCTTCCCCCTTTTTACATTTGTTCAGACCTTGTACATTCAAGTTGCACTTGTTATGTCTGATATGAATGAAATAAAGTCTTAATTGGAGATGCTTTTTTACATCTGTATGATCTTTGAGAAAGCTTGTTAATAGGCGAGGCGGAACGAGAGAGCCTTTGGGCATCTTTACATTTTTATGTCGTGAATGTGTAGGATTCTGAATTCTTTGTTAAACCATGCGTCAGATGATAAGAGTGAACAAAACACTCCAGAAGCAGATAGTTGGGCCAAAGTGGATTCATCCCCATTGAGGATTCTGCTTGTCTAATTTAAAGCGTATACTAAAATGAAAGACACTTCAAAATCTTTAAAATATCCACTCATTCCAAGCAGTAAATTGCAACATGTTAGAGACACAGCATCGGGCATTCTTAGAGTGGGAAAGGATTCAGTGTTCCTCAAGAAAGGAACCTTTTCCTTACCCATTCCCTGGAATTCAGGCCAAGTTTTAGCAGAGGAAATAGGAAGCCACGATGGCAGCGGTGTCTCCGAAAGGAGAGAGCAGACTTGGGTGGAAGGGTATAGGGCTATGGACAGGACAGGGCTCCTCCCATCTTAAAGCACTGAAAAAAAAAAAGTCCTCTGCAAGCCAAGTGCAACCTGTCTGCAGGTGGAAATATGTCCCCAGGCTGTCGGTTTGCAACTTCTAAATTCGATGGACTCAACCTCTTAAGAGAACAGTCAAGCTCTACCGAGTATTTACCAAAAACGACAAAGCCTGTGTGGGCGCCTGCAGCTCTACCCCCAGCACTCTGTGCTGGTCCAAAAGAACAAGGACTTGTCTTCAGACTCAGCTCGAGGGGCTGCATTCCCCATAAGGAAAGGAATCTTTCAGAACTTGGTAAATTCATTTGGGAAGAAAAGCTTTAAGAAGGATTGTGGAATTAAATGAAGAGAGAGGTAATTTGGGGAAATAGAGGAAAGTTTGTACGGAACTGGAGGTTCATTCCAGAGAAATGGAGACTCTGGTATAAGGATTACTTCATTTGAAAAATGGCATGTACAAAATTGTTACTTACTCTGCTTGACCATTCTGGTGTACGAAGTTAATTAACAGTCGTTGTAGAGATGGGTAGCTGACTTTCATCTCACATACGTTTGAATGACTACCTAGTAGGCTGAGGTTGTCTCGATGGCACAGTAAGCACTTTGTGCTATTTCTAAAGCTGTATGCTCTTGAAATATCTCCTCAGTAATTCACATGAACACCTTTCTCCTTACACATTTGCTTTGGAGTTGACGAAGCAACCCAGGAAATGCTCATCATCACACTGTGATGCAGGTATTAACATTTAAATCTTTCTTTCAGCCCCAAACCAACCCGTTCTAGCTTTCAAAACCGACAGTAGTAGAGATCTAGTGACATGGGGGCGCGCCTCCACAGCGCGGTTCTCCCGCGGGGAAGTGCTTGGAAAAGAGTGATGGTGCACAGAGCCCGGGGAGGCCCAGAGGACGCCCGCGCGGCCACCACTGGGAGGAGAACAGGGAGAAGGAGGCGCCGGGGCTCTGGGCAGCCAGGCCGTCAGGGGGACGGGTGGACACCATGCCCTGTGTGCAGTGTGCTCTTACTCCCCAATAAAAAGAATGAAATTCTAACATATGCTGCAACACGGACGACTGTGAAAACAATGCACTGAGTGAAATAAACCGGATGCCAAAGGACAGATATCGTGGGGTTCCACTTTTGTAAAATATCTAGAATTTACAAATTCATAGACACAGAAGGTAGCTGGGGGTGGGGGATGGGGAGTTTTTGCTGAATGGGTTCAGAGTTTCTGCCTGACGTGAAGGTTTTGGAAATGGATGGTGGTGATGGTTGCACAACATTGTAAATATAATTAATGCCACTGAATTATACGTATAACATGGCTAAAATGGCAAATTGTGTGGGACACATATTTTTGCCACAACAAAATGTGGACAGAAAAAGGAGCCTATCAGCTCAAACCCAAGCAGCCAACAGGGCAGTGAGGGGCAGTGGAGGACTTCGTGGGAGGGGGGCAGGGACCAGGTGGGGGGACAAGGACCTGGGGAGGGTCTGAGTCAGGTGAAGAGGAAAGGCTCCCGAAGATGGGGCTGTGGCACACAGGGTCAGCCAGCATGCAGGCGTCCTCCGGAGCCCAGCAGCCCCGTTGTCAGCGAGCAACTGAACCCGCCCGATGCCCGGGCCAGGCTGATGGCAAACTGGAAAGTGCTGCTTCTTACAGGATTCAGATTGAAAACATTTCCAACCTCCGTTCAGGTCAAAGACACTGAAAGTTTGCAATTCCTGCGATTAAATCTTTCAGGGAATGGAAATAGATCCCACTGCAGAAAATTGGAGTAAATCTGAAGTGTAGATCTTTTCAAAACTAATGCATCCTTGAAAGTATAACCTTGATCATCAAAGTTCTTAGAACTCAAAGCAAAATAAACAGTTCTTTCTAAAGGAGTCTTTTATTACCGAATTTCACAAAAAAGTTAAGGATTTCAATACAAAGATAAATGGCATTGAAATTCATTCGCATCTTTGCTACAGGATGGTTTTCTAACACCTACCTCTGCCCTTGCCCTAAATCAAAGCAATTTTTATAACATTTCTGCTGTCCCATAGATAATTAATTCTGATGCTGTATTTTGCATGCCATTAAATGACTGGACGTTGAAATCCTACTTTCTTTTCCTTTTCCTTTAAAGAGGGGGAGTAGGGGTTCGGCATATCAAAAATCAGTGTCTCTAGGAAATTGAGGGTTTGGGACAATCTTCCTGGGCATTTGACCCCAAATACATGGAAGGCAGCTACAAGGGTGGCCAAGGCTGTGACACAGTCATCCACCTTGGTGAGCCTTTCTTTTTCTAAATACAAAGAAAATTCACAGACATTGATGTTGAAAGGGTTTCTAACTTCTAAGACGGGCGTTGACACCTGCACCTGGAATAAAAGATAATGGAGTCACTACCCAGTAATATATAAGACAGCTACGTAATGAAACATACCTGAACTCAACTCTCATGTTATAATAAATGTCATTGCAATCTAGCTTGTTTATAATCCTGGCAAAACATCCTTCAAAATTATCCCATGAGAACGTGAGATGGGAAACTAGTGTCCTCTGGCAGGCAGCATACCTTCTCATTCACAACCATGAAAAGGCTGGGATCATCCCCAAAAACATCAGGCAGGAGCAGACACGTGGCCGTCATCTTCATATCTGTCAAAGCAAACACGTTTACAGTCTAAGTAAAAACTAGCTTTCACCAATTGTCATAAACGAAGCCAATATTAAAATGACTGGATATTTGTTTTCGCTGCTGTTAGCCCCTCCAAAGAACGAATTTGCCCTCTTAGATCCATGTTTCTCAGCCACAACCACCGCTACCTAACATCCCCTTCTAACTAACAGTGGAAATCCACGCTCTGCCCCCCACGTCACTGTCAGGAGACTCCCATGCCTTCTCTCCTGCCTCCCTGGTGATTTAGCACTTTACCTGTGATTTCCACTAGGAACCCAACAGGCTCCTTGTTGTAAATAGAGTTTTGCAATACTGAGGGTGCCTTTTCCCTCTATACCTATGCCCCTCCCCCATTTGAGAAATTCTTGTTTTCTAACCCACCAGTTGTTTCACTGCCTATTACTGAGTCCTTACACACAGTCTTCCCCGTGACCTGCTGCAGGGGTGGCCACGAGCAGGCAGCCCCCCCACGGTTTACTCACTTTTCAACGTGTCTTCATCTCTGCACGGTTTCAGTTTCTCTCGCAAAGTGACATTGATGGGGTTATCCACCACTGATAAAGAAGTCAGTATGTTTTCTGAATAGGATTCCAAAATGTGCCTTGTTTTCTTATAAATATCTGTTCTTGTAAGAAGTTGGAATTCTTTGAACATCTGATAAAAGATGAAAAAAATACATAACCAGGTTACAAGGAAACAAGCTAATATAGAGAATGCAAGGAAACAAATAACTTTATATCAAGCCTTGCATTTTAACTTAAAATATGTCCTAGAGGGACAGTTTCAAGAGGTGAGAGCAACCCTGGTCTGAGCAAAGCCCGCGCCCAGTGCCTCTGTCCCGAGTGGACGGCTGGAGGGGGGGCCGGGGGGCAAAGCTGAGGGGAAGGATGAGCCCCCGAGAAGGTCTGCAGGACTGTGTGCTAGTCCTGCTGCTCCAAAGCCGGAACCCCAGCCCCAAAAGACCCCTGCAAGGAAGGGAGAGGAGGTACCCGAGGGGGGAAGGGGGGAAGCTGGCGCTCCAGGCTGGGCCTGACCCTCCGAAACTGGAGGTGCCCAAACAGAGCAGCACGGGAAGCCGGAGGTGCCCGATGCGCCAAGTGACCGGTGTGCATTTTTAATAGCTGTGTACATCTGGTGTTTGAAATGCTATTTTTTATTATGTTTTGTAAAAATGCAGAATTTTGCTTTACTTTTTTTTAAGCTATGTTGTTAGCACTCAGAACACTTCATTGTTTTTTGAGGAAGGAGCAAATGTCATTAAGGAATGCCTCCGAAGCTGGATTAGTACAGGAGAAAACTCCTCCCTGCTCTAGTTTTGAGAGACTCCATCGTATGTCCCAGAGATGGGCTTCCCTGTCTCTGACACATTAGCCACCTTGGCACAAGCACCTGGTTGTATGGAAAAACTAAAATGTGTTATGCCCTCATCTCTTCTCCTTCTCAGCTGTCAGCCATAGACTTGACTCCCTTAAACCTGCTGGGGCCTGACTCCCCCAAATTACAGAATGTCAGGCAGTCTGGGCTTTGCAGGGACGCCCCTGAGATGGCGTCCCACAAAAGGGCAGTGAGTCCTTGTTATGTAGGTTGTGGACCTTCAAACTGACAACTCCACGTTTGCATCTCATTTCCTGAAGGTCCGTGTCAGCTCATGAAAAGTTGTCAAAGAACATGTTAAATGTGAAAGGTTGACCTTCACTCTCAATTTTCCCTGCTCAGAGCATCACATGGTGACTTCACTGGGTTTTACCGTGGCTTTCTGATTTTCGTAGTCATTGAAGAAAGGAGTTTGAATGGAGTTTGAAAGTTGTTAATGATTGTCTTCCCATGTCCTGCCTGAAATACCATGATTGTTTAAGTATCTTTAATAAGGCTTGGAAAAAACTTCTATAGGTACTAGGTATTTTTATTAGCTTTAATGGAGAAGTAAAGATTTAGGCTGGAGGAGGACAAAAGAATGAAAGCCTAAAGTAAATGGGAAAAGATAGATAATGGACATGGAGGAATTTTAAGGCCATGAAATTATAACTTTGGATGTAAGCAATCAAATGAGGGTTCCAGCACATAGCTGGGCTGTTGGGGTGTGCTGGTTTGAGGTGCTGTGCGCCCCAGAAAAGCCATGTCCTCTAATCCTGATTCAATACTGTTGGGTGTGACCTTTTGATTGGCTTGTTTCCATGGAGATGTGGCACTCCCAACTGTGGGTATAACTTTTTTATTAGAGGGAAATGTGACTCTGCCCGACCAAGGAGGGTCTTGATTAGTTTACTGGAGTCCTTTAAAAGAGGAACCATTTTGGAGAAAGCTCAGAGCTGACACAGACAGAGACATTGTGAGATGCGGAAAGAAAATTCCCCCAGGGGAGCCATTTGATGAGAAGCCAGGAGAGAAAGCCAGCAGATGCCATGTGCCTTCCCAGCTGAGAAAGAAACCCCAGATTTCATCAGCCCTTTCTTGAGTCAAGGTATCTTTTTATGGATGCCTTAGTTTGGACATTTTTATGGCTATAAACTTGTGACTTAATAAATTCCCTTTATAAAAGCCAACCCATTTCTGGTATATTGCACTCCAGCAGCATCGACAAACCAATACGTGGGGTTACCCAGCTAAGAGGCTTGTTGATGGAAACTCCATCAGCATGTTCCAGTAGTCTCCAAAGGGGAGACTTTCCCTTAACGCTGTCCGGAAAGGACACTTCCATGCTACCCACTGAGCCTCACCATGACTTGAATATTTTGGTAAACCACTGTCTCCAAGTTACGTCCACCTGTTAACTGACTGGACAGCTGGAACACATGTTCTCATAAAAGTAGCAGGGCTCTGTTATCAGGCAGCCCTTGGAGAATTATAATAAAGATCGATGTATTTAGAAAGGGCTTCTCAGCAGACAGGTGGGAAGCAAAGTGTGGAAAAACTGATTTCCCCCCACTTTCTGGGGTGCATAGCCTAGGATTTTTTTTAAACATTCATTTTGAAGTAATGTCAATATTACAGTAAAGTTGCAGAAATAGTAGAGTTTTCAAGTACTCTTCACAAAGCCTACCCCAATGCTACCATTTCTGGTCCGTATGAAAATCAGCAACAGACACGATGCCCGCGGCCTCCTGTCCTTGCCTATACTTTCTGGACAGAAGGAGTCTCCCCTACATAACCACAGCTTAAACACCAAGGGCAGGGAGGCCCCATCCACGGACCCCACACAGATCCCCAGTGTCCTAAAACTGTCCTTGACAGATGCAGGGTCTAACCCAAGATCCCACGTGAGATTCAGACGTCATACCTCTTTGCTTCCCCCCAACTCCTTATATTCCTTGAGGCGCATTTGAAGAGTAAATGCCAATTACTGTATAGAACGGCTCTCCATCTGTGTTTTTTTAATATTTCCTCTTGGTTGATACATTTTGGGAAGAAGATGATGGAATGGATGCTGGCACTTTTCACTGCATAGGGGGTCCAGGGTCCAAGTTTGTTCCATTGTGGAGACAGTGACTTTTATCACCTGGTTAAGATGGATGGCCAGGCTTCACCACTGTCAAGTTAATGAATATATATATAGTGTACTAGTTAATGCACGATTACTAGGTATTTTATGGGGAGATGCTTTGAGCCTATGTAATACAGTGTACCTCATCAGACCCTCCTTCACCAGATGTGCCATCCATGGATGATTCCTGACTGAATCCAGGATCACGATGGCAACTACCAATCGGTGATTTTCTAATGCAGCCATCCCTTCTGAATTTATTAGTCGGCATTCTGCTATGGTGCAGCACGTTCTCTTCTCCCACGTTTGGTTACCGATTCATTTATTCATATCAGTGTGGCCTGACAGATTCCTGTGTTGCTCAATGGGTGATCCTTTCATTGTTTCATTGTATCACAGCTCAAATTGTCCAAATTTGGCCGCTGGGCACCCCTCTGAACTGACCCCCACGTCCTCTCGCCATGTTCTGCCGGTCAGCAAGGACATCATTACTTCTGGGTGCTGCACCCGCCCTCAGGCTCATGTGGCATTGCCCTGCCCAACCCTAGGGCCCGCTGTTCTCTAAGAGCCCTGCCTCCTGCAAGCAACAGCCTCTAGAAACCACAGGGTCACTGCTCTCGGCTTCCTCCCAAAGCAAAGCTAAAAATAGATATTCATATAGGCTATTTATGTTCTGTGTATCTCTATATAAATATTAAACACCACGACTTCACACTGAAACCTTCAATTCCAGTGCAGCACCACTCGGCCTAGCCCAGCCGTCCCCCGTCCCTGTCTCTAACTCTCTACAACGAGAACCGGGCCTCCCGTCATGGCCAGCACGGTGACTGTTTGCTCAGACCTCCCCAGGCCAAACTCCCCATGGGGAGACATCAGTCAGAGCTGAGTCCTGCACCCCGAACTCAGTCTAGAGTGCAGCCCACCACGGTGCCTCCACCACACCCCTCCCCACCCTGGCCACACCCTGTTATCCCCTGCCCTCCGCTGGGTGCACTGGCCATCGGCTTGGCCCCAAGAACAGCGAAGGAAGGAGATGGAAGGAGTGAGGGACAACGAGAAAGCACAGCGCCAGTCAAACTGCCCTCGCCCACCATGTTCTTTGCTCTGTCGTCCTCTATTTTATTCCTATCCACGTCATAATTTCCATAATACAATGTCACTATTTTTTGCTTTCAACAGTTAATTGTCTCTTCAAGAGATTAAGAGATGAAAAGAAAAGCTAATCTTCTATCTTTGCCCACACATTTACCACTTCCAGTCTTCTTCATTACTCCCTATAAATGTCTACTCACATCTGCTGCCATTTCCCTTGAGCCTGAAGAACTCCCTTCACCATCCCTGTAGGGAGGGTCAACGGGCACAACTGCTCTCAGCTTCTGTTACTGAAATATATTTCACCCTCCTGTTTCTTTTTGGCTTGTAACCCCATTTTTTACTTCCTACAGGATCTAAAAGGCAAATGCATAAGTTGTAATGATAAACAAGTGGTTTTGGACTCATCATGTATAAATAGTTTGTGACACCTGCATAAGGGGGGGGATGAGAGGTATAGGAACAGAGACTATTGAGGTCGTGAAGTTTGTTATAGACTTCTGACATTAAATTCAAGCCGCATAGTAACCGCAAAGAAAACTCCTAAAAATATGCAACCTCCAGGGGTGGGGGACAAAGGCAATGCGAGTTAATACAAAATGAGTTAAAAAACAAAACAAAACAGGAGCTTCTTTTTGGGATGAAGGTAAAGTTCTAGTAATGGATAGTTCACCCTCATTTTTAGGGGATAATATCACTGGGTATAAAATACTTGGTTGACAGTTTTGTTTTGTTTTCTTTCAGCTGTTTGAATACAGGGTTTCATTGTCTTCTGGCTTCTGCTGATTGCACTGAGAAATCATACTGATATTCCCCTTTTTCCTCTGCTTTCCAGATAATCTAATTATCTTTGGTTTTCAACCCATTGACCATGTTGAGCTTTAGGTGAGGTTTTATTAGTATTTATTCTACAAGGATTTGCTGAGCTTTTGTGAAATCAAGTTTGGCATGTTACACAAAAATTCAGAAATTTCCAGCCAGTTATATCTTCACAGTTATTTCTTCTCTTTTCTCTTCTCCTCCTCTTCTTCTGGGACTCCAGTTAT
The DNA here is from genome assembly GCF_023851605.1 of Tamandua tetradactyla. Lineage (NCBI taxonomy): Eukaryota > Metazoa > Chordata > Mammalia > Pilosa > Myrmecophagidae > Tamandua > Tamandua tetradactyla. The sequence goes on from NC_135331.1 coordinate 191,650,385, forward strand.
CCATGTTAGATGGCTTGATTTGTCCCACTATGTCATTACTTTAATCCTTTTCCCCCTTGTTATTTAGATTCAGTCATTTCTGTGGAGCTATCCTCAAGCTCACTGGCCATCTCTTCTGCCCTTTCCAGTCTGCTATTTAGCCTGTCCAGTGATGCTTTCATCAGTTAAATAACTTCTCTCCAATTCCGAATTTCTACTGGGTTCCTTTTTCATATACTTCACCTTTCTTTGCTGAGATTCCCCACAGCGATGGCACATTGTGTTCCTTTCAAGGGTGTTAAATTTTGTTCTGGCAGGCAGCTAAATTACTGGGATCCTGGTTGTTTTAGTTTTCCAGAAATGTTATAGCAAAACTGCAGAATGGTTGGCTCAAACTGCAGGAATTTACTGTCTCTCAGTTTTGGAGGTGAGACGTCCAAAATCAAGGTATCGGAAGGCTGTGCTTTCTCCAAGGTCCGTGGTATCCAGCAGCCGCTTGCTGACAATCCTTAAGTCAGCCTCCACCTCCATCACCCAGCAGTCTGTCTCCTCCTCCTCCTCCTCCTCCTCCTTTTCCTTCTCCTCCTGTGTCCAAGTTCCCTCAGCTTATAAGGGCTCCACTCATATTGGATTAAGGCCCATCTTGATTCTGTCTGGTCTCATGGTAGTGGGGTCTCCGAAGACCCTTCTTACAAATGAGCTCACAGCCACAGGACTGAGTTGGGGCTTGACTGGATCTTTGTGGGACACGTGGCTCATTCCATAACACTGTCCTGTCAGACTTGGTTTCATCATTTGTTAAGGGACGATCTAGTTTGCTTTATGTCTTAGTCCTGGGTATGGCCCTTACACTACTCACTAACCAAGGTGGACACTCTGGAGTCTCCAGTGGATGCCCAAGAGAGCAAGTTCTCTCCACTCTGGCTGGGCTGAAATGGTGCTTCCAGTGTTGTCTGTCCTCTGAAACCAGCTGTCAGTCCTGCGGCAGCCTCTTTCTTTAACACATATGCACAGTTCGCACATTCCAGCTGCCCTCCAAGAACCTATAGAAATTTGGGGGGGCCTATAGAGATTTCTGCTACCCCATTTCTCCAGTACCCTTCCCTGCAGAAACCATCTGCATCGTCATCTCCAAGTTCCCATCTCTGCCAGTTCAGCTCATTAAACTGCCACATTCTGCTGCTCCCACCTTTCTGTGCCATGGCCTAGGCAGTGACCCCAAACCTGGGCGTGTGGAAATCAAGTGTTTCCTCTTTTCAGGAACAGAGCGCTATTATCCAATGCCTGAGCACAGTTGCCTTATTTTATTTCTTCCAGTTTTAACCATGTTAATGATGCAAAGTCAAGTCCACTAGCAGCTACTCCATCATGGCCCAAAGCAGAACTCAGATTCTTTCATGATGTAAAAGACTGTATCTTTTATAGTCTTTTAAGACTGTATGAGCTGGTGTTTTGGTTTGCTAACACTGCTGGAGTGCAATATATCAGAAATATAATGGCTTTTATAAATGGGATTTACTAAATTACAAGTTTACAGGTCTAAGGCCATAAAAATGTCCAAACTAAGGCATCCAGGGAAGAAAGGCCAGTGTCTGTCACTTGGAAAGTCATGTGGTTGGCCTCTGCTGGTTCTTGTTCCCAATTTCATTGTTTCCAGCTTCTGATTCCAGTGGCTTCCTCTCTAAGCATCTTGTGGGTTCACACTTAACTTCCCTGGGGCAAAACACTGGGTTTCTTCTCTTAGCTTAGCATCTTTTGGTACTGGATATTTCTTCTCTTCAGGTTCTGGCTATTTCTGTCTCAGTCTCCAAATGTCTACATCTATGTCACTTCTGAGCTCCCTCCAAAATATTTCCCCTTTTAAAGGACTCCAGTAAACTAATCAAGACCATTTTTAATGGGGAGAGTCACATGTCCATTTAATCAAAAGGTCAGACCCACAGCTGGGCATGCCACATCTCCATGAAGTAATTTAATCAAGAGGTCACCCATTACTGGGCATGCCACGTCTTCATGGAAGCAATCTAATCAAGAGGTCACATCCATAATTGGGTGTGTCACATCTCCATGGTAACAACTTAATCAAAAGGTTTCACCCAACCGTACTGAATCCGGATTATTGGACATGGTCGCATCCACAAGTTTGGACTAGGATGGAAAGAACATGGCTTTTCTGGGGTACACAACAATTTTCAAACCAGAGCAGTTGGTGACTCTTATATACTTTGCTTAACTTTTGAGAGATAATTGTTGAATTTCTCAGCAAAGTAGAAATCTTACTATCTCAAGAATTTACTGTAAAATTTTTGAAATTGTTTAAATTGGTGTTTGGCATTTTCCTCCTTGTCTCTCCTCACCCCCCTCCTATTTGTTTTGTGCCACAGCCAATAGATCCAGTGGCAAGTGCCTAATTGATAATATTTTATATAGCTTAATAAACTCATTTTAAAGTTCCTTAATTTTTAAATTCCCTGTTGAAGGGAAACTTCTCTGGTTCCTGGAAAAGGGTAAGTGAGTGCTGGAGGTGACAGATGATCAATGTCAACTGCTGGTTGCAGTTTCCCACACTTGCTGCTTCTCTCCTCCATCAGCTCCCTAACAGAGCTAGTGCTTTTCATAATGGTAGCACAATAAATAGCAGGGGTGGTTTAGAGCAGAAAGTAAGGTCAAGCCTGCTTTTATTTTAGGGAACTCAAAAAGAATTTATAGATTGTAAATCCCACCTACAAAGGGCAGAGAGGTAGGGACGCACTTCCTGGAGAAATATAAAATGCGTAATTTTCTTGTTCAAAACAATAAATATACAACTATCTGCTGTAAGGATAGTCGTTACAAAAACCATACTCCAGGTCATATTTTGGATCTAGAGGGTGACATACCTGGCAGAATGGGGGAAAAGAACTAACTCATTCAGCATTGGACAATTCAATACTGTACTTTAGTTTCATGCAAAGTACTCAGCCGGGCACTCTGGAAATACTAGGATGTTTAAAAACATAATTTCTGAATATAAAGAGGTAGACTCTCAATTTTTTTAAAACACCATCTTGTAGGTGTGTCCATCTGACATGCTTTTTCTAATAGCCAGAGGCTGTGAGCCACAGCTGTTTCCAGCAACTGACAAAAGCCAAAGATTGCAAGAAAAGAGGTGATAACCAAAGTAGGGTTGCTGAGATGATTAAGTAGATTAGCCCATATAAAGCACTGAAAACATGCCTGCCACATAGCAAACTCTCAGATGTTTGCAACCAATGCAACCAGGCAGGCAAATTCTTACTTCAGATCTTTTGAGAAAAATACACAAAACTTTTCATTTTCAATTTAGTTGATTGCATCCATAGAATTCTTCCATGAAATGTGTGTTCAGGTAAAAAAACTTTAATTGATCTTTCATTATAAACTACATACTACAGCTGAAATTACATTAAAACTGCAATGCAACCCTTTAATAGCCACTTTAAGTAAATTAAATTGAAGGGTATTTGCTTCATCCATTATACTTCATTTATTTTTAAGACCATCATTAAATGATTTGGGATCATAAAGGAAATAGATTTTGAGCAACACAGCATCGTAACAGTTCCATAAACTCCTTTGATTGCCTAAATGCCCACAAAGGGAAAATGCTTCACACTCTCAGTCCCCCAGCCTCCACAACATGTCAGGGAGTGCTTTAATTCTAAGGTAGATTTTCGTCTTCAGTGTGTATTATCAGAATATACTTCCTGAAATTGCTACCCTGTGGCCCTAGTTGGAGAGCCCCATTGCCCCATTACCACTCCAAGAGGAAAGTGGGAAAAGTCGATTTGGGTCGTATAATCAGAGGGCATAATTGTAGGTGCACAGAGATACCTGATGAGGGCATTTTAAGAAGGGAAACATTTTAAGGATGTTCTTCAAAGGAGTTCTGCTGTCAATCAACTTTCTTCTTATTTCCAAAGTCTGGCTCATCCTGTTGTCAATTTCTCGCCAGTCCTTTTCTGTTTTCAAATATTCTTGCTGGAACCAGTTAATATGCTCATTTACCTCAGAACCTAAATGAACAGCTTCTTCCTGAAAAAATATTTTCAAAATATCAGTATAATCTCTAAGTGGCAGTTTGACATTTCATGAAAACCGGAATCGCAGCCTGTTATTAATGCATTCATAATGCAAACGTTGCCATGTGCAATTACACTTGGCTTTGAACATGGTGAGAAAAGGACAGTCTTTAAGGGTGCAAACAAACTAGATAATCGCTTACTACGGAATTATAAACCTGTTTTCTAAGAGATCTAGACTTACTTTATTTCCTATATGCCCTTTTACATGAAACCTAGATTATCTAGAATGTCAAATTTAGCAAGAATAGTTTAATTATAGGCAATGTTAAAAAGAGATAAAAAGGTTTTTAATTAAGGTTTTGTTGTTGTTATTGTTTGCCTTTTTCCTTAAAATACCAGTACACATTCCAGATCTAATGCAAATTTAGATTTTTAAAGATTTTTAAATGCCTTTTTATAGCCACAGTACTATGCCATAGAACTCAAATTCCAAACAATAACAACGGGCATTTTTGCAATGCCACCTCATCAAATTGTGACTCACATTCACTATACATTCAGCCACAGTTGGAGACTGACTCATGCCTCATAAAAAGACATGCGCAGGTTTAACCCACATTCGTGCAGCCATGAGCCCATCTGTAAACAGGACCTTCGAGGACAATATTAGTTCACACAGTCAAACTGAAGGAGGTGGGCCTTAAGTTAATATGGCTGAGGTTTCATAAGCAAAGGAGACTGGATTCAGAAGAAGCCAGCGGTCAGTGGAAACCAAAAGAGCAGATGCAAGGAGAAAGAGAGATTGGCATGTGATAGGGGTTTGTTGGAATGCTAAGACTAAAAGAAAGCAAACCGTACCAGTATCTCAAGTACTGGTCAGGCTTCTAGCCTCAGAAATTATGAGCCAAGAAGTTCCCATGGTTTCAGACAACCCCTCATGTTGTGTTTGTCACAGCAGCTCTGGCAAATTAAGACAGACACATTGTGTTGGGGTGGGGTGGGGGGACAGCTAAGGAATACCCCACATATTCTATTTAAGGATAGTTAATAATCTAATACACTCTCAGCTTTGAGGAGATATGGAAAAAAGTCTTTCTAGAAAAACTTGTTAAGAGCACATTCAGCTTGTCTTCGTTTGAACTAAAAGAGTTGTCAAACATCTAGTGATCAGAATGGGCACAGATGCTCCTTGTAAAAGAAAGAAAAGATAAGCAAGAACCTACAATGCTCCCACATCAAGGCTGAGGCTTTTCCAAACACATTAAGAAAGCTGCAAGTAATGCACCTTCTGTGAACATAGAATGACTGGCAAGACATACCCCAAAAACAAATTCCTAAAACCATAACTGATCCCAACCATTATCTTACATTAATGCAATTAGAAGATAAAAGTCTTTCCACAAGGAACTTACCAAACCGTACTACTAAACATTCACAACAGAGAGTGTTCCAAATTTATACAAATTGTTCCAGAGATTTGAAAACGAAGGAATACTTCCCAACCCATTCTATGAAACCTCTATGACATACCTGAAAGAACAGTTTTAAAAAAGGAAATTACAGGTCCATCTCACTCATTATTAGGAATTAAGAAAGCATTAGGAATAAGTAATGATTAACTTGGGTTTATCTCAGAATGCTAATGTGGTTTGATATTAGGAAGGGAACTTTAGTAAACTAAAGAGAAATATCACTGGTAAACTCATTATATTTTCCATACTTTCATACTGAAATCTGAATTTTGGACTCACTGCTATGGAAAGACCTGGAATAGAAAAGAAGTAGCTTTTGAGAAACATGACATATTAACAGTTCTTTAATATCCCCAGATTTTCAATATACATGTAAATATCATATACTGTATTAACCAATTACAGGAGAAAAACATGACCATTTAAAAATGCATAAAAAAGCATTTGATAAGAGGGAGCAAGGGTAGCTCAATGGTAGAATTCTCACCTGCCATGTGGAAGACCTAGGTTCAAATCCCTGCCCATGCACTCCCTACCCCCACAAAAAAAGTTTTCAACAAATGGTGCTTCAATAATGGGGATAGTCACATGGAAAAAATAATGAAATGTTTTTACATTTCATTATACAGCATATATAAAAAAAAGCATTTGATAAAATTTAAACTCCCTTTATGATTAAAGAAAAACAGATTGTCAAAATAGGAATAGACCCTCACATCTATGGCCAGTTGATTTTTGACAAAGGAGTCAAGACTACTCAACGGGGAAGGAATAGTCTGTTCAACAAATGGTGCTGGGGAATCTCAATATTTATGCACAAAAGAATGAAGGTAAGCCCTAACTCATACCATACAAAAAACGTTAATTCAAAATCAAAAACTTAAATATAAGAACTTAAAATATAAAACTCTCAGAAGAAAACTTAGAAAAATATCTTCAGGGCCTTATGTTGGGCAGTAGTTTCTTAGACTTTGAACCCAAAGCACCAGCAACAAAAGAAAAAAATAGATAAATGAGACTTCATCAAAATGTAAAACTTTTGTGCCTCAAAGAACTTCATCATGAAAGTGAAAAGACAACCTACATGCTGGAAGAAAATATTTGGAAACCACATATACAATATGCCATATACAATAACGGTTTAAAACCCAGAACAAAGAAAGAAATTTTACAACTCAACAACAAAACAGACAAGCAACCTAAGTTAAAAATGAACAAAACACTTGAGAAACCATTTCTTCAAAGATATACAAATGGCTAATACGCATGTGAAAAATGGCTCAATATCATTAGTCATTACGGAAATACAAATCAAAATAATAACAAGATAGCATTTCACACCCGCTAAAATGGCTACTATTTAAGAATGGAAAATAAGTGTTGGAGAGATGTGGAAAACGGGAACACTCATTCATCGTTGGTGGGAATGTAAAATGGAGCAGCCCCTGGGGAAACCGTTTGGTGGCTCCTCAGAAAGTGAAGTATAGAAATACCGTATGGCCTGGCAATCCCACTTCTAGGCATATGCCCAAAAGAACTGAGAGCAAGGACTCTGAAATACATTTGCACACTGATGTTCATAGCAGCATTATTCACAATCACCAAAGGATAGAAGCAACCCATGTGTCCATCAACAGATGAGTGGTTAAACCAAATGAGGTATGTGCATAAAACAGAATCTTATTCAGCTGTGAAAGGAATGAAGCCCTGATACCTGCAACAACATGAACGAACCTTGAAGACATCACATTGAATGAAATAAGCCAGACACAAAAGGATCATTATCGTATGATCTCATGGATATAAAATAATTAGAATAAGCAAATTCAGAGTTTCTGTTTGGGGGTGACAGAGGGGCTTAGGAGGTGATGGTAATGATTGAGGTGTGGCGCTGTAGATGTAATTGACAACAATGAGTGGTATATTTGAATGTGGTTAAAAGGGGAAATTTTTCATGTGTTACTAGAATAAAACCTAAAAAAAAAAGGACTGTACAGCAAAGAGCATGAACTCTATAGTGAACTGTGCTTAATACTATAACTGTCATGATGTTTTACTAATTGTAGCAAAGCAACCACATTCGTGCAAAGTCTTAATGACAGGGAGAACTGCATGTGTGAGGAGGGTATGGGAACTCTATTTTCTGCATGATTTTTTCAGGTGCACTTATAATTTTTGTAATTAAAAAAAGCGCTGATTAAAATTTTAAAAGCAGGAACAGAAAATTTCAAAACTTGTAAAATTATCTGCCAAAAGCCTAGAGATAACTCACTTTTCAGAGTGAAATATTTGAAGAATTCTCCTTAAAATCACAAACAAGACAAAAACGCTCTACCAGGCGTTCATGTGGTGGTTTGAAGCTCCATGTAATCCTGGAAAACATGTTCCTCACTCAGTCCATTCCTGTGGGCGTGGCCCGTCGATAGGGGACGTTTGGATGAGGTTACTTCAGTTAAGGGGCTGCCCACCCCAATGAGAATGGGTCTCGGTCCTCTTCCTGGAGTTCTTTATAATCGAAATGAAATTCAGACAGAAGGAGAGAAAGCCATGGAAGCCAGAAGTGAACTCAACAGAACCTGGAGGAGAAGGGAGAGGCCGGGAGAGGCCACCCCAGGCACTGCCATTTGAGAGACGAGTCCCAGACGAGACCAGGGCCACTGGCAGCCAGCCCCGGGCCAGTCTTCATAAGAAGGCGTCCCCTCGATGACACCTTGACTTGGCCTTTTTCCCAACCTCAAAACCATGAGCTCATACATTCCTGTTGTTTACGCCAACCCATTGCATGGTATTTGCTTGAGCAGCCAAGGAAATGAAAATACCTTACATTCAGCCTTGTACTGGCAATCCTAACCAGATTACTAAACAAGAAAATGAATGAGAAGGTAAAAAAAAATTGAAAAAGGAGAAACAAACTAGGTTGTGATTATAGAGAAAACTCAAAATATGTACACAAATTATTAGAATTAAGGAATATGCAGAGTAATTTAAAATAAGAACAATAGACAAGCATATATAGAAAATGTAATCTTTTTAATTATGCAATTCATATTGATTACCTGTTGAAGCAATACTATTTTTTGGTATGTTGGGTTAAATAAAGTATACAATTAAGATTTTAAAAAATTAATAATAATAATGATGATCAATAACAAAAGCCAAAAGGTATCAAGGAATAAAACTAACAAAATGATGTTCAAGAACTTTGTGAAGAAAATGATAAAATTAATGGAAAATATCAATGGGGCCTAAATAAAGGGATAGGGGTACTGTGTTTGTGATTAGAAAGATTGATATCACAGAGAAGGCAGCTCTCTCCAAATAGAGCTCTAGACTCAGTGATAGTTCTATCAAATTCACAGGGGTTTTTTTTAGAACTTGATCTGATTCTAAAATTCATATGAAAGATCAAAAAGCTCAAAAATATCAAAACAGTCTGAACAAATAAAAATGAGGCCGTGATGGGTTTATCAAGGCTGATCTTGCAGATGTGTAGAGCCGGTGGTCCCTCAGGATGCTAGTGGGCAGGGGCTTTCCCAGCCCCAGGGCAGCCCAGCAGTCAGGCTGCAGGGAAGGTGGCCCCTGTCTCAGAGCAGCCCTGTGCTCCTCCCAGGAGGGGAGGCTGTGCTCCCCAGGCCTGCATCCCTGGGGGGAGCTGGAGGTGGTGCTCCCTAGGCCCATGTCCCTGGGAGGAGCTGGAGGCTGTGCTCCCCAGGCCCACGTCCCTGGGAGGAGCTGGGGTGGTGATCCCTAGGCCCTCGTCCCTGGGAGGAGCTGGATGTGGTGTTCCCTAGGCCCACATCTCCAGGGGGAGCTGGAGGCTGTGCTCCTTAGGCCTGTGTCTCCAGGGGGAACTGGAGGCCATGCTCCCTAGGCCTGCGTCCTCAGCAGTGAGAGGGGGAAGGTCCGGGTGGGAGGTCAGGGTGTGGGTCGCTTGCTGCCGGCCGGCAGTGAGCTGGGGCGAAGGAGGACTTGAAGGCAGCAGGCGTGACTGCAGAAGAGAGAACGCTGCCCGTCAGGGGTGGCCCACACTGGACACCTGAAGACAAGCCTGGGGGCCACTGTGAGGCTTGTGGCCTCAAAGGGATCGGCATAAATCAGAGACGTTCCCTTGGGCTGGGTCCGAGCAGCCTGCATGGGCCAGGCCGTGCAGCCTCTGTCACACCAGAAGCGGCAGGGAAAGGGCCCCTGTCCCTCCAGAGGGACCCTGGGGCCGGGAAGGAGAGGGGTCAGTTCCAACCAGCACTGTAGTCTAAGCTCTCAGCGGTAGCAAAATTCTATGACAGATTTTAACAGAGACTGGACCCTGCTTTTGAATAAGACACAGTATGGCTTAACTTAAACACAGTTAAACTGTTTCCCCCAGAAGGAAATAAAAACTCACCTTGACTTTCTTAAAACATGATTTTGATCTACATTATGCCCTCTGAATAAGTTTACAAATAAACTGTCTGGCTATAAGAATCTAATAATTAAGTCCTAGGCTGAAAATCTACCCTACCAGCACTCTGTAGAGGCCCCACGACTCAGGGGGCTGTAGCTTTTGCACAACATCTGCAAATAGCAGCCATGTCCCTGCTAACATGGTGCTTTCCCCAGAGCCACCTCGCGCTGCCCAGCTCCTCCCAGGCGTGTTCTCCGGCCTGGGCACACGGAAGCCTGTGGCCACCTGCTGCCGCCGAGCACATGAGAGACGGCCCCACGCACAAAGTGAGATGCACTCTAAGTACAACAAAGACCCCGGAGGGTGGCGTGATGGTGGCTCAGTTCTCATCTGCCATGCCGGAGACCTGGGTTCAATTCCCGGTGCCTGCCTGTGCAAACAAAAAATATATATATACATATATATATATTTATATTTATCTACACACTGGATTTCATTTGAAAACAAAAAAAAGAATAAACTTTCCCTTTACTTTTTTACAATGAGTCCGTGGAAAAATAAAGATATTTGAAAACATTGGTTTAGATGAAATACATTATTAACTTTAATTCTGCCTATTATTTTTACCTTTTTAAAAATGTGGCCACCAAAAGATTTAAAATTACATATATGGTTTGTATTATATTTCTACTGGAGAATATTGTCATCCTGGTTTTTAATTTTACTGTCATCAAATTATGTCCGGAAATGTTTCCCCAGTGTGACCTAAACAGCTTCTGAGCTAAGCAGTCAGGCACATCTCATTCAATCCGCAGTGAAAGTTTGCACTGTGTTTCCAAGTGGCTGATTTGTGAGACTTCTCAGTCTTAGTACATTTTTCCACCTGCGGATGGTAGTAATTGCTTTATAGCCAGAATGCAATTAACTGTCAGCATTTTTTTTTCAACTCACTGTCTTCTTCAGTCCTGCACCCTGAGAAAAATGTCTGCAGCAAAGGCTATAAAAATGGCCAGTATTTATATGATACAAACAAATGTTTCAGGTACCCTAAGAAGCAAACAGTAAGTGCCATAAGAGAAATTCAAAGGAACTTCGTAAATATTCGTAGCATTTGACTATCTTATCAGTTTTTGCCTAGCTTTCAACTCTGTTTTATTTCCAAGCCAAAGAAAGCTAACAAACAAAACTATTTCAACGCTTTCAAAGCAACAGGTATGTGTATACCCAAGAATTATTGTCCCTTAATCAACCAATCAATCATTCAGTTGTCAGAACATTTAAATATTCAAACTTACTTTTATCTGGACAATTTGAATTTCATCACATCTTAGATCAGCAAGAGATTTCCTTCTCTGACCTCTTCGGTGCCCAAACTTGCATTTATTTCTCATCACTTGTTCATCATCCTCTATGGGTCGGCGAACATACTTAAAGCGGTCTTTGAGGGCTCGTTTCCATAAAAACTGCATTAATAATCAAGCAGGACAGTTAATCTTCAAGGAGGTTGAAATAATCCTATATAAACCATGAAATCTTTGTCTATCACCTTGAGACTTGAAATTGGTTTCACAGTGTAGTAATAGAAATAACATATGTACCCTGTCACTTGTCTTCATGACAATCGTGTGAGATGGCTATAAAAATCATAACCCCCAAATTGTAGATAAGGAAATTAGGAATTAGAGAAATTCAAATATTTTCTCAATGTCACTGAGCTATGGAGGGAATGTGCTGGCTCTAGAACCTCGATTTTCTAATTCTCAAACTTGGATACTTTCCACCACCCCCTGCTGCCCACTCTCCCCCCCCCTGCACACACCGCACTTCTTGTGGGCTCTGCAGAAATGCCCACCCTGCCTTCTGAGTGCAGGAACTATATATGTGGGTTAATGCATTTCCATTAAAAAAGTTGTGTTGCTCTCATCCCTTGAAATTCACTTTGGTGAGTACTACTCGCCGTCCTTCCCCAAATATCTGCACAGCTCCTGTTTCAAACACAAAGGCCTGGTTCCTGCTCCTGCAGGGAGGGCACAGGCAGACCGAGCTTTCTACTAGCAGATGGGCAGGGACTTCAATCGGAGGAGAAGAGACAGCATCATCATCAATCTTGCGAGGAGATAATGGACACCTTCCTATCAGACATGCATCTGAGATGAGGCCTCGGTCTTGGGGTCAGGCACTTGTATGAGGGATGGAGGTAGGACTGGGGGAAGCCAGGGGTGGGGGGTGGGAGATAGCAGGCGAAGCAGCAGGGACGACGGAGGAGGGGAGCCTGGTGCCATTGGGAGAACTGCGGAGACGCTGTGTGGCTGGGGCACAGAGCCAAAGGTTCAGGGACAGTAGAAGAGGAAGTGACTGTGAGACTGGCAAGAGGAGCCAGCAGAACCTGAAGGGGCCGTGGTTAGCCCGTTGTTATGGGGTGAACTCTGTCCCCCACAAAGATAAGTGCAAGTCCTGCCTCCTGTACCCCAGCATGGTACCTTTTAGGAGACAGGTCCACTGGAGATCCGAGTAGTTCAGGTGAGGCCACACTGCACAGGGTGGGCCCTAACCCACTATGACTGGTGCCCTAACGAGAGGAAATCTGGACACAGACACGGGGGAGCGCCATGTGCCGGTGCAGACAGAGCTGGGAGAGATGCCACCTAACCCTGGGGACACCATGCATGGTGGGAAACAACAGAGGCGAGGGCGGGGCGGGGACGGGGCGGGGCGGGGGCGGGGAGAGGGCGGGGCGGGGGCGGGGGTGGGGCGGGGGCGCGCGGCTCTGCCTCTCCTGCCTCCAGAAGGCGGAGCAGGACATTCCTGTGGGTTTGAATCACCAAGTTTGTGGTGTTGGCTCCAGGAGCCCCAGGCGGCGGGGACACCGGTAAGGGAGCGTGAGGTCATCGTCAGATCTTCTCCTCTCTGTGGACAGGCTGCCTCGCTGTCTCAGAGGCCACTTTGGCCCTTGGCTCTTCCTGGACCTGCACCCCAGCCCTGGAGGGCTTGTAAAAGCTCAGATTACTGGACCACCCCAGGGTCTCTGATTCTGTCAGCCTGGGGTGGGGCTGAGACGAGGCCCCAGTTCCCAGAGGTGCTGAAGCTGCTGGCCCAGACGTGCAGATGCGGACCCGGGTCCGGGGGGAGCCCACTGTCCGTGTTTGTAAAGCTTTATGGATAATTGGCTGCAGAGTCAGGTTAGGAGATGCTGATAGGCCACACTGAGGTGGGAGAGCGAATGGCTACTTCTGTGTTCTAGAGAATCTGCCTGGTGTGTGGCAAGTGTTTGGGAAACCAGAGAGGTGGACAATAACCCCCGCAACCCCTTCTCCACAGGACAACACTAGCTCTCTCCTTCCCTCGGGGGCCTTGGGATTTGGCCCAGGCATCTCTGACCCTCTTGTTCCCACCCAGCTATCCTCTAGTTGCACCTCGCCCTGCTCCGGACCCCAGCCCAGCTCCCTCGTGGAAGCCCTCCCAAACAGCTCACTTCCCTAGGCCTCCGGCTCTCCCCTTCCTTCACTGCGCTCACCACACCAGCTCCTACCTCCTCTATGGGATGCGGTTTCCCCTCTCCCTGTCCTTTCCCCTCCTTTCCTTTTTTCCCTTCCTTCTTTCCATAGCTTTACTCCCCAAAAGCCCAGCTCAGGGCTTAATGCACAGGGAAATGATAAATATCTGAGGACTGTGGCCATTCTCTATGAAGAGGGTCCCTGGGTCCAAACCAGCCTCCCCTGCAGTTAACTAGAAGCTGGACTCCCCTCTGCGGGGAGGGGAGTGGCTGTGTGTCCCCCCAGCATGCCTTGTGCTGGCAGGCCCTGAGCTTGCCCGGTGCCAGGACAGCGTGGGACGGAAAGTCTTTGTGCCAGGAGGTCCGGTGCTGGCTTTCAGCCCTGCCCAGGCGGGTGGGCAGCGGCTGGAGATGTGGGCATGTTTTCTGCGCATTTAAGCCAGGCAACCAACACTGGCCAAGCACCAAGTGTCTGCACCTCACATCTTGCTCCTTTGACTAGTACTAGTGCCTGGATGTTCCCTTCCTTCAGAGTTGCAGGGCCCTGTGCTGGGGGACAGAGGCTCTAGTATTCGCTCTACTCCAGCCGATCCACTGCAACAAGCAGCCCCTCAGCCTCGGCACCTCCACCGCTGAAATGCAGGAATAACATCTGTCCTGGCAGCCACGGGGCTTTGGGAGGAGTCAGAGGAGAGGGTGTTCAAGGAAGGCCCATGTGAACGGAGCTGCGCTTCAGGAGACCCGAGAGGTGCCCCAGGAGGTGCCGCGGCCTGAGGGCTGGGAACAGGCAGCTCCAGCTCCGCTCCGGCTCCCGAGTGCACAGGTCAGCGGCGCCGCGTCACCTCCAACCCGCTCTGGGCCTGGCCCGTGCCCACCCCCACCCCCACCCCCCTGCAGCATCACCACAGCCTGGAAATGAAGGTCGGGCCCTGTGTTCCTGAGCTCCGAAGGCTGTGCTGGTGCAAGCGCCTTTTGTCCCTCGTGCTCCCTGCAGCTCTGATGGGCCTGTGAAGCTGCTGGACCCTGTGGGAGGTATCACAGCAATCAGCTGCTAGGACAATTTTAAATTGCCAATTTCTTATTTCCTGCCTTTCCTTTCTCTCTTTATGAACTGCCCAATGGGAACAGAGAAAGCACAAATGGACGGGAACCTTCCACCTGAGCGTTCACCTGACTAGTGCTCTCCGAGCCGTGCCGTGCACCTGCTGGCACTGCCAGGCTTGGGGTGGCAGGTGTGGGAGAAGACATCCACGCACTGAAGAGCAACCCCCCTGCTCCCTACTTCACCTGCCGGAGGGAGTGTGGAAAGTTCTACAAGGAAACAGCTCTCCTCCCGGCACTCGGAAACAAGAAGCAGCCCTCAAAGGGTGGGCCCTCAGATGCGTAGGGCAGCACACGGCCTCCCAGCAGTGCATCTTTAAGCTAAATAAAGTCATCAGGAAACATTCAGACAAGCTGGGTATGTGGCCGTCCGGCCAGGCAGCTGAGCTAGACTCGTCAGTAATTCGGAGGAAAAAGAAGAGAGTACAGAGAGGCTGTCCTAGGTTAAAAGAGACCACAGAGATGTAACAACCGCATGCAGCCCACGCCCTTGATAAGATTTTACACCAAAAAATTGATTTGGATAATTGGAGAAATTTGAATATGGACCATTACGTAAAATCATTATGGCAGCATAATTTTCTTAGAGATAAAAATGGTATTTTGGTTGTGCAGGAGACCATCCTTACCCTTACAGGATACATGCTAGGGCATTTTGGGGTGGCATCTGCAACTTGTTTCAAATGAACCCTCAAAACAAACAAACAGACACACACGGGAGAGGAAAATCAAGGTGGCCGAGGGGCCATACCGGTCACTCAAGGCCAGCGATGCTCAGCCCGGGGTGGCTGCTCCCCAGGGGCAGGTGGCAGGGCATGGGGGAGGCTCTGGGTGTCCCAGCCGTGGGGTGCTGGGGGGTGCTGACACCTCCGCACACAGAGTGGCCCCACCAAGGTGCTGGCGCAGCAGGCTGCCCCGGCCCAGACCGCAAACGCCCGGTCTGGATGGCTCCTCACGACAGCGGTGTTTCAGCTTCTGTACAGATTTGCAAGTTTTCAAAATGAGAACCTGAGACTAAAACGAGCCTTAAAACTGCAGAGCCTGTGGACACACCCGCCAGTGTCCCCGGGCCGCTTGGGAGCCCAGCCCGGCGCCGGGAGCTGCGGCTGGACGCGGAGGAGGGCGTTGGGGTGAAAGTTTACCCGCGCGCCCCGTCCTTCTTCCGCCCCGCTACCCCATGAAGGGCCTGCCCCGTTAAGCGATCCCGCCGGGCCCTGTACCAGCCCATCACCCATCACCCGTGTCGCGTTAGTGCCGCTGGCAACAGATGCAGCCCAAACGCACACTACAGCGAGCAGAAGTAGTCATGATTCTCTGTTTGTCTCACTTTGAAAACCATGAAACCACTCTCAAAATGTGACCGGATAGACGTGCTTCTGTGGGCCAAGCTCCTGCGGCAGGGGTCTGCAACAACTGGTTTACCGTGGGGGGGATAACCTGGCGGCTGGAGGGCAGGAGAGGGAGGGAAACCCTCCACCCATCTCCCTTGGTCGCTTCTGTATGTGGGATTATGTGAATGCGTTACTGGTTCCAACAATACACTTAAGTTATTTTTTAGAAACACAAGCATAGTAATATCAATTCAATGACAGATGGTAGGTCTTCAGTATAAAAGGGGCTCTGAGGAGCGCTTTTTCAGTACGCCAGCATGCCTGTCCACAGCTGCACTGCGGGCTTCTAGCCCAAGAGGCAGTAGGTTCAAGATGTGTGAGTCAAAACCTCTGGAGTACTGGTCCTCAACCCTGGAGTACTGGTCTCAACCCTGGAGTACCAGTCCTCAACCCTGGAGTATCGGTCCTCAACCCTGGAGTATCGGTCCTCAACCCTGGAGTACTGGTCCTCAACCCTGGAGTACTGGTCTCAACCCTGGGGTATCGGTCCTCAACCCTGGAGTACTGGTCTCAACCCTGGAGTACCAGTCCTCAACTCTGGAGTATCGGTCCTCAACCCTGGAGTACTGGTCCTCAACCCTGGAGTACTGGTCTCAACCCTGGGGTATCGGTCCTCAACCCTGGAGTACTGGTCTCAACCCTGGAGTACCAGTCCTCAACCCTGGAGTATCGGTCCTCAACCCTGGAGTACTGGTCCTCAACCCTGGAGTACTGGTCTCAACCCTGGAGTATCGGTCCTCAACCCTGGAGTACTGGTCTCAACCCTGGAGTACCAGTCCTCAACCCTGGAGTACTGGTCTCAACCCTGGAGTACCAGTCCTCAACCCTGGAGTACTGGTCTCAACCCTGGAGTACTGGTCCTCAACCCTGGAGTACCAGTCCTCAGCCCTGGAGTACCAGTCCTCAACCCTGGAGTACTGGTCTCAACCCTGGAGTACTGGTCCTCAGCCCTGGAGTACTGTCCTCAACTGTGGCTGCACATTGAACCATCTCAGGACCTCTAAGAACTACTAATATTGGGCTCCATCCTCAGGCCAATTTAACCATAATCTTCTAAACAGGAATGCACACCTAGCAGTTGAGGACTGCTGCCCCAGGAGGTCCCCAGGGTGTTCTTTTGCTCATGTTTCCATCAGGACAGCAGGCAGTAGGCACGAGAGGGCCAGGTGAGTCTGGAGACCAAGAGCTCAAGGCCAGACACCTCTCCACTGGGTCTAATCAGAAGACAAGGGACAGTCCACGGATGACAGCACCAATTTAGCACTTGTCACATCCATTCCATTTTCTGAATTGCGTCCTCTAAAACCCTTCCAAGAGACCCATCATTATACATGAACTCCCAGAGAGCAGTGAGAGAAAGAAAGAGGATGGCAGAAAGAGACAAATCAGAGACAAAGAAACACAAGGCAGAGAGACAGAGACAAACAGAGAAGTATCAAAACAGCAGAGCCAGAGACAGACCCAAAACAAAGGCAGAGAGTCAGAGACTGCTATAGAAATGGGCAAATAGACACTGAGCCACAGCAGGGGAATCAGAGGCCAGACAGAGACAGAGACAGAGAAGCAGGTAGGCGCAGATGGACAGACGGAAGGAGAGAGAGAGGAAAGACTAAAGGCAAGGGGATGAGGCATGACATCAATGGGCAACACAAGGTCATCATTTCAGCTGGGCCAAGATGAGTGCGATGGGGCTGTGGGGTCACTTACGAAGCCGCAGCCGTCCTCATCCAGGAAAGGGTATGCCTGCAGCAGGGAGCTGACCACGCCGTTGTAGTCCTGGGTACTGGGGTACCTGTCCACCGCAATGAGGAGCACACGCTTCACTTCATGGCTTCCCTTCAGTTGAGCGCAAATTATGCTCACTTTGCTCCAAATCTTGCTCAGTAACATTCAAATGGTGGGCCACGCTGGGCTTATTAGACGCATGTCATGCAAACATGGAAGAGCGCTGATTCCAAAGCGTCTCTACCCTACTCTGCAGATAGACCCTCCACCAAAGCAGCACATTTGCCCTGTTATACTCACAACGAGCCGTCCAGATGCCTCGTCATGTCGGCCTGGAGGAACTCAATGATTCTTATCCTCATGCTGTGGTCAGGACGCTTCTGCTCAGCCAGCATGCACTTGACATCATAAGGAAACTCTGGTAAAACGTAGGATTTAGTCCATTGCAATGCTTTATTCCTCACTGGAGGGTGTTTTGCATTCCTTCTGGTAAATAAAAAACATGAAGAGTGAATTCTGTTCCAAATATAAGCAACTTAACTCTCTACATTTGGAGAACCTAAGATCCAAATTGCTTTCTTGAGACTTAAATACATAGATGTCATCAATCCGTCTTCTGTCCATTCATCTAGCTACAGATGTTTGAGGACCTGTGATATTTCTGTTTTCTTTCCTTCTATATGCATTTAATTCTGGGGGAAAAAGTGTCAGGATAATATAGACTTTAGAACAAAGATAAAGCCTGAAGCTGGAAAAAATAATAATTGGCATGACTTGAAGAGGTAACTTAGAATGCATAGCTCAAAACGGGAAAAGATATCTAACCAAAAAAAAATGATAAGTTGCAATTCAGCAATAAAAATGAGGTACATGATAAAGAGTTACACCTGGTCAAGAAAGTTCTTCTTTTAATTAATTTATCCTGCTACTCTTTATAGTGGAATATGAGATCCACCTAATTTAATTTATCTTTGGCTATCTTATTAAAGTAAAATTAGTTTCCCAATTAAAAAGAAGTATGAGGGTGCATGGGTGGTTCACTGGTAGAATGTTCGCCTTCCATGGAGGAGACCAAGGTTTGATTCCCAGACCATGTACCACCCAAACTAAGATAAAATAAATATCAGATATTCCACGATACCATTCCAACAAAACTTCTAGAAAAGACTATGATAAACTGTACTTACTGAAAGCAACCTGGGGAGATTTAGATATAGAGTGGAGATTGACATAAAAAGGCATGAGAAAACTTTTTGGGGTATGGAAGTGTTCCAAAATGATTTGTGGGGATGATTGCCAACTGTACAAATTTGCTAAAATTGATTGAGCTATATACTTTAAATGGGCGAATTTTATGTTATGCAAATTATATCTCAATAAGGCTGTTCAAAAAATTATCAAAGCCACTTTAAGACCTTCAAGTTAGTGAATGATTATTGAGTATGTAAAAAGAAGAATCTGTAATTAAATTTCTAAGCAACAGCTAATCAGAGGCACTAACAGCAGTCAACCCATGATATTAACAGGATTGGTTGGGACGTAAATGAAGGAATTGAGGCAAGTCAGAGTAGAAGACCATGAATAGAAGGTATCCTAAATTAGCTTCAGTAGGTTAATTCACTGTACAACCATGGAATTTGCAGTGTTCTAAATAAAATTCAGAGGAGTTTTGAAAGTCCAACCTCCTTTAGAGTTTTAATAAGAAAGTGCGAGCTCTACTGGAATGTAGAGAACAAAGAAAGCAGGAGAAAGCACTCTCTTCTGTTTTTATGCAAAGCTCTCTCTCTTTTGTCCTCAGTTTGGCAGTCACTGCATCAGTGGTAAAAATAAGTGCTGGCAAGGAAAAAAAAGTCGATTGTGATGATAAAAAAGTATTTAAGCCCTCTAGCCTCATATATTCTGGAGCAGCTAGAAGGAAAAATCTGAGAGGAGTGCATGGTAGCCCACAACAAACTCTGGGATCTGTCCTGTAACCACTTGCTGAAGAGTGCTTGGAAAACTATTGCTTTTTTATTTCTTTGCTTTGTATATATTGTTATACTATACAATGAAAAAAATTTTAAATAAAATAAATTAAGTCCTGGCTAAAATAGTCACACTGATAATTTCATTCTTGATGCAATACAGCAACAGACATTTCCCAGACATAAATCTTGGCTTCAACCCAAACCATTTTCCTGTATGTTTTTCTCTCATTTCAATCATTCATTCATTCATTCACTTATTTATTTAATATTCATCAGGATCTACACTATGCCAATTACTCTCCTCCAATCCCCACCTGCTCCATATTCTATTATTATGTTTCTTTCTCCCATGGTCAAATTATTACTCCTTTATCTACTCAGACCAGGGATTACAAGGATGAGTTTTGTTTGGTTGCATTTTGTGCCTTTCCAAGAGTTTTAAAAGGTGATACAGTTAGGCAGGTGTTAAGGGAAGTTTCAGTACAATGGCTTAGCATTGATCTGCTTTTACCTGTGAAGCTCAAGTAGCTAAGTCAGCTGCAAGCCCCAGCAGGCTTTTGAGTTTGCCATCTCTTAACGTGGTTCTACACCAATAGATAACTTCATATCCCATCACTATACAATAGAGTTTAATACAATCTTTACTTTCCTGTTCTTTCTTGTATGTATCTGACAAGGTTTAGATTTTCTTCTATACGTTCTTCTCAGCAATGTCAGAGTAGGAACTATATAGCAAGGTATTATTTTATCAAATACCTGGGAATAGGAAGAAATACACATGCTTTATCAGAGCTAAATGCCTCATCTTGTTCCTAATAGAGTCATTAGGCAAAATGAGGAATAAAATTTCCCATCATTTGCATTTAAAAAATTTAACAGGGTATGATAGTTAGGTTCACACTTGGCTAGGTGATGGTGCCTAGAGTTGTTTGGACTTAAATCATCAGCATGTGAAACTTATCTATGGCTGATCACATTTACAGTCAGCTAAGGGGAATGCCTTCCACAATGAGTGAGGTTTAATTTAATTAGCTGGAGGTTTAAAACAGAAAGGTCAGAGGAGCTCTCAGCAGTTCAGCATACCTCATCTCAGCACTTGCAGCTCAGCACAGATGTTTGGAGATGCACAAAGGAATCGCCCCCAGGAGAGCCACTGGAACCCAGAAGCCAAGAGAGAAGGCCAGCAGATGTCACCGTGTGCCTTCCCATGTGACAGAGAAACTCAGATGAAAGCTAGCTGCCTTTTCTCCGAAGAACTATACATTTTTAACTAAATAAATCCCTTTTTATTAAAAGCCAATCGATCTTCTGACAGTTTTAGCAAACTAGAATACAGGGTATTCTGGAAATGACTAGAATGCAAGCTATGTCAACTACTACAAATGAAAAGTGGCTACACAAGAATAATTACTGATCAGAAATTTCAAGTACATTCTAATTCAGAATCAGATAACTGTAGGCATAACCATTTCCTATTTATAAAATGATGTTTACACTGGATTAAACTAGATGGAGTTAAAAAAATCTTTGCTGTGATGTTGACATTATTCATTAACATCTTCATAAAACTAGAGTGGGCAGAAAACCGGAAGTCACCCTGAGCTAGGCGCAGCGAGCAAAAAGCACTCTCAGACTAAGAGGTCACTAGCATTTCTGTTCCCGTCTCAGACCCAGCCTTCTTTAGTAAGACCCCCCCCCCCAAAAAAAAACAACAACAACAAATCTCTAATCCAAGGGTCCCAATCCTGGATGCAAAGTAGACTCAACTGGAAAGCTTTTAAAATACGTTAACGCCCCAGACTGAGCTCAGATGAACTGAGTAGGAACCTATGACACTGAATACTCAGTTTATAGGAAGAGATCATATTTGTAATAAATAAAACGTAAAATAAGGTTACGCTGATTCCTTTGATATATCATTATTGCATTATGCACTAATTTTAAAAAATGATGATATAGGTGTTCTCATGAAAAAGCTCATTGACTCGACATTTTTGTCTAACTTAAGAGTGGAAAAAATTCTAATTCTTCCCCTTTTCCCCAAAAGCACACGTCGTGGTCTGACCGGGCTCTCCTAGGTGAGCTCAGGAGCAGGCCTGGCTGCTCCAGCTCTGCAGACAGGACCCCAGTGTGCAGAAAAACGAAGCAGAGGTCGGGATCAGAGCAGATGCAGATGCTGCATGAGGGCAGGACTATTTGTTTTACCCCTAATGTGTAGAGCGTTACTTAGAGTTCATGGCCAATGATTGTTGTTGGGAAAACAAAATGAACAGCGTCAGCTGGTAGGACTCGTTATTCGAGCAAGGCTGAGGTCAGTTTGGTCTGGACAAAGTCTCCAGCATTTCAGCAGTTCCTGCTTGCCTCCATTACCGCAGGAAAATCAACTCTCTGCTTATGTTCCAAGCATATCCCTCAAATCACTCCCTTCCAGCTTTTCCTTAACCTCTTGCATCTCAATCTCTTCCCATTACTTTCCTGAAACCACTTCCCTAAAAGTCAGTAATGACTTCCTCATTCACAAAGTCCTGGCATTTTCCATGACTTTCTAATTGCAATCAGTACTATCAACCACTTCTTTCTTGGCAAAAAATCACCTTCTCGCCTTTCCATTTCTCTCTGACAATGTGTTTGTTTTATTTGTTGACGTATTCCTCCATCACCTTCTGGGAGCATTTACGCACGACTTGGTCCTTGCCCACTGAGCCCTCTTCCCTGATCTGTGCTTTCTCCCTTGGAAACTCACCAACCCCCATGGTCTCAGCCTAGAGCTCTGTGTGATGGAGTACAACTCCATCATCAATAATTCTTTCCCATCTCTTGACCAAGACCTCCAACAATAATTTGCACATTGTTTATCTCATGCTCAGTATTCTAAAATAATTCATAATTTCTCTGTTTTAAAACCAGGATCCGATTGCTTTTTCCCAGTTTCTTTTTCTCTGCCTCTTTCTCTTGGCAATTCAGGCTTCACACCTTGACATTCCTTTATCTTACCTCATTTCTCACACCCAAGAGTCACAACTTTTCCTCACATCTTATTTCTTGTGTTTTTCGCCCCACAGGCCATGCTACTGCACGAACCAGACATTCACTACTCAAACGTGGACCACTTCAATAGTCTGCTAGCAGAGTTCTGTTTCTACAATGGCCAACTAAACTCACAGGACCAACTATCTCACAGTTAATAACTATAAACACCAGACAAAATACAAAATACGTAATTGAAGATGTGGGGGTGGCCAAAAGCAGGCATTCTAAAGAGGACTTTATACTCTGAAGAAGACAATGTCATGCGGTGACTTCCTCCTTCTATAGTTTTTAGCCCAAGGACAGGTGTTTTAATGTGTAAAGCTGCCAAATGCAACATATCAGAAATGAAATGGATTTTAAAAAGGGAATTTACTAAGTTGCTAGTTTACAGTTCTAAGGCTGAGAAAATGTCCAAGGCACCAACAAAAGGTTACCTTCATTCAAGAAAAGATGATCCTGTCCGTAGCCCCTCTGTCAGCTGGGAAGGCACCTGGTTGGCATCTGCTGGGGTCATCTCTGTAGGAGGGCACATGGCGACTTGTGCTAGCTTTCTCTTCCAGCTTCTTTAACAGCTTTCCCTGGGGGCGTTTTCCTTCTGCATCCCCACAGGTCTCTGGCTCTGTGGGCTCTGTTGGCACTGAAGCTTTTCCAAAAGTGGTTCCCTCTTAAAGGACTCCAGTAAGTAACTCCACCTTGAATGGGTGGAGACACATCTCCATGGAAACCATCGAATCAGACATTACCACCCACAATTTTGGGTGAGTCATATTTCCATGGAAATAATCAAAAAGTTCACAACCAAAATACTGAACAAGGTTTAAAAGACATGGCTTTTCTGGATTACGTAATTTAGCTTCAAACTGGCACAATAGGCCTTGGTTAGCGCTGTTAAAACTGCAGTCTTTCTGGACTAAAGCACCAGTAGACAGATCTTAAAGCAACATAACTGCTGAAAATAAGGGGGAGATTCCAGCAAGGGAAGATCTGCTGAGGAGGAATTACAAACTCTGTGCATAAACTGTTTAAATCTCTGGCTGAAGCTGAACCACACATGGGCAGGGCAGACTGTAAGTAGCCCAACTAAAGATAAAAGAACTGAACTGAAGTTTGAGTTGACACCCATGAAACAGCATTTACAGTTTGAGTCCAACCAAGTTAGCTGTTGCTAAAACAGTCTTGTCAAAAACAGTCTTCATATGTCTGTAATAGAATCAAGTCTCCACATTACAACTTTCACAATGTTCAATACAATAGAAAATTAGTTGACATACAAAGGAATGGAAAAATGTGACCCAGTCTCAAGAGAAAAGACAATCCACAGAGCTGAGATTATCCAGTTATTGGAATTAGTAGGCAATGATTTTAAAGTAACTGTTACAACAGTGCTCAGTCAGTGACTTTAAAGAAAACATGCAGAAAGATTGCAATGTTAGCAGAGAAATTGGGTATTATTAAAACTAACCAGAAATTGAAAAAGGAAATACAAAATAAAAAATGTACTGGATGGGATTAACAGCACAGTGGCTATGAAATAGGAGAAAGTAGTGAACTTGAAAACAAATCAATAAGAAATGATCCAATCTTTAAAACAAGTAGAAAAAAGAGTTTAAAAAATAGGGTAATAACTAATTTTTCTAATTTCAGGTTCTCACACTTTATCCCCCTCTACAGCTCCTGAATCTTCTCCTGCTTGACTTCCTACCTTCCATCTTACATAAAGCTCATTTCATCGTGTCAGTCCATTGAAGGGCCAGGTGGAGTTGGCTAATGGCTTCCCAGGCTCTTTGGCCCCAGGCATAGGCCCATGTCCCAGTACACGAGTGTGCCCTTGCTTCTCACAATCACCACGTCCAAGAGAAAGAAGCAATTCAAGATCTGGACCCATGACTGCTGGTCTGATGGAGTGACCATTGCAAATTGCGCTTGCCCAGTGCTGCTTATTATGAGGTCTGGACAGGTTAAGAAAGCTGTCAAAGATACTGTTCAGCAGGAAGGAAAATCTTTCTGTGGCTTGCCAGCCTCCCAGGTTCCTGTGGAGGAAGCTCGTTATGGACCTGGGAAGCTATGGTGATTAGACAAGGATGCCCAGAAGCATATCCATGATACAGCTGTCTCCAAAAAAGGAAAAGAGGAAGGACCAGGGCCGAACAGAGCTGGCAGACCAGCCCATGGATACCCGGCTGTTGCTGGCCTCTTACGTTTGTCCTGAGCTCATGACAAATTTTCATCTGATTTGAAAAACCACTGAACTATCACTTAAACTGCCACTCTTTAATTAGAGTCTATGAAAAGCTGAGGTGTCTCTGGGCATTTGTGATCTCCCATCTATAGTTCATGTATGATCCATTAGTCACCTCAAATATCCAAGAACCCAGCATTTTGGCAACTATTCCAAGTCTGCCAAAGAATTTCAAATGTCTTTTCAAGAGCAGAAAGAATGATAGGATTAGGCAGGAGCCAAATTGGATATTTAATTTCAAATATGAAAGACCCATAGGTTAAAGAGCAAGTATAAAAGTAGGTGACAACTTCATATTCAATACTTGAGTATGACAGACCTCTGCCTTCTGTAAATCATCATGTCAATTTCACCCTATTCCACTTGTCATGACATGACACCCTTCCTGTTCGCCAGTGTGAGCTCACATACTGAGTGGCACAGGTGTTTCAGAATTCTCTTATTTCTGAGGCTCAGACACTGTGCAGTGGACATGGTGGGCAAGTCATTTGGGACCTACTGTATTGTGTTCATCTCTTCATCAAAAGTATCTTCACTATCTGGTCTCCCTACGAGTAGAGCAATCCTCCCTTTGTCTGAGGACAGCTCTGAGACAGGCTTATCCTTTAATTCCAGCTCCTCAGGTATGACTTGTATATTTGAATATAAAATTCACATTTAGAAGGAAAAACCTGGCTCTATTCTCTATATTACAACTCCATTCGGAGTTTTTGAATGTTGATGGTCATTTTATCCCTGTGAAAGTAGCCGATCTTGCTCTAGAGAGAAAGTGACTAGTGAACCTCAAACCCACAAAGCATTCGTGCTTTTTTATGGATCAGAGGAATCTTAAAAGTAAAAAAACAAAAACAAAAAAACCTGTTGCTTCCAGTTTAGTTGACTTTCAAATTCAAGGGAATTTTTTTCATTTCCCCTTTACTCATCATCACACATAAAAAAGCAGGTAATAGGATTTTCAGATACTACAAAAATATTAAAATCCAATGAAGGGTTACTTCTTAACATCCCAAATTTGAACACCTCAAATTTGATATTTAGGATAATTCATAATATGGTCCAGTCCTGTGTGCTATCATCTTACGAACAGTGAATTCTCAGACCCAGTCAAGGCACAAGCCTTGCACACGCTATGTGTGTGTCAGCAGTGTCTGCCTCACCCAGAATGCCTCACTCTTCTAGGCTCCTCCTAACCCCACTTTTCTTGGTGAATTCTTCCCCCATTCTTCTAGTCCTCATGTTGTCTCCTTTGTCTGAATTCCCCACACCGCCTGCTCCAATACTTGGTTGTTGGCTGTTATCTGTTTTGATTTATCCATGTCCTTGTTGATTAGAACAGTTTATGACAAAAAATGTTGTGCACAGGTTTAGGAACATTGGAGAGATATATAAAATGTAATATGCTTAACAAGCAAATAAAGACAGCTTTCATTCCATAAATGTGTTTTTACTCATAGAAGTCATACCTCTAAAAAAAGAGAGTTGGATTATATTAATACCCTACCCATGACAAAGGAACCATTGGCTAGTAAGGCACCAAACTGAGATGACGTTATAAAGAACTGTCAGATGAATAAGCCCTGAAGTCTGAGATATAAAAGCCAATGGGACATGAATGCTAGCAAGGCAGATATGGGTGCTTGGAGAGGATCTTCTGGGCACCCAAAGAATATGTAAGAATTAAGACTGAAGCTGTGGATAATTAGAAAAAGATAAAACATTGCACATACACAAGTCTCCCAAGGAAGTCTTCTCAGCATCTCAACTGGCTTCAGCTGTATCCTATGTGGCTCCCTCAGAGGACTGAGGGCAAAGACTCCTTTATAGAACCAAGATCAGAGCCCAAGTCCTGCTCAACTGAACCCTTCCTGACTTCTGGAGTCAGAGTTAGCTCACGAATCATCCCTTTTAGAGTTCCCAGGAACTGCGATGTTTTTCTAGTCTTGTAAAAATGGTTTCACTTTCTGGACTTCCAGGGAGAAGAGCAAGGAACAAGTGAAATAGTTTGCTGTGAAGAACAGCCATTGCAGCTGCAAAACCTGCAAGTGCATCGAGTTAGTGGTGTGTACGAACAATTTAGCAAAACAGCCACACTTCCTTCAGGGTTCACGTGTGCCTGGTAATGACATTGCTCAGTATTTTCAGAGGTGGCATCTCGCTTTGCTCATTGGCATTCTCTCTGTATTGCGTTTTCCAAATCCTCTCACTTTGGTGGCGCCAGAAGGAAGGCGCCCCCAGGGAAGCTTTATGAAATGAGATGAAGCTAACAGACTTCGCCGTGTGCCTTCCCAGCTAGAGAAGTGTCCAGAACCCTAAGATCCCCACAGAAGTCAGCCACGTGTCTTCTCAGCTGACAGAGCTGTTCTGGATGGTGTCAGCCTTTCTTGTGTAAAGGTAACCTCTTGTTGGTGCCTTAATTTGGCCATTTTCACGGCGTTAGAAACATTAACTAGCAACCTATTCAATTCTCTTTTTAAAAGCCATTCCATTTCTGGTATATTGCATTCTAGCAGCTTACAAACGGAAAGAGCCATCTTTTCATGTTATCTGTCACTCCTCTCTGCTTCTTATAAGGACACTAGTCTTTTTCCAGCCCTATGTCACCAGAAGTTGTGACTTGACATCTCTCACAATGTAATTTTATAAAAATTGAAGGCTTCCATTTAAAAGTTTTAAGTAACCTGATTTATCATAGAAAACTGGGTCTTTGAACAAAAATGATGAGGCTCTCTCCTTGTGAGGTTGTGGTATGAACTGCTGTCCCGGCTGCCTCCCGCTGGGCATTTACTGATACAGGATGCTAATATGCAAAATGATGAGAAGACTCCCTAACTTCATCAGAATCTCTTCCCCTCCCCCCACTGACTCATTTCTATTGACTAAGGTGTTGGACATTGACCTACTTTGCATTACTCTTCTTACCCAGCCGCCCAAGTCAGAAGTTCAGAAGAAAACTTAACAACTAGCAAGACCCGTCCCCTCTCCTTTAATCCAACACCAAGCCCTGTTGATTTTCTCTTCGCATGTCCTTAACATGCCCAAACTACTTTCTACCCTACCTGGGGGCTCATTATCTCTTGCTTGAATTTTTATCTAGCATTCTTATCTTTATCTACCCCATTCTCTACATCACTGGCCACCCAGTGATCTGCAGACAAAAATGTCTACCTTATCAAATCAATTCATTGCCTGATACTCTTTGATTGTTCCCTGTAACCTACAGCAATTGTTCTCAGCTCTCATACATTAGCATTATTGGTGGAACTTTACAACATCCTGATGTCCTGGTCCCACTGCCAGAGTTTCTTCTTAGTCTAGTGCCTTGCTGCTAAAAGAGGGGGGGTCCTAAAACACCATTGGCATTACTTGAGGGGCTTGAAAAAATGCAAAATCTCAGGCCCCACACCTGATCTGCTAAATCAGAATCTTCATTTTAATAGAGACCCATGTGACTTTATTTTTAAGTTTCGATTCTTCTTTTTCTTTTTTAACTTTTGATTTTGAAATACTTTCAAAATTACAAGATAGTTGCAAAAATAATATGAACCTTATACAGAGAACTCCAGCGTACCCGCACTCCACCTCCAGACACCCAGATCCACCAATTTTACATTTTGCTACTTTTGCCATCCATCTATCTACTACCTAAGTATCTATCCATCTGTCTGTCTATCTATCTACCTGTCTGTCTATCATCTATCCTCTGAACATTTGAGAGCAGGCTGCAAACATACTCCTAGAACGCATAATGTTTCCAAGCTCATTTTCCACAAACAAAGATATCCACTTAGCCTTCAGTGCAGTTATCAAATTCAAGAAACTGAATGTTAATGTAAAGCTTACTTTTTTCATTCCAAATTTTTACGCCCTGATAATGTCTTTTGAGCCTTTTCTCCTTCATTCTTAGATCCCATCCAGTATTACGAATTGCATTTAGTTGTCACCATCTCTTCAGTTCTTTTATTTTCTTTAATTGTGGAAACATATATACAACATAAATCTTCCCATCCCAACCCCTCCCGAGCATATTATTCCATGGATTATTCACATTTACAGCACTGCACCCCCCCACCATCATCCATTACTGGAACATTCCCTTCACCCCAAAGGGAAACCCTGCACTCATTTTGCATTAACTCCCTTTACCCCTGCACTCATCCCTGACAGCCTATACTCTATTTTCTGTCTCTATTAGTTTGGATATTCTCTGGTACTTTCTTTGTGGCTACCACAGGACTTAAATTTAACAGACTAAATCTACATTTATTTCATTTGCTTTGATAACATCTTAACAACTTCAACAGCACCGGTGAACTATGTTCCTCTACCGTTTTGTCCCCACATCTTTGTGCTATCTTGGCACAAATTATATATTTATATGTTATGAATCCAAACCGTTATATGCATTTGCCTTTTAGATCCCAGGAAGTAAAAAGTGGAGCTACAGATAAAAAAAAAATAGTCCTGGTATTTATATTCACTTGTGTCATTACCCTTGCTGGAAATCTTCATTTCTTCATGCGGCTTCAGTATATTGTCTACGGTTGTTTCCATTCAATCTGCAGAACTTCCTTTAGCATATCTTGTAGGGTTGATCTAGTGGTGATCAAGTCCCTTAGCGTCTGTATATCTGGGAATGCCTTAGTTCCATCCACATTTTGAAAGACAGTTATGCCAGATATGGAGCTATTGGGTGGCAGTTTTTCGCACCCAGCATTTTTAATACGTCTTCCCACTGTCTTCTTGCCTCCCTTCTATGAGAAATTGGCACTTATCTTAGTGAGGCTCCCTTATGTGTGACATGCTAATTCTCTTTTGCAGCCTTCAGAATTCTCTATTGCTGATTTCCAACAGTTTGATTACAACACGGCATGGTGTGGGTCTACTGGGGTCCATTCTGGTTGGAGATCACTGAACATCTTGGTTGTGTCCATTCACGGCTTCATTAAATTGGGAAATTTTCAGCCATTCTTGTTTTTTACTGTTCTCTCTCCTTTCGCTTTCTGGGACTCCCACAATGCACTATTGTACGCTTGATAGTGGCCCACAGGTTCCTCAGGCTTTGTTCACACTTCTTTATTCTTTGCTCTTTCTGTTCCTCAAACTGGATGATTTTAATATCTTATCCTCAAATCCACTGATTATTTCTTCCATCAGTTCCAATCTGCTGTGGAACCCTTCTGAGGAATTTCTGTTCCTGTGGTCCTGAGCTTAGTTTGGCTCCATTTCGTGAGTTCCATCTTTCTTTTGCTAGTCTATTTGTGTACATCTATTGGTTTCCTGACTTTCTTTAGTTCTTTCATCATGTTTTCCTTTAGCTCTCTGAGGATATGTAGGGCCATTTTTTTTCTTTAAATCCTTGTCTGAAATGGCAGTTCTGATGCTTCTTGCCAATTGTTCCTGAAGCTTTACTCTTCTCCTTTTCCTGGATCATCACTTTCTTTGTATGTTTTGTAATCTTGTGTTAAAATCTGGGCATTTTAGTATCTTAATGTATTACTGCTGAAGCATCTATTTCTTAAACTTGTATACAGCTAGTATTATGACAGCTTTCCTTGAATGCCAGGAGCTAACAAAAAAACTAATAATAAGGAAAAAAAAGAAAACACCTTTTGCAGTCTATGCAGAGCAACCTGTGAGAGTGCTCCTTCAGGGCTCATCCATACAAAGGGTTTTGAGATTAGCTCCTGGTCAGAGTCGGCCTCCCTGATCCTTCCCACATCCTTTCTGCACACGAGTCTTCTCACGGGCTTGCGAGTTTGGTCCTAGGAATTCCCCTGTTTACAAGAGTACAAATGTCCCTTCTTCCCTAGGAAATAGTTTCTTCCTGGTCCCAGGACCACACTGTATGTCTGAAGTCAGCAATCCAATGCCCCAGGCAGCCGTTCACTGCTCCCCTACAGCCTCCTTTCTGTAGGAGAGCTCTGTGACCTGCTTTCTGCACGCAAGGCAAGTTCTGGGACAATGATTCCCTCATGCAACCATCAGACAGAGTGTGTGTGAAGGTTGCTCTGTTCCCTTGGCACTGGGACCGGGTTGCCATACTTGGAGCGCAGAGTGGCTCCAAGCTGAGCTGGAGAGGAGAAGGGGAAGGAGATTGGCCTGCGTGCCAGGAGATCTGACAGTTTTAAGTGGCCTTTTTATTGGTTTGGCTCTAGCCCTGTTACTGCAGACCTTTCTTTGTTTTCTGAGGCTTTGAGAAAGATGTTTCTGCCTATTCTTCCTGGTTGGCGAAAGCTCTATGGGGTGGGGCAGAGCCCTGAAGCTTCTCACTCTGCTATATTAATCGGGGTAGGTAGGGCCTTCTAGGTGATTTTTAAGTACATCAAAGTTTGAGAAGTGCTGGTCTAGGACACTGGTGTTGGGGCTTCAGTTCCCCAGGTAAAGCTTCACTCTCGGTCAGGTTCAAGAGATGCTGCCTTGCAGGACACAGATTAAGTTCATGAGCTCAGCACAAAGTCCCCTCCTCCCCTCTCTACTGACTTTCACACTATTTCCAGCAACTCCATTTTCTTTCTTCCATATCTCATGCTCCCCCAATCTTATGTATAGTTCTTTGAGTCCCTCATGCTGTTCCTGGTGCTTGTCCCTTAGCACCAGCTGTTCCCTCTATTAAGACTATCCATTTCCTCTCCCCGCACCTTCGTTCAGCGAATTCCAATTCTCTTTCAACATCCTTCCTCATCTCTGAAGCCTTCCCCCAGACACCAGCTCCACGCTCACTTCTCCAAAAGTCTCATTTCTCTCTCCCTCTGTGCTAACTCTGCCCTCCATGCATTTCCATTTCCGCATATCCTTCTCAATAGTGCAGCTATTTCTTCCATACTGTCTCGTCTCCTAGAATCTGAGTTCTGACTAAATCGTCCTCCCCCATACCCAGCACCTGATAGAACACCTGGCTCGTGGAGTAGATTCGGCTACCATCAGACTGAACCCAAGGGAAAAATAAGTAAGAAATCCAGCTGACTTTGGCTATCTTTACAGACCCCAGTGATTTCAGCTGTTAGAGTGAATGGGGACAGCCAGGAGCCAGAGAGTTCTTCAGCAGGCACATCAGCATAAGCCCAGGCCCCCGGATCCTCCAGCACCTTTCTCACTGGATTCGGGTATCCTCCCCCAAAGGGGCTGAGCTCCAGCTCGGGGCCAGTGTTCCTTGCCTCCTTTGGGGCTCTGTTCACATGCCACCTTGTTGACCTTGGGGGGCTTCCCGGAAACCCCGCTGGAGGTAGAGTGCTCCCAGACACCAGTGCACGTGTGCTCACACCCACTCACTCTCCAGGCCCCTGTTTGCCTGTTATTCGTCTTCACAGCACCCGAACCACTTCATAACACGGGGACCAAGGGTCGGCACAGAGGAAGCCATCAAGTACCGAGTACTATTATGGATGGACTGAATGCCGCCCTGACTTAGGTAAGAGATCTCTAAGTCAGTATTTGCTGAGGTTGTAAAAGGGAATTTTACAAAGCTTAACAGTAGCTAATTTTTCCTGCTTAATTTAGCTATTTACATATATTTTAGCTTCTGAAATATCCAGCAAAAGCATTTGTGTCATTTTATATTCACGGCTATGCATTTAGTGTGAGTTAAGAATTATAAAGAAAAGAATTATGGGCCCCATCAGGCTGAAGATAAACAATCCTGGCGCCAAGGTTACTTGTTGTAAAACTGTTAAAAAATGCTTATTGTAAAACTGTTCTTATCTGCTTTTTTGCAAAACAGCACCTGTGACCCATGCTCAACCCCCACCCCCCTCATCTTACCCTTTAAAAAGCTTTTGCAAACTTAAGTTCGGGGCTCTCTGTTCCTGCGTGTTCAGGGAGCCCTACACATGTGTGGAAAATAAACCCCTTGCATGTTGCATGAGAGAACGTCTCTTGGAGTCCTCCTTTGCGTGGCAAAACTCTCGGATTCTCAAATTCTTACAAGGTGTTTTCAGCAACGTTAATAAATGTTATCCAAAGAAAGACTTGTGGGTTGAGGAACATTAAATACTTTGTCACTGCAGGACTCCTCCGAGGCTTTCTCCTGTTAACACACTGGGAATCTCATCAGGGAGCAGGGTTCGTCCATGCGGGAGACAGGGCTCTACAACTCAAAACACAGGTTCTCCATCCTTCTTATTCCTGCGGTGTGAAGTCAGGTGTAAATAGGACCTTTTGAAGATGTTATTTTTACTTAAGGCATCCATGTTACTGGATGGCTTCATAAGCAGGAGAAATGTGGACACAGTCAGTCCGAGAAAGCTACAGACGGAGCCAGAAGCCCGAGGAGCTGAAAGTCAGATGAAGGAGAGAGATGGCACCACGTGATGGGAGGCAGAGAAGCAAGGCAAGGGGGCCCCAGGATGGTGGCAAGCCAGCCCCACAACGCACAGACTTTGGTGAGAAAGCATTGCCTGGATGATGCCTTGATTTTGGACTTCTAGACTTCTATACCACGAACAATAAATATCTGTGGCTAAGCCAACCACTGTGTGACGTTTGCCACAGCAGCCTGGCAAGCTAAGATGGTATGCGACACTTGTGAAAGTGGAAGCTTCAGGTACAAGTGGGCTCCACCCTCCTGCTGCTGCCACTTTGTTAGAACTGAGACCAGAATTTTCCTCTCTGGACCCTGTGCCTTGGTGACCGGCCTGGTAATAAGAAGAAAAGCTAAAATGTATGCACTCCTGCTATATGCCCCACCCTGAGCTAAGCACTGTGCAAGCAGTGACTCCTTCTTTGATGCACTTTGCAGACGAGAATATTGAGGATCAGTGGGAGAACTCACCTAGGATCACTCGGTGGTGAACAGGACACCAGGGCTCAAAACTCGTCTAACTCCTGGTTTATCCTGCTGCAGAGATGCAACGACTCTGGCTATTAGCAGGGTTGGCTCTGGTTCTAACCCCCGTGCTAACCCGTCTCCCACCCACATCTCATGCGGCTGCGATTACACAGTCACGTTTCAGCTCAGCTCTCCAGGTAGGCCATCCCACCCCTACGCCCAGCAAGGGGGTTTCATTCCCTACAAAGGCCACAGAGATTTGATCCAAATGCGATCCTGAGGCCACAGGATTGTCTGCTCTAACAGTTCTCTCATGGGACAGGCACGTACTGAGCGTCTGTGCCGTGCCGGGCACGCCGGTGGCCACGTGGTCCCTGATGCCCTCGAGAGCTCCCACGTGAGTCACCGAGGACTCAGACGTGGAGGGAAAGGAGTGTTACAGGAGGATGTCACTGCCCGGTCTGTGACCAGGCCGGCACACTGCCCACACCTTTCTTTCACCATGCTCTCGGATGAGACACGCACAGCTGTGTCACCTCACCCCAGCCCCACGTGTATGGGGCTGCAAACGTCAGGTCACATGGGGAGGCCAGCCTGCTGAAATGTGCTTGTGAAGGGCAGATCCTTCCACAGCACTGCAGAGCGGTAGCCAGACCAAGAAAAGATTTTTTTCATTAAAATAATTTTTAAACGTGCACGAAACCATGACAAATTTATAATCATGCCCAAAGGCAGAAGCAAAACAGCTGTGTATGCCTATTTAAAGTTCTAGCGAAGTCATTTTAAAGTAACATTCAGGAAACCTCTGCCTGCTTATCTGGTTTCATGCCTTATTAGGTGCTAAATGAGAAGTGAACAGTGCCAAGTAGTGTAAATGGGAAACAAAGGATTGCAATGCAGATGAAACATCTCCCTGAGGGCTCTCCAGCACAAGCTAAGGACAGAAGCCAATGATCCCTCTGCCAAGTTGACCAAACGTCCATCAACGGAGGAGCAGATAAACAGGACACGGCATCCATATGGGGGAATGTTATTCAGCAGGAAGAAGAAATGAAGTTCTAATAACATGGCAACAACATGGGAGCGCCTTGAGGACACAACATTGAGTGAAATAGGCCAGACACTAAAGGACAAACATTACATGATCTCACTGATTGGAAATCATTAAAGTAAGCAAATTGATCAAGTCAGAAATTAGAACACAAGTTACGGGAGGATGGGAAGGCAGAAGACTGGGGAGTTAAAACTTAAATTGTCCAGAATTTCTGTTTGGGTGGACGGAAGAGTTTTGGTGATGGTACCACAACATTGTGGACATAATTAACACCACTGAATTATATTTTTGAAAGTGGTTAAAAGGGAAAATTTTAGGTCATATATATGTTACTAGAATGAAAATTTTAAAAGAAACAGCAGCGTGCAGCACAAACAGTGACCTCGAATGTTAACCATGGGCTGTAGGTAATTATCAAAGAGTTCTTTTATCAGTTATAGTAAATGTACCACATAATGCAAGCTGTTAATACCAGGGTGGTACATGGGAACTTTTATGCATGATTCTTCTGTAAATCTATACCTTTGATAACAAAAATTTTTTTAAAGAAGAAGGGTATTTTGAGCAATTCAGTAGAGCACCCAGTATCCCCTGAGACTGAAGAAACTAGTGTGTCACAGCCCTGGCATTCCCTCGCACACCCAGTTCACCAACTGGGACACACACCTCCTTTCATCACTGCTGAGGCTGTTGAAGGACAGAATCAAGAGGCTTCTTGCTTAAAGACTTTCTTTTTATTTTTGTCTGCAAATACTTTGGATGGAAAGCGACTGTTCACTTTACAGGCCACAAGGCAAAGTCTCACATGAATCAAACCACCTGCCTGCTGGGAAGGCACCTGGTTTTTCAGCATGTGATCTCACGGGGACCTCTTGGCCCTCACATCTAGGTGGGCAGGCCCACCCGTGGTACAGGACAAGCGAGGCGTGGGCACCCCCAAAGCCTGAGTTCCCTCCTGCCCCCCTGCCTGTGACAGCAGGAGGCTCCACAAAAGCCCTGTGGCCACACACCTCCAGCTTTCCAGACTTTACCCCGTAATCCGACTCTATTGGAAAAATTAGCATCCTTAGGTTTTATTGCATCAAAAGATCTGAAAGGAACTTGATCCTATCAAAATATTTACTCTGCTCTATGAAAATAGAGTCAGCCCTTCATTGGCTCACAGAGCCTCAAGTTAATTTAACCCCCTACGGAGACACCGTGGGCAGGGGTTGTGCCAAATGACCCCAGAGGTCTCTGTCCTGGAGGTGCCGAGGGGGAGTCAGGCTCTACAGTGGTTGATTACAGCCTCGAGCTTTCCGGGTAGAGTCGGAGAAGTGCACAGGAACCTAGGGACGGCTCCTGCCAAGGCTGGAGCTTCGGGGGAGGCTGCCTGGAGGGGTTCAGTCAGAATCCTTGCTGAGTAGACATCAGTGGGGGACGCCAGGGAGCAGCACAGCCTGACACAAAAGTCACACAACGGCCATAGCCAACAACCTCTGAACGAACCGTGCTCTGGCAGAGGGTCAGGGGGAACAGATCAGAGACCGCTGCACATATTCTAACTCACACAGCTGGCAGACGGAGCTCCTGCCTGAGACAGCACATTGGGGGAGAGACAGTCGTCTCCTCTCCCACCCCCAGCCACTGTCCTGGACGGAGGGCCTGGCCCCTGGGACAGCGCTGACGGCGGTGTCTGCTTCACCTGCAGAGACAGCAGGGCACGGACGCCTGAGCTCGCCGGACCCCCAGAGAGCCGACCCGCCACACTGAGATGCGTCAGCTGGCTGGGAGGACGCGAGACATTCTGGAAGAATTCCCTCTGGAGTCAGGACTATGGCGGGGCATCATGTGCCACCTAATCTGAGGGGAGCAGAGGAGCCATGAGTGGTGGGATAAATCCATCCTCGACGGAAAAGCAAGACAGACAGAGGGAAGCAAAACAGAGACGGTGACAGGGGCAGAGGAGGGGACAGAGGTGAGATGGAGGCAGGTGACGAGGAGAGGCAGGGACGGCGGGCAGGCAGCTTGGCAGCCGACGGGGAAGCGCAGCTACTGGCTTTCCAGTGTCAGTTCCTGCCCGCCCCATGGAACCCGCAGATTCTGCCCGTGGATGGCGTAAAATGCTTCTCTCACGATAAACTCCTTGGGTCTTAGGTTAGTTACCTGGGTTTGTGTTTCTTTCACTCAGATAAATACTAAGGTGGGGAGAGGAATCGTGGGCAGACACGTCCGCTCTGAGAGCTCGTGCACAGGGTGTGCGGCAGACGGGCCCAGTTTAGGAGGGAGTGTGACAGAGAGAAGGGCCCAAGGTGACTCCGGGCCACGCCTCAGGGGGTGGCTCTTCACCCCTCCTCATTCTCTCCATTTCTAAAGCTGTTCCTGTCTTCTCTCCGTGCTCAGCCCCTGGCAGGGTGAGGAGGCCATGAAGCCCACGCCGCTCCCCTGACAGCCAGCCTCTGAGTGTCGGTGACCGGCTCTGCAGGATGTGGTGACAGTCCCACCCTGCTGGCTTCACAGGGCACCACGTGACTCCAGGGCCCTCCGAGGGCGCGGGAAGGGAAACGTCCACGGACAGGAGGCCTGTCCTCATGGCCACTGGCAGCGGTGGGGACAGTGGACCTGAAAGGAGGTGGCCCTCCACCTGGGGCAGGGCTGGGGGACGAGCCTCCAGGACACTCACAGGGGACGCCCCTCTCCGCACAGGGGTCACAGGGCACCAGCTGCACTCAGGGTACCGTGGAAAGGGTGGTGGGTCCCAGAGACTTCCTCCAACACCTGGGGCCACAGCGACGGGACGTCCTAGGGGTGACGAGACGGGGAGGGGCCGCCACATGCACAGAAAGGACAGAGCTGAGCTTAGTGAACCACGGGGGTCAGAGGGCTTCCACCTGAGACGAAGGGGCACAGGGCAGACCCCCCTTCCCGCTCCTCTCCCCAGTCGGAGGCCAACAGCCTGAAGGTAGAGGGACACCACCTCCGGGAAGCCTCGAGGACGCGGGATGGGGCTCTGAGGGGAGATGGTGGAGCAGAGGCCGACAGGCAGGACAGCTTTGGCCAAAGGCTCCTTGGGCCGGTCACCGGGCTCTGAGGCCCCTTCCCGGCCTCCTGGGGCAGCTGGTGTCCCGCCCATCGGTCCCCGCCCAGGCCGGAACTGCCCCTGCGGAAGATGGGCTGGAAGCCCCTGCTGGTTCTGATTCTTGGTTTTCCTCATTTACAAAAGAGACAACCTATCGCCTCGGGGCAGGTCTGCCCTTGGGGTAAATGGGATGCTAACGGAAGGCCACCTGGCCAGCCCCTGAGGGCTCCGGGCCCTCTGCCCGCCTCCTCTCGGGGACAGCACGCGAAGGACGGCCTTCGCCGGGCAAGGACAGCGCGGGGTATGAACGACTCAGTGAACTCGCCAGCCTATGGCCCAGAAACACCCAGGAGATGGCAAAACCTCCCCCCTCCACGGATACCTCCCAGGGCCCTGGGGACTTTGCGCCCCTCGTCCCCCGTTTAGGTCTCTAAGACTCCGGGTTCCCTTTGTTTCAGTGCAACCCATGTGTTAAAGTACAACACCATACACAACCCACCGTAGGAACAAGGAAAGAGTCACCGACACATGCCTCTATCAGGAAAAGTCCCGTGAAAACAACTACAAGATTCACAAACCTCAGCAAAGACTCCAATAGGCAAATTCTCCAGGCCAGCACTGTAAATAACCCATCTTTTTGGCTAATGCCAATCGCCCCGACAGAATCCTCCTTCTCCTTAACCACATGAACTTGAATGATACAGAATATCATTTCAAAACTTCGCTTTTCCAACATAAACGTTAGAAAATTTTTTTTTTTTTTTTTTTTTTTTTTTTTTAAGGAAAGACAGAGAGAAGGAAGGAAGGATAGAAGGAAGGAAGGAAGGAAGAAAGGGAAACATTTTTAAACATTTTCTTGTTTTATTGTATTCTGTTTCTCCGTTTTTGTTACATGGGCTGGGGCCGGGAATCGAACCGAGGTCCTCCGGCATAGCAGGCAAGCACTTTGCCCGCTGAGCCACCGCGGCCCGCCCAACGTTAGAAAATTTAAGCTTCATTTATTACCACATATCTCCACCAATTGATCAAAAAAATTGCCTCCCAGGAAAATAAAAGGTTTCAATCTAGAAATACTTTTAAACATACGAGATTTCATTAAAAATGAAGACAAAGATTATCATTTGGCTTTAAAATGGTTTAAATGGGGCGCACCCACCTCTGTTTGAGTACTCTTTGGTCAGCTAGTCCATTGTCAAGACCTTCAACTGGATGGTGAGACGGCGCCTGCTCTCCGTGGCTCGCTGGACTGGACAACTCTTCACCCCTGTCGCCAAGAAATACGCATCCTGTGTCAGAAATGGCCCCTCAGCCCTGGGAGGTGGGTCGGGAGCTATTCCACAGGGGCCCAAACCACCCATCACAGCAGCTCGAGGGCAGCAGTGCGTCGCCAGCAAACGGTAAGGTCTGAGGGGGCCTCCCCATCAGACTCAGCTCGGAGGTGAGTGACAGAGGCTCCCGCTGGGGTCCCCTCGCCCGGTGGTTCCCGTACTTCAGAAGGCAGCTCATCATGCCCTTCTCCCCAGTCTACCCTACTTTTCGTGGTGTGAAGATTATCCTGCCTTTATAAAATGATGAATGAACCCTTCAGAGGTGAATATCCTTATGTGGTCAAGTTAAATGGTCAACTCTATGTCAGACCCCCTCCGTTCCTTCCCGTGTTTGTGTGGGTGGACATTTTATTGCCTGTGAAGTCTCATGATGTTAGCACCACACTCCAGCGAAGCCCTCGTTTTCTGATGAGGACGGAAAGCAACATGCTCTGGCCTTAGCGACCTGGTAGCAGTGCTAGGATCTGATCTAAGTTTTTTCAATATCCCGTCCAGAGATTTTTCTACCAGCTTTAACAAGAGCAACAACTGAGAAAGCAACCGCAAACCCTCTTACCTAGGGTATATTCCTAAGTCTGCATAGGAAGCCAAATATCCTGCCCAGATGTGGCCAGCAAATCCTTTTCAAAGTAACACGGCAGGCAACCACTAGGCATCGCATGGAATTTGCAGTCAGGTTGAAACCCACCTGCCTTCTCTGTTCTAGAATCCCAGCACATGCTCAGAACGGTCCCAAGCATCGTGCGGTCTCATGTACCTCATTTTACAGTCGAGAACCTAATGAAAGGTCAGGCAAGGTCTCCACAGTTGGATAAGTAGCTAACGGCATAAGAGAGGCTTGAAATCAATCATTTTGATACTTAAGGTTCAGGGTTCTTTCTACCACACCAATTTTCCTCTCTTTATTAGGTGTTTTCTGAAAGGCCTTAATTAAATAGCATATTCTCATGCCTCTTTCTGTCATCACGATTCACACTTAACCACAGACTCCATCACCCAGATGTAACCGACAAGCCTCCTCCTTCCACACGAGTTACGGGTTTGCCCCACAATAACTTCATCTAAACACACGACAACTTTATGCTTCCACAGATTCACGCTCTCACTGGGTAGGGGGTAAAACCCCCACCCCTAAATCCTGGGCAACCAAATTGTGGCTAGGTTTGAAACCAGCTTTCTTGACCAGCTTAACAAAGCTTGGTATTTCACATAGGACTGTCCTGGTCTGGGAGAGGACGGGGAGTCCTGCCCGAAGGGGATGGTGCCCCTCACAGCAGGGGGAGGCCTGGGCCGTAGGAGCCCGGCTGCTTTTCACAAGCTGCAGGTAAAGAACCAGGGACGCGGCCATTCAACATGACCAAGCCACAGCAGTGGTACAACCAGGACTGAGGCCCAGATTTCCCGGCATCAGGCGCGATTTTATTTACTAGAGAACATCATAAACTGATGTGCAGCGGAAACAAGGCTGCTGGTTTGCTTCCAAGCGCTGCCTAAGGCGCTATGAAGATTCCAGCCGCTGAACGGGACTCCCGGCTCTGACGCCTACTCGTCCAGCGATGCCGGGAAATTATTCTGAGTTCTCTTTGAAGTCCTCTCCCTTCCGTGGTGGGGAAGGGGCGAAAGCGTGCAACAGGAACTTCACCAAAACTTCATGTTGAAGAGTGTGTTTTTATGTAGCTATGCCAAAGCAGAGTTTAGGAGAAGTCCTTCAAATAAATCAGATTCCAGAAAAAAGAAATTTGCTCACCCCCAATCCAATCCTTCTATCCTACCTGCCCCCTCCATGTCCCAATTATCCAAGCATCCTAGAAATGAAATTACTTAAACCCAGCTTTCCAACATCGTATTGTTCATCAAAGAGAAAGAGAAAAATAAACATCACCACAGATATAAGCTTTAAAATTTAAAATAAAAGTAGACTGGATTTCACCAAATCTCAAGTATTATTTTTAAAAGATTTGTCTACGGCAATGATCTAACCTTAGAAATCCTGCAGAATGCTTGGGATGATCCCGGGGTTTTGTAAGATGAAATTTTTAATTTTTTATTTCCTACTAGCATTCCTTTTCACTGCAGAAATCAATGATAAAAAGCAAACAAACAGAAGACACCTCCAAACCTCATAGCTTTTCTCTGCTGCCACAGACTTCTCGGTGTGATCTCTGTGGCACCTGCCCTAGTGCTTAGTATTCCAGGGATACCGGGAGCAAACTGAAGCCCATCGTGGCAAGAGCGTTTAGCAAATTACATTGTGGAGATCTCTAGAGAGTATAAATTAGTTACCACAGGGAATCCTTGGCAACCACCAGCTAACTAACCATTTAGTAAATAAATAAACAGCTTTGGGAAAATCAAAGAAGCAGCCGAAGATGCCTTTCCCAGCCCCGAGTTGTATTCCCCCCCCCCCCCCCCGGGGTCATTTCTGCCCATCTCCCATGCCTGTCCCCAGCTGGGCAGAGAA
This sequence comes from Tamandua tetradactyla, assembly GCF_023851605.1. NCBI lineage: Eukaryota > Metazoa > Chordata > Mammalia > Pilosa > Myrmecophagidae > Tamandua > Tamandua tetradactyla. The sequence continues at coordinate 191,691,871 of NC_135331.1, forward strand.
GACCCACCTGCTGCTGGCTACCCCAGGAGCTGGGGCCGGGCAGAGAAGACCCACCTGCTGCTGGCTACCCCAGGAGCTGGGGCCGGTGTGCATCGAGTGAGGGATTTTTAAAAGTCCCCCATCCTTCCAAATACACACCGTGTCTCGATTCATAAAACGTTGCTAAAGTGTCCTGAATCTGCAACCCAGCAGTAAATAGCTGTGGCTGTTCATGGGGTCTGAGGCCGGGCACCATGCTGCGGGCAGGCAGGGCACTCACCCTGGGCAGAGCACTCCCCCCGGGATAGGACACTCACCCCGGGCAGGCAGGGCACTCACCCCAGGGCCGGGCACTCACCCCCGGGCAGGCAGGGCACTCACCCTGGGCAGGACACTCACCCTGGGCAGAGCACTCCCCCCGGGATAGGGCACTCACCCTGGGCAGGACACTCACCCCTGGGCAGAGCACTGCCCCCGGACAGGACACTCACCCCCGGGCAGGCAGGGCACTCACCCCAGGGCCGGGCACTCACCCCGGGGCAGGCAGGACACTCACCCAGGGCAGGACACTCACCCCCGGACAGGGCACTCACCCCCAGGCCACCGTCCACGGCCGAGCCGGTGCTCCAGGGCGTGGCGGCCCCCGCATACCCGCGCTGTTGTGCCTGTGTTTTTTCACCAGATCCATCAGAACTGCCTGATGCCCAATCTTCTTCACCAATTGCTGAACCATCCGGTCATTAAGAGCTAGCAGAGCAGCCCCACTCACTTCTTCCTCTGGGAAAAAGAAAATATATATATCCGCGCCTCCTCCGCGGAGGTGCCCTAACCCTAACCCTAACCCTAACCCGACCCGGCTGTGATGGGAAGCCCACCGCCGCCTCAGCCGCCACCCCCACCCCCGTCTTCATAACAGGCAGTGGTTTTCCGAGGAAAGAAAGTGTGGGCCACTGTTCTTAGTAGTAGGACTTCAACACTACACAAAAAATAGTGCTGCCTCGTCAAAGAATAAAAGCAATTCAAACGCACTTACCACTTGTCTTTTAAATAACTTAGGAGTTTATCTAACTGCTTGAAAGTTCTTATATTCCTGTGGAGGCTCAAATTGAAACTCCTGCTATAAATAAAGAAATGGAAGTTTCCTCCTGTCCGGACGCCACATCCAAATGCACAAGTGCACACGCGTACATACACACACACGAGGCAGTGAAATCAACATTCAACAACAGAGGACACTCAGAATGTCTGGGAGGCCCCATAACTCGTGTCTTTCTAAGTGTAAGCAGCTCACCTTGAAACCTGTGAACCAGCTCTCCCAAGCTTTTCTCCACCAGCCAACTGCAGACTTGATCAACTGACCACGTTTCCATCGCAGCCTCCTGCCACTCCACCCGCAGAGTGGACACCAGGCCAGGGGGGGAGTCTTCAGTCTTCCCTTCTCCTCTGTCTTCTCTCACGTTTTCCCAGCGGTCAGCTCTCTTTTTCAGTTCCCTCCTTTGCCAGACTCTTGCAAACTCTCAATTTTAAGGGTCTTCAAAATGACTATTTTTATAATACACAAAGTTGCTGGCTCATAGAGCAAATACTCAGTTAAAAACGAAGGCTGATTTTAGCCTATTTCCACCTCCTATTTCTCAAATTTCCTCGCTTCTTCCCCACAGGCATCCCTCAGCTTCACTAACCGGCAGCCACAGCCCTGCAAGGCATCCAGTCCCGCACCACTCGCACCAGGTTTCTTCACAGAGAAAGAAAAGTGTGAAATTCACCACTGCAGGGCTCTCAGGAAGTGGCTGACATTCACAAAAGGGTGTGCAGGGGAGGGAGGATCCGAGAAAAGCCTGAAGGAGACAGTCAGCCAGCTGCTTAACCCTTGGCAGCTGCTGCAGGAGAAGAGCTGACATCGGCTTCTCTGGCTTCCCTTTAGCAAGAGGGGGCAACAGGCACTAAAGTTTTTAGGAGACTCTGAATGTTTCTATCCTCTCTTCCATATTCCCTTCAGTTCTAGACCTTTATTGAACACTCTTAGGATTGGCAAGATAACTGGGAAAAGCGAGCACATTGCTGGAAAACTTTTTATTTGTTCATCTGGGAAGATTCAAAGCAGAAAATCATTAGGTACTTTAATTGTTGCCTAAATGAAAGCAATGTATACAGAATTTGCAAAATATATTCTTTGTCCACTTATTTTTGCATGATACTGTTCTGCATATACTTAGAAAATTTCAAGCAATAATACAATATTTTTTTCCATTTCCTTTAGGCAGCTCATTACTTGTTTTTAGAAGGGTTTAAGAGACTGGGGGGAAACTGAAAAACATAAAACATTTAAATCTTTCAACATAACTTTTCAATTTCATCCTGCAATCTAAATGATAGACATTCACTTGTACAGCAAAACACTTTTTATAAAGACTGAGGAAAAAACTATGTTTGGAGAAGTGAGATAGGAAAGAGAAAAAATGTTTATTAGTGCACATATTTAAATGTCATTGCTAGAAGTTTTAAAAATCACTGTTATTGTATTTTTCACCTCTGTGTATTTAAATAAGTTTCCATTTCCAACGTCATGGTTACAATGATGGAAAACGAAAACATGTTTATCATTTCATACTTGACAGTATGACAAGGTAACAGCCTTCAAAAATCATTTCCTAGAAATCTTGTAACAGGTATGCTTCAAAGTAACAAGTACAGTTCAAAGGAATAACCCACACTCTCATAAGTATTCACAAACACCCAGCTGAAAAGTTAAAAACAAGGGTTAAATACAGAAGAGTTTTTTTTCTGAATTACAGCAGTGGATTTAATTTGCTACACAACAGCAACCACACAACTCCTCTCCTGGCTAAGCAGCTGTAGCAGGGTGTGAAAAGTCATTATTTGTGAGGCTCTGGTGTAAATTAAAAATCACACCTTTCTGTCACACTTCTGGCTTCCTTGTGAAGAGAAGGACATAGAAAAAAATAGAAAAGAAAGAAAAAAGAAAACACTTCTTTGAACTCCAAGATTCAAAGGTGCGCCAGGCAGAAGACACTGCCCAGCAGGCAGCAAAGGGCAAAGGGACATTTGAAAATAAGATGAGCTACTGGAAACCCTCACATATTTTTTCATTCCCCAATTTTCACCCAATTCTATATTTGGGAAAGAAAACCCCATAAAAACATAATAAGAAAATAGTATAGCATTTGCCCTTAATTATTCTCAATATTTAAGAAAATGAAATAACAGACAAGGCAGCATATTAAAGCCAGGAGCGACCTTAGAACTTCCTCTCAAGTAAATAATGGAGAGATTATTTATGATCCTCTACTCCCTAAAGAGGGAAAAGGATGCATCAAATGAGAAAAAAAAATGCATCCAGCAGCTTTATTCTGAGTTTCAGAAACTTTCAAAATGTGAGGGCAAGCATTATCCCTAAGTATTTCAAGCGAATTAACACTAGCATTGTGTAAATACTCCAGTCAAAGCCATTCTTGTGATGTGATTAAAGTAAACTTCAATCAAAGACATTGGTATCAAATATGAGAAGGTATTATCTGATGAAAGCCAGGAAAAGGTAAGACTTGGGTTAAAGCTACCTAAATATGGGCAAGTTTTATTAAAACTCTAAAGGAGGGTAATAAGGAAACTGTGAGTGTGCTGTGAATGCGGCCTCCAGTGAGATATACAGGTGCTTTTCAAGAACATATAGAGATACTGCGGTCGGGCCGGGTGTGCAGTTCAGGACGCGAGCGTGCAGGAGACACACACCAGGAGGGAGGTGAGCGCTGGGTGTCCCAGGACAGGTCCCAGGTCCTTGCCTTGTCAGGACTAGGAGGGGCGGCAGAGGGCCAGGGGCGGCAGAGGGCCAGGGGCGTGTGTGCGCGCGCGCGCATAGGGAAGTAGGTGTGCGCGCGGCCGAAAGGGGCTTTCTGTCGGGGCCTTAGGGTCACTCCCCTCCTGCTCCCTTTAACCTGCCCCAGCAGGTTCCAGACTTTCCCCAGCGGGACAGAGCTCTTTCTTTTCTTTCTCTTTTTTTACATGGGCAGGCACCGGGAATCGAACCCGGGCCACCGTGGCCCGCCCCAGAGCTCTTCCTTGCACTAAGATGTGTATGGGAAGGGAAGGGCAAGCCTCGCCTCGCCTGAGCATTCCTTCAGTCTAGAAAAGATATCTGCTTGTATTCAGCTCTTAAACACTTGTTTTTGGCTGGTGTGTTTACCGTTTTTTGTATATGTCAGCTGTCCACGTCCATTTATTTGCGTCAGTTTCGTGGCCTGTAAGACTAGACCAGATGAGCCCTAAAATCTGTGCAGCCTTGGGGTCCGGGCGCCCTGCCGTGCCTTGGGCACGCGCGGAAGCAAGGCGCGCGCTTTCCTCTGCGCGTCAGGTGAGGGAGGGACATTTACCTGGCCGACCGACAGGTGGGGCCCAGGGGGCTGCCACTTTCGTACAAGTGCGAGTCACAACCCGGAAGTGCGTCTGGCTGAACATGTTGATTAAAGCCTGGATTGGGGGAAAACGACTAAAACTTGGTAGTTTTCTTCAGCCAAACGGATGTCGTCCGTCATGCACAACATTCCCAAGAACCTGAAGGTGAGGGGAAGTGGGACGTGACAGTAAATAACATTTTATAGCTTTTATAGTTATAGTTTGCAAATTTACGATTTGTCTGGGAGGTTCAATTAAATCCATGGGAAAAGACAGCAAAAAGGCAGAGCCCGGCCAGCATGGTCATCCGGCCTGTGATCCCGCCCCGCCCCGACGCACCCCACCCACCCCATCCCATCCAGCCACACCCACCACTCCCCCGCCACGCCCCATCCAGCCCTGCCGCGCTCTGCCCCATCTGCTACGCCCACCACTCCCCCCCCACGCCACGCCAGCCACACTTCACCAGGCCCCGCCCCCTCCAGCCACGCCCCATCCAGTCCCATCCAGTCTCGTCCCACCCCGTCCAGTCCCATCTCAAACGGCTAATGAATTTTGATGATTTATACAGAAAATAAGAGTACTATGCAGCTATGAACATTTGTGTTTTAGAATAATAATATGGAGGAACTGTCATGAAATATACTTAGGTGAAAATAGGTTTTAAAATAAATATGATTCAGTTCCGTGGAAAGAGTAAAATTAAAATAGACTAAAGTGTATGTGTAGCCCAAAGACTGTTAAAACATGTACTGATAGGTGACAGAAGTTTTCTCTGTCTGGTGAAATTCATGCATTTTGTTGTAGACTTTGCTTCTCTCAAAATGTCCCAATGAAAGATTTTTATTTTTATTATCAGGAAAGTTATACTTTTAAAGACAATATGTAACTTAAGTTACACATTTGTCCCATAGATTTGCTTTAGGGTATGTCTACAGGCTATTAAACTTTAGAAAAGTCATTTTCCCTTGAAAAATTAAAAGTTCTGAGCATGGAATGAGACTCCATATAAGTATTTTTAATCATTTCCAGTGATTCTTACGAGCAGCAAAGCGTGAGAACTGGCACGTGTGTTTTTTTGTTTTGTCTTTTCTGAATGGCATCAGCCAGGTGGGTGGCCGCTCTTGAAAGAAAGCAAACCTCTCTTTGCAGGTGCCGGGTGGATGCCAGAGGGCGGAAACAGGTGGTCCCAGGTGGCTGGAACTTGTCACCTCTGAAGGGAGAAGGTTTTGAGAGGTGGCATATATATGGATATGCGCATATATGTGTAGTTGCATAATAATGTGTTTTTGAAGACAATTATTCATTAATTGACTTTTTAAAAAACTCCTAGAGGAAACAATACTGAAAACATTTACCACAGCAGCCTAAAAGCCGAGCTGGTAAGTGCCGAAGAGTGTAGGGGTGGATTAAAACTTGGTGCCAGCACATCTTTGCACTAAAATGAGGGCACCTTCACAACTTGGTTGGCACAGACACCGGCTGAGGGTAATCCCTGCTCGCGCTGTGCCGTACGGTGCGTAGCTGGGCGGTGGCGAGCACTCAGGCTATGAAAGGTCACGGTGACTAGCGTTTCCGCAGCCTTGTGCAGACGCAGGACAGCTGGCCCGGCCCGCGCCCTGGCCAGCTCCGGCTGTCCCTGTAAGGCTGGGGCTGAGCCTGCGCCCCCCACCCCCCGGGCCTGGCACTCAGCCTGGGGGAAGGCCTGGGTGCTGTGTCCCCTGCAGGGCGGGAGGGGGGCGGCTCACGCTGGCTGTCAGCCCGACCGCTTCCCCAAGCTTCGTATGTATGCAAAGCTCCTTTTTGTTTTTAATTGGCAAAAAAAGTGAAATTAGTACCAGTCAGTAGGCTACAGCCCATTGTCAAGTCGCGTGCGTGTGTGTGTGTGTGTGTGTGTGTGTATGAGAGAGAGAGAGAGAGCACATGGGGAGAGGAGGAGGGGGAGAGAAAAAGATTATCATGAAGGGTGACAAATTTCAAGATAAATGTATTGGAAAAAAAGTCTCTAAGAAAGTAGCAAAATGTACCCGTCCTTTTAACATGCTTCATAGTAAGCACATTTTATAAAATCTCTGTATTTTCCAATCTTAGCTCTTATTCTAACCATTCTTTGATTACATTTAGGAACAAACGCAGCGTACAAGGGAAAGGGGAAAGCAGTTTGGAAGAGGAGGGAAAAATGCATAAGTTTGATTAGAAATGAAGAACGCGCAGCATCAGGAAAAACCACAGTGAGTCCAGCAGCTCACTGGTCACTCCCAGCCCCGCAGTACTTAGCGCCCGGCAGGACAAAGGCTCCTGGGCTCACAGGGCGCTGGTGAGCGGCTTGGAGGGGCAGCGTGGGTGAGTGAAGTGGCCCGCCCGGGCCTCGCGGCGGCCTCGTGTGCTGACCGCCTTACCCTCTGGGGCCAGCCCCTCGCGCCCGCCTCTGGGGCAGCGTCCCCCCCTGCCGCGGCAGCACTTGCAGCGCTGCAGGAAGCACCAGCTTCCCAGGACCGGGCAGGCTGCGGGCCTGCAGGCGCTGATGGCCCGACGGGCGGAGCAGGGGACAGAGAAATGGGCGTGGGGGGTGGGCACTGGGGTTCCTTCTCCCTCTGGGCTGGCTCAACCCCGACCTTGATGGGAAAAGGCACTTCCGCCCTTGTGTCATGACAGCGTCCTCTGGTGTGTGGCAGATGGGACGTGGGCCCCTTACACGTGGGCCCCTTCAGGCTTCCCTGCGCTGTGAGCCCCCCTGAGCAGGGCCCTGGAAGCTGCTGTTTTCAGCAGGGCGCAGCTCAGGAAGCAGGGGGCCTGGCTGTGGTCACTGCGGGCGGGCAGGAGAGAAAGCGGCAGGGAGGAGCCGGTGGCAGCTGGACGAGAAGGAGAGGACATGGTGGTGACAGGGGAGCGAGTCACACGGAAGGCTGGCCGGCCCGGCACGCTGCCGGTCCCCAAGGGAGCCGGGCTCCTGGAGCTGCCACTGTCCCTGGCTGGGCCCAATCCACTGCATGGCACTGGTCGTAGCAGCCCGGCAGACCTAGTCACGGGTTGCTACCTGGAAATGTGGATTCCCAGCCATTTTCCCAGAATAGTGGCTTCAGGAGGCTTGGGTAAGGCCCCAAGTAAATATTTTCAATCATGTCCAGTGATTCTTTTGATCAGCCAAGTTTGAGAAGCAACTGGAAGATTCATTATGATTTATTTCCAGTTTATAAGGTCTAAAAGATCAAAATGCTCAAATATCCCCCAAAAGTCCTTTGCATGAATTATACTATAGAGAAATATTTTTCAGTAGTTTATAGAAGTAATCACGTATATATCAATTAAATTGAAGTCATATTATCATAGGTCCAAGAATTTTCCCCAAAATTAAGAATGCCAGTCATAGTAACCTGATTTTTTTACTGCAGATTTTATTGTGATATATTCACACACCAGACAATCCATCCACAGTAGTCTCACACAGTCGTCACCATGGTTTGCAACAGATTTTTTTGCCCCACATACCACTCTGCTATTAACTGTTTGTGCAAGTGCCATACACGTGTTCTGGCTCATGAAAGAACTTATTTATATTTATATATTTACATTTGTAGTTTTAATCATACATATCACCCACTGCAGGCCCGCTGTGTCATACAATCCCATGTTTAACCTCTAGTTTCTTTCGAGTGACATATATGACTCTAAGCCCCCTCCAACCATGTCCACATGACACATCCCAATAATGAGCTGACATCACCTCTATCCATTCCCAAACATGTATGTTCAGCCTGATTAAAAATTTAGGCAACTGCTTCCCATTCTCTAGCCTCGTTCTATCTCTTGGTAGCCTCTGTTCTAAGTTTTATGACTATGAGTTTATATATTCTGATTAACTCATGTAAGTAGAGTCATGCAATATCTGTCTTTTCATGCCTGGCATTTCCCTCGGCGTTATGTCCTCAAGGTTCGCCCATGTCCTCACAGGCTTCAGGACGTCATTCCTGCTCACGGCTGAGTAATATTCCATCGTCGGAGGTTCCGCCTGTTGGTTATCTCCTCATCTGCTGATGGACACTCGGGTGGTTCTCATCTCTTGGTGATGGTGGATAATGCTCCCATGAACACTGGTGTGCAAATGTCTGTTTCTGTCTCTGCCTTCAGACCTTCTGAGCATGTACCAAGTGGTGGAATTGCCCAGTAAACTGATTTTGATGGTCACAGCATCAGGGGAGTCACACAACACCCTGATTTTCTACCGCAGCAAGGCCTGCAGGGGCCTCCTGCGCCTGACAAAGCTCTCCAGTTTCTTAGATGGGGGGAGTTTCAGAAATGCTAAATGACTCACCACTGCTGGTTGAGTGGGGCTGCAGTTTTCACCAGGCCCAGGAAGGTGGGGAAATGAGTTCTGCATAGTGATACCAGCCTACGTGATACTTGCATCCTAATGTAAAGTACAAGCTCTCTTTGATAAAAAGACAGTCTTTTCATTTTTCTTTTTTTTGTTGTTGTTGTTGATGTAAGCTGTATGGCGGGGATCACATCTCATTGTTTTTCCATGTGAGTATCCCATTATTGCAGCACCATTTGTTGAATTTTTGTTGTTTATTTTTTCCTTTGTTATGCTTATTTGTTTGTTTTTGGGAAATGCATGGACCTGGAATCAAACCCGGGTCTCACCCATGACAGGCAAGAATTCTATCACTGAGCTACCCTCACACCCTGTCTTTTTAATGTTATACTTTCCATGTTCAGCTGTGCAGCACATAATAGATGCTCAAAGGTTATTGAGTAAATATTCCAGTGCACAAATGTGCGATTCCTGCATGAATACACCTTGAAGGAAATGATATGTATGTTGTATATTCAGGGCTAGAAGCAGAATCACTTGACTGCTATGAAAAGAGAAGCGGAGTTGCTGACTATAAAATTAATCTAGTATTTGACATGTAAAATTAAACCTTACTTTAAAAGTTAATTTTAGGGGATATTATTCTCCAATATCAGCTAATAGCTTCTGTAGTTAAGACCAAATCACTTCCTTTTAAAAAATAGCTTTTGTGAGTAGTCTTTTCTTACACCTCTAAATGCATAAAATCCCATGCATTTATAAGGTCGTTCTAGTATTGTCCTGTAGGCTTTTTTTGGCACTAACTTTTGTGGTTTAGTTGCATGTAGCTATTAATACAAGTACACTCCTCACAATACTCGAATTCCTAGGGTACCCTTCAGAAAGAAAAGTTTCAACAGCCATTGCAAGTACATGGAATTTGAGTTACGGCTTCACTTCCCATCCTCCTAAAGACCTGTACAGCGTGTTCCCAGGCTTTACCGGTGGAAACAGTGCCACGCATTGCCATTTACTGTGTGCATATATGCAGGAATCCGTATACTACAGTCCCCAGGGAATGACCGCTGGATCAAAAATCAAATGCAGTTGACATTTTGGTAGAGTTTTAATTGAAATTGCCTCATTGTCCACCAGAAGATTTTTATCCCTTTTTTTTCATTCTTTCTAGCGATGCATGAGTGGGTTTCTGCTCCTGCCTCACCTTGACAACCAACCACCGTGTGCTGCCAACTTCAGGCATTTAGCCACTCTTGTGCAGGCGGCTGAGGTTTAATTTTCATTTTTCTTATGTGTAAAATTAATCATTGCTTCATATGTTCAAGATCTATTTACATTTATTGTTATGTAATGTTTGTATTTCTTTATTAAGTTGTTTGTTTACTATCAAAGAAGTCTTCGGTTTCTTTTCAGAAAACTTTAAGTATAATTTATGTACAGTAAACTGCACATATTTAAAGGACACAATTTGATGAGTTTTCCATATGCATGTATAGGTGTGTGTACATATAACAACTCCATGAAACCATCACCATAATCAAGCTGCTGAACATTTCCATCACCCCAAATGCTCGCATCCCCTGATGACTCAAACGCACCGAGCACACTTGGCCTAAGGAGGTGGGCCTGGGGCCGGCGGAAAGCACTGCTTAGAGGCTGCCCTACTGCAAGTTCTCTCACCCTACAAGTGGTGCTTGTGCAATTCAAGCATCAATCATCACCTATTGTCATGTAAGAGATTTTAAAAAGCTTGTTTTTCTTTGAATTAGAGTCCCTATATATTGTTCTAAACCATTTCAAACTGCAGTAAATTTGAAAAGGAAATGGAGGAATAATTGCTTTTCAAATTAACAAATTTAATTTCTATTCTGGTTTTATTAGAATAATATGGAAACATCTACATTTTTATCCGATGAGTTTAATAAGCTACTGATGTCAAAAGTGTATGTATTTATTGCTAGCAAGACTGTGTGTGACACCGTGAAATGCGATTTTTATGCGGGCGCTTTAACTTGTTTGTGTGTAATCACATTGTCCAGCAGCCAAACAGAATCACATTGCATAGTGCACTCATCACTCAACTCTAATACAGAGCTGTTAATTTTACAAGTACCTCTCACAAATCGATTCTGGGTCTTTGAACTGAGTTTGAAACAATAATTTGATTTCCTTTTGAGCTTGAACTTTGTGGTGAGTTTTGAATTTGATGGTGGCTTCTTCATGATGTATTTTTTTTCCCTTCCGTGTCTGTTCATCGGTCTGAAATCTAGATCTTTTACGTATAAGATGTCTATTAGATCAAACACAAAATATCAGCATCAAAACAATTAAAAGGACGATTTTCCACCTGAACCACAGCTGAGGTTTACAGAGCAGACTGCTAAAACTGTGTGCTTCTGGATTCCCACACAGTAAAGTCTAAGACAGCTGCTTCCTTAAAAATTAAAGGGCAAAGTAATTAAATTAGTATTTGAAGATGTTTGAAACACAGGTAAAAAGTACATTTGGTGAAAGTTCAAATTACACAGCAGAGGCTGACTGTTTCAGTTTGTATTTAAGAACTGTAGTGGTGACAACAGCGATTTGTTGAGCAATTTCTACGTTCTAGGAAATGAACAAAGTAATTTGGGGACATTATCTCATTTAATCAGCCACAGGGTAGTTATATTATTACGTACAAATTGTAGTCAAGGTACAGAGATTTAACCAAGTTTAACTTGGTAGCCAAGAAGAGTTGCTGTGGTTTTTGAACTCAGAGGTCAAACTCTAATACCCATAACTTAAAGCAGTGATTAAATTCTTGGATTGTAGTTATTCTTCCAAAATGTTCAAAATCAGTGATTGGATGCATTTCTATTACAGATAGAATGTCCACAACTTCTGAAGGAGGAAAGCTTGGTGCAAAATAACTGGTTCTGGAGAGGGGAGAAAGCTGGGCTCCAGGACCTGCATTGTTCGTTTGGTGACACTAGGGGGCAGCAGGGAGCCAGCTCAGGAATTGGGCTCTTCCTGGAAGGCAAGCAGGGGCGACAGAGCCGAAAGTGGAGCGTTCGTTGAAAAGCTACACAAGTAGAAGTTAGTCTCCAGGTTTCTTCCCCTCCCTAAGCAAATCACAACTAAGAAGAAAACAAGAAAATGATTGACTTAAAAATGACCTAAGTCATGATGGGAGGGTTACCGAATGAAATCAGCATTTCATTAGGTGAAAACAGTGGCGGTCTGTCATATGCACAATCAGTTTTAGCCTGTTACTTTTAATGCATTTTCTGTTAAGTTTGATAATTTTTATTTTGACTATAAATTTATCATTTTATTGTTAAGACTTTTCTGTTGTGTTAATTTGATGTAGTAACACACAAGAAACTAAGAGAAGATTCAGCCTTTTGCTTTACTGTGCAGTCAGTAAAATATTGCCTGATTTTATTCAGCCCTGCTGATAATGGGAAGAAAATAAGCTCAAATTTAAAATTACTAAACTACTCATTGTCATTCTTAATTTTTCTATTATTGATATAGTAATGAAATCAATGTTGATTTATAAAAACCAGTGACTATCATGTATACTATTAAATAAAAATAAGTTGTTATTGATTTTTAATGCAACTTTATTGAGATATATTCACATACCATGTAATCATCCGAAGTGTACAATCAGTGGTTCACAGTATCATTGTATAGTTGTACATTCATCACCACAATCAGTTTTATTGGGGGGCTGGGGGTACATGGTCTGGGAATCAAACCTGAGTCTCCTGCGTGGAAGGCAAACGTTCTACCACTGAACCACCACAGTTTTGAACATTTTCATTACTCCAAAAAATAGAACAAAAGTAAAAGTAAAAAAGAACACCCAAAATATCCATATCGCAAAAAACCCCTATTATTTGTATATTTTATTGTCCTTATTTTCTTATTAATCTGTTCATACATTGGATAAAGGGAGTGCCAGGCATAAGGTTTCATAATCACAAAATCACACTGTAAAAGTTAGTTATACAATCATCTAAACAGTCAAGTCTACTGGAGTACAGTTCAATAGTTTCAGGTATTTCCTTCTAGCTATTCTAAAACTCTAAAAACTAAAGAGGGATTTCTATATAATGCATAAGAACCACCTCCAGGATAACCTCGCTATTCTATTTGAAGTCTCTCAGCCACTGACACTTTATTTTGCTTCATTTCTCTTTCCCCTTTTGGTCAAGAAGGCTCTCTCAATCCCGTGATGCTGTGTCCTGGCTCATCCCTGGGAGTCATGTCCCATGTATGGAGGAGGGCAGTGAGTTCACTTGCCATGTTAGCTTACAGAAAGGCCACATCTGAGCAACAAAAGAGGTTCTCTGGGGCTGACTCTTCAGCATAATTATCAGTAGGCTTAGCTTCTCCTTTGCAAGAGTAAGTTTCATAGGGATGAACCCCGAGATTGAGGACTCAGCTTATCGAATTGGTTGTCTCCACTGCTTGTGAGAATATCAGAAATTCTCCGGGTGGGGAAGTTTAATATATCTACATTTTCCCCCTGTCCCCCAAGGGGACTTTGCAAATACTTTTGTCCTCTGTCCAGATTACTCTGGAATATATCAGGGTATCACACTCACTTTTACAAAACAACAAGACCTCATACTTATTCGAGGTTCCATGTAATTATGGTACTCAGATAAGCTGACCACGCTGATTGAATTAGATGGGTGGCTACAAAAATATAAATTTTGCACCAAATAAATGTATCTTTCTTTGATCTCACAAGGAAGTTGAACTTTTAAAACACAGTCAATTTCAACCTTTATCCTTCAGTCTGATTTACTTTAATTCTAACCAGATTGGCTTCATTCCTACGTCGAATTGAATTGAAGTCTCATCTCCTGCCATTGCTGTATGGGGCACGGCTGACTTTCGAGCTGCGGAACTCTAGTCTGAGTCTCAGGTGTCACCCAGATACCTAAAGGTCCAGGGAATGACCAGGTTGCACACAAAGAGCTCCGCATCTCAGAGTTAAGAAATAATCGTTACAACTCAGGAATAGACGTGACTTCTGTAAGAGCTTACAATCTAGGACCCTTTACAATAAGCCTTCCCCTGATAGCGTGCTGTTGGATTTGATTCTTAGAGTTTCCACATTATAGTTAGTCCATATTAGTGAGGTGTTATATTATCCGTCTTTTCATTTCTGCCTTATTTCACTTGGCTTACTGTTCTCGAGTTCCATGCACCAGCTGCATGCCTCACGATACTGATTTTGTCTACTGATGTTTTAAGAAATGTTTGTCTCTGCAGCCGCTCAGCAGTGGTCTGTTGACAACTGAAGGTCAAGAGATCTGGGTGGTGAGGATAAAATCAGATGCTGAATGCAAAGGTTCTACCCCTTGGTCTGACATAAACTATATCTCAATTAATGGTAACTTGGATTGTCACTGAAATTATTTTTGAATACAGTTCATTGTAAGTTTCATTCTGGTGGCCCTAGTGCTTTGCAAAAAACTTGGTTTTCAGTGCATGATAAATTCTGAACTGATCTCAACTTATGAGTTGTATTGAGTTGTTTACTTTTACACAAAGCTGCATCTCAGTGACCACACAGGGTCTACAAGTGATGCTGATGTATTATGATAAGGGTCAGACAGTTTTACTATTTTAAAAATGATTAGTAGTTAAGCAATAAGGATAATACAGACAGAAGTGTCTGGCTGCCAGACACTTCACACACATTGGCACTGACACTTCACCGCCATCCATTGAAATAAATGGTGTAGACAAGGAAAGAGCGGCTCAGAGGTAGTCTACCCACCTCAAACAACTAATAAAGGTTTCAACCAAGATTTGATTCTGGGTCTGTCTATCCTGATAAGGCATTATCTCAAAAAGTAAATGTAACCCCAAAAGCTTTGATCCAGGTGATATTGCAGATTACTTTATTAATTGTGAGAATTAAATAATTTAATGTTTATGAAAGCGCTCATTAAGAGGAATGTACATATTATGTGTTTAAAAATATTTATTCAATGAAGATTCAATCCCAAACCTAGGAGGTTAAAAAAAAAAAGCAGTTCAGTTGCTGATTTTGCTGATTTGAATAAAAAACTAATTCACTAAAAAAAAGTAGGCAACCACTGAATTCTCATCAGATATCAGTAAATTTTGCAAACAAATTTTAATCAGTCTACAAATAAAAAATAGAAAATAAAATTTAAACAATGGCTCTTTTCTGGTGTAATGAGACTGTTAAATTTGTTCCTTGTAAGTTAGAAATATATTTAAGTTGGGCTGCATAATTTAGCCTTATTGGATGATTTGATTAAAAGAAAATATTTCCAGCTGACTAGAGTCCTTTAAAAGGGGAAGCATTATGGAGAAACCTCAGGGCATGTGCTTGGAGAACAGTTGCTTCAGAGCTGACGGAGACACAGCGTTTGGAGACGCCTGGGGTGCTGACAGAGGGCCCTGTGGGAAAGCACAACTCCTGCACGGCAGGCAGCTCGTAGCCTCGCTAACCTTATAGGTCGTGTCAGAAAAGCTTATCACAAGGAGTCCTCGGGCAGCACTCTCCCTGGGGGAGGCAGTAAGCGTGGCAGTCAAGAATTGACTCCAAGTCAGACTGATTGGGTGTGAGTCCGACACCCAGGGGTCCCTCAGTAAGTGTCCGCTGTTTTGAAGTCCAGGCGGTGATGCAGGGGACATAAGAAGGTGCACGGCCAGCGAGGCTGCAGAAGTAGGACCATTGGCTGAATGCTGCGGCTGCTCGTGGGACGTGTGGGTTCCAGTAGGTTGGCCTGTCTGGGGTGGTTCCCCGTTCCTCTGAGTGTGAAATGCGCGCCTGAATGCCACAGGCACTCCCAGGAAGACGTCCCACACAACATGATGAACTGCAGCCTAAGGCTTCCACCCGCTTCAGTAAAAACTAAGCTCGGGCATAAGGTGCTAAAATGTTTCGAATGGCGGCTGAAAGCCATTTCTGCTGCCAAAGAACAAGTAGGAAATGCATCATGATGGGAGAATTCAGAAGGCTGGGGAAGGACTCCGCATGGAAAAAGAGCGGGGAATGCTGTTGAAGGACATCTCTGTATTTCATCACCAGGTCCGGTTTAGAGCGGTCACACACACACCCACACACACACACCCACACACACACCCACCCACACACACACACACACACACACCCCACACACAGACACACACACACACACACACACAGACACTCTCTCCTTTTTATCCCCAGGGAACGGGTGTTCTCAAATGTGAAGGAGCAAAAGCGCGTGGCCCCACGCTTCGCCGAGAGAATGCTCTTGACTCTGACTCAGGCTGGCCCGGGAGGGGGCTCTGGGCCCCGGAGACCGGAGGGCACTGCGGGAGGGAGCGGCCACCACGTCGAATGTTTTATACCCTCATGAAGCCCGTTCCCGAGGGTGCGTTGCCGGCCGCCGCCCGACAGGGGAGAGGTTGGTGATGGACTAGACTTCTGGGCCTTTCTTTGGGGCAGAACCACGGAGTGCCCTCCGGGAGCCTACGGAGCTCTGGAACCGAGTGTGACGCCCTGCAGAACGGGCAAAGCAGGAACTCCAGGAAGCGCCACTGAGAGGACACGGAGAGCCTGTGCCTCCCTCCCCCCAACCGGAGGTGGAGAGCAGACCATGTCCTGCAGTATTTCTCTTCGGTTTCAGGGCAGGTCACTTGTGTGGTCTCCCTTAGTTATGGGGACGTAGAAGAAGTTTGCAATGTGGGAAAAGAAGAACAAACTTTTAATGACTGGCAGCGGACACTCACTGAGATTTCGCTCATTCTCTGGCTCTGCTCCTTCCGGATTTCTAGCCCTTTTCCCTACATCTCGCCAACAACCCTGATTGTTACCAAATGGTTAGGAACAGTCCCTTTAGAGGAGGCAGGCGCCTGGCCTCCTCCTAAGGACAACACGAGGCTCTAAGAAACAGCATGCGGTGTTGTTGTCACCCAGGAGACACCAGGCCCCTCGCGGCACCTGCCGCTCCACCCCCAGCCCCTCCACCTGGTACCCAGCAGAGAGGGGCACGATGGAAAGGGCACGAAGACTCTCCGAGCTCGGCAGTACCTGGTGACACAGACCACGGGCAGAACCCGGCGGGGACACCTGGCCTGTTTGGGGGAGGTGGGGTAAGAGAGAAGGCTTCTGAGAAGGAACCTGAGCGCCTTGTATAAGCAGCCTGGCTAAGATGCCTCCAAGAATCCTTAATCAAATGAATCTCTCTCTTCTTCCTAGAGCGTTGGAAAATTTTAAATTGAGGTTGGGTGAGCGACAGGGGCAAGCCTGATTAGAACCAGCCTCTCAGGGACACAAACATCATCTGCGTCTGTCTCACGGAGCTTCTCCTCATCAGTTCTTTTAAACAAGATTGACCTCGAGTTTCTGAAAAGATAAACGAAGTGAAAATGGTTCCTGAGTTAAACACGCACGTGGCTGCCTTCGCAGACCTCCTCTCCCTTTCCTGGAAAATGTGGTGATAAGGTTTGGGCAGAGAGCAGAGGAGACCCCCAGCCACGTGCCTGGGCCAGGCTGCTCATCAGAGGCCTCCAGGAGAGGAAATGAAAGGGATAGGGGCTAAACAGTTAGCATGATTTGGACATACAAATGTCTTTGTCTCATGAGTCTAATATTACTCATTCTCATTGGCCAAAGAGTACCTCTTCCAAAGCCATCTGTCTCACTCCAGTGAAAACAACACTTTGTATTAATTGTTTTCATTTTCTGGACATCATTTCTGAAAAGCAGTGGTGCCCAGCACTTCCTAGGGAAAGGTGATAGCTATTTTTACAGTAGTTTATCTAATATTCTGCAGGTGTGAGTGCCCTGAGTGCCTGGAGCTTGGAGACCTGAGAATGTGCATTTCCAGGGGCTTGAATATGTGTAGGTGTCAGCAGCTGGACCCTTAGGTATGCGTTTTGTCCTATAATACTTGTTCTAGTTTGCTAGCTGCCAGAATGCAACAAACCAGAGACGGATTGGCTTTTAACAAAAGGGGACTAATTTTGTTAGTTCTTCGGAGGAAAGGCAGCTAACTTTCATCTGAGGTTCTTTCTTAGGTGGGAAGGCACAGGATGGTCTCTGCTGGCCTTCTCTCCAGGCCTCTGGGTTCCAACAACTTTCCCCGGGGTGATTCCTTTCGGCATCTCCAAAGGCCTGGGCTGAGCTGCGAGTGCTGAGATGAGGAATGCTGAGCTGCTTGGGCTGCGCTACATTGAGTCTCTCATTTAAGCACCAGCCAGTTAAGTCAAACATCATTCATTGCAGCAGACACGCCTCCTAGCCGACTGCAGCTGTAATCAGCAACAGATGAGGTTCACATACCATTGGCTCATGTCCACAGCAACAGAACTAGGTGCCTTCACCTGGCCAAGTTGACAACTGAATCTAACTACCACAATACTGAATTCAGGAAATACAGAAATGGAAGTAAGAAGCCAGCTGTTGACTCAGGACAACTGGGAACAGCAATTTAAAACCATGAGCTGTGGAGCACGAGGGGCTGTAGCTCTGAAGGTGCCCGGAAGGCTCCGGCTCAGGGAAAGCCCTTCACAAAGAAGCATTCCCCAGAGAAGAAATAATTCTGAGTAGAAAGAATTTGACGTCCTACTATGAATTATCCAGGAAAGAAAAGGACTCTGGTCATTTTGTGTTCCACAACGGTCCCCTGAGGCTCTGAGACTCGTGAGCTCTGAGACGAAGTTTGGATGCAAGTCCCACAGTTGCGGCTGGAAGGGGGCTTCGCATCAGCATTGCCTGGCCTGTCAGCACATGGGACAACACTGAATAGCACAACAGCCCGGGAATGAAGTCTGGGGGATCGGTGCGTCTGGAGACGCGCAGGGGCCCCCAGAGTGCTCACAGCCTGTTCCCACGGCACATGCGCGGTCAGAGTCACCCACACCCCCGCGAGGCAGGTTAGACTTCTATGAGAAACCACAGAGAGGCTCAGACACACACATCTGATAAAGGCACCGCTTGGGACATAGCAGCACAACCCGCCTGGCAGCTTCCAAAGCAAGGGCCTTCTGACTCCTGCCCCAAAGTCCTCTCGGTGCAAACGCAGGGCAAAAGGACTGGGGAGGGGGGGGGTGGGAAAGAGTCACAGAAGCAGTCGTGACCATGCGACAAAAGCCCCCCCCTTTAGAGTTCTGCGGAGATCTGTCATATAGTGTGAAACTGACCCTTTGATGCAGTTCAGTGAGCTTCAGTAGATTCTCAGACCTGTGCAACCATCATCACAACCTAACGTTAGAATACTTAAAATCACATGAGAAACAAATCACTCCTACATTAGCGGTCCCTCTGTGTCTGCCTGTGTCCAGCCCAAGCAACTACTAATCATCTTTCCTCTATGGATTTGCTTATGCTAGACATTTCATATAAGTGGAAGCATACACGATGTAGCTTCTGCGGCACAGCATAATGCTTTCAAGGTTCATCTATGTTGTATCATAAATCAGTACTTCATTCCTTTTTTTTCTTTTCACATGGGCAGGCACCAGGAATTGAACCCAGGTCTCTGGCATGGCAGGTGGGAACTCTGCCTGCTGAGCCACTGTAGCCCACCCTTCATCCCTTTTTACAGCCAAGTATCACTCCCTTTTTTGAACATACCACATTTTGCTTACCTATTCATCAGTTGATAGGTAGTTAGGTTGTCTCAACTTTTTGAATGTTATGAATAATCCTGCTGTGCCCATTCATGAACAAGATTTTGCAGGGCATATGTCTCCATGCACCTAGCAGTGGAACGGCCGGGTGATGTGGTAACTCTGTGCATAACCTTTTTTAAAAATATTTTTTATTGTGAAACATAACATATATACAAAAAAACAATAAATTTCAAAGTACATTTTAACGGTTTCATATAAAATGGATTTCAAAGTTTGGCATGAGTTCCACAATTTTAGGTTTTTCCTTCTAGCAGCTTCAAGACACTGGAGACTTAAAGAAATATCAATATAATGATTCAGCAGTCATACTCATTTGTTAAATGCTATCTTCTCTGTTATAACTCCACTTTCTCCTTTGATCCTTCTCCTGATCTTTAGGGATATTTGGGTTGTGCACATTATGTTTTCATGTTGAAAAGGGTGTTGACAATATGGGATAAAGGATGGAACTGATTGATGTTCTGAAGACACTGGCCCCTCTGGGTTTCAAGACTTATCTGGCCTAGGAACCATCTGGAGGTTTTAGATTTCTGAAAAATAAAATGAATGCTTTCAACTTTTGTAGGGTCTCATATAGAGCCCCGAGTGTTCTTTACGGTTAACAGGAATGCTTTTGGTTGGAGTCTGGCAAACTTTGGCAATTAGCAATATCTGGCTGAAGCTTGCATAAGAGTAGCCTCCAGAATAGCCTCTCAACTCTATTTGAACTTTCTTAGCCATTGATACCTTATTTTGTTACATTTCTTTTCCCCCTTTTGGTCAGGAAGCCTTGTCGATCTCTGGGAATCATGTCCCATGTTGCCAGGGAGACTCACACTGTCGTGTCCCATGTAGAGGAGAAGGTAATGATTTTCTTTGCAGAGTTGGGCTTAGAGAGAGAGAGGCCCCATCTGAGTATCAAAAGAGGTCCTCTGGAAGTAACTCTTAGGCACACCTATAGGTAGGCTTAGCTTCTCTACTACAGAAATAAACTTCACAAGAGCAAGCCTCAAGATCAAGGGCTTGGCCTATTGACTTGGGAGTCCCTAGTATTTGCGAGAGTATCTGGGGTTTCCCAGTGGGAAAATTTAATAGCTCCATATTTTTCCTCCAGTCCATCAAGGAACTTTGCCAATACTTTTTAATTATCTACCCAACATACTCTTGGATGTATCTGGAAATTACATTAAGCCATACAGAACTACAAGACTTTGATCCTATTCTGGGCTCCATATGTTAAATGACCTATCCAGACAGGTTGACTTTGATTGTGTGCCACAACAACTTTAGGTTTTGGACAAAATAAAGCTCTCTTCTTTTGGTTTCACACAGTAGGTGAAGCTCTAAAATACAGATATTGTTATCCTTTACCCTGTATTCTGATGTACTTTAGACTTGACCAGATCAGCTTTGTTCCTATCTCTAATTGAAGCCTACTCTCTTTTTTGGTTTCTTTAACAGTTGCTGTATGGAGCAATGCTGACTTTCAGAGCTTCAGAACTCCAGCTCTGAGTCTCAGGTGTGGCACAGGGAGCCAAATTTCCAGAGAAATACCAAGTTATGCATATATAGCATAGCATCTCAGAATCTAGAAATAACTTAAAGCTCAGGAATAAATGTGACTGCTATAAAAATACAATCTTACTTGCAATCTTACTTACTTACAATCTCAGCCTGAATTTTCTTCTAAGTCTTTTCTAAAAGAAACCAAACAATATTTGTCCTTTTGTTTCTGGCTTATTTTGCACCACGTAACATCCTTATGGTTCATTCATCTCTTTGCATGCCTCACGACTTGTTCTTTTCTGTAGTGGCACAATATTCCATCATATGTATACACTACAGTTCACCTTTCTGTTTCTCTATCAGTGTACACTTTGGCCACCTCCATCCATTGGGCAGCAGGGATACCCTTTCAGAGTACCCTCACTTTTTTTGTACAAGCACTCTCAATTTTAGACAATATTCATTGCACCAAAGAGAAAAATAACAGATAAACACAACCTCACCAGACAGAAAATCCTTAACTCTTGTCCCTCCTTCCGCTGATTTCTTTTTTTAAATTACTTTTAAATTTAAAAAATATATATAACAACAAACTAACACAAACATTCTTAACTTACCATCATTTTGTTCTACACATATAATCAGTTATTCACAATATCATCACATAGTTGCATATTCGTCATTATGGTATTTGCATTAATTCAAAAAAAGAAATAAAAATACAACAGAAAAAAATTCATACATTCCATACCCCCTTACCCCTCCGTTTCATTGATTACGAGCATTTCAATCTAAATTTATTTTAACATTTGTTCCCTTACTGTTTATTTTATTCCATATGTTTCACTCGTCTGTTGATAAGGTAGATAAAAGTAGCATCAGGCACAAGGTTTTCACAATTACGCAGTCATTGTGAAAGCTATATCATTATACAATCATCTTCAAGAAACATGGCTACTGGAACACAGCTCTACATTTTCAGGCAGTTCCTTCCAGCCTCTCCATTACATCTTGACTAATTAGGTGATATCTACTTAATGCGTTACAATAACCTCCAGGATAATCTCTTGACTCTGTTTGGAATCTCTCAGGCATTGACACTTTGTCTCATTTCACTCTTCCCCCTTTTGCTCGAGAAGGTTTTCTCCATCCCTTGATGCTGAGTCCCAGCTCATTCTAGGGTTTTTCTCAATCCCTTGATGCTGAGTCTCAGCTCATTCTAGGATTTCTGTCCCACGTTGCCAGGAAGGTCCACACCCCTGGGAGTCATGTCCCACATACACAGGGGGAGGGTGGTGAGTTTGCTTGTTGTGTTGGCTGGAGAGAGAGGCCACATCTGAGCAACAAAAGAGGCTCTCTTGGGGGTGACTCTTAGACCTAATTTTAAGTGGGCTTGACCTATCCCCTGTGGGGTTAAGTTTCATATGAACAAACCCCAAGACTGGGGGCTCAGCCTATAGCTTTGGTTGTCCACACTGCTTGTGAGAATATCAAGAATTCAACTTGGGGAAGTTGATTTTCTCCCTGTTCTCACCATTTCCCAAAGGGGACTTTGCAAATACTTTTCCACTCACTGATCAAATCACTCTGGGATTCATCAGGGCATCACTCTGGACAAACCAAAAAAATCTCATGTCCTACTCAAGGTTCCATGTACTTATGATGTTCAATTAAGCTGTCTACATAAGTTATATTATGAAATGCACTAGAAAAAATATAAATTTTGTACCAAATAAACATTTTTTGCTTTAGTCTCACACATAAGTTAAAATTTAAAAATATTAGTTACCATCCATTTTCAACACCCTGCAGTAATGACATTCCTTTGTTCTTCCTCATGCAAAAACATTTTTAAAATTTGTGCATTTAGTCACTGTCATTATACACTCTAGGCATTCCTAGATTATACCATCTCAGTCTTCATCATCTATCTTTCTTTCTGATTTCATTTGTGCCCCCAGCTCTCCTCCCTCAATCATTCTCACATTCAGCTTCATTCAGTGTTCTAACATAATTGAATTACAGTTAGGTAGTATTGTGCTATCCATTTCTGAATTTTTACAATCAGTCATGTGGCACAATCTGTTTATCCCTTCAGCTCCAATTACCCACTATCTTACCCTATTTCTATCTCCTGATGGTCTCTGTTACCAATGAAATTCTCCAAGTTTATTCACTAATGTCAGGTCATATCAGTGGGACCATACAGTATCCTTTTGTTTCTGGCTAATCTCACTCAGCATAATGTCCTCAAGGTCCATCCATGTTGCTACATACTTCATAACTTTATCCTGTCTTACAGCTGCATGATATTCCATTGTATGTATATACCACAGTTTGTTTAGCCACTCATCTGTTGATGGACATTTTGACTGTTTCCATCTGTTGGCAATTGTAAATAATGCTGCTATAAACATCAGTGTGCAAATGTCTGTTTCCGTCCTTGCCCTCATGTCCTCTGAGTAGATACCTAGCAACGGTATTGCTGGGTCGTATGGCAATTCTATATTTAGCTTCCTGAGGAACTGCCAAACTGCATTCCATAGCGGTTGTACCATTTTACATTCCCACCAACAGTGGATAAGTGTGCCTCTTTCTCCACATCCTCTCTGGCATTTGTTGTTTTCTGTTTTATTGATAATGGCCATTTTGGTGGGTGTGAGATGATATCTCATTGTCAAAAAGTATTTGATTTACATTTCCCTAATAGCCAGGGAAGTTGAGCATCTTTTCTTGTGCCTTTTTGGCCATTTGTATTTCCTCTTCTGAGAAGTATCTGTTCAAGTCTTTTGCCCATTTTCTAATTGGGTTGTCTGTCTTTTTGTTGTCAAGTTGAACAGTCTCTTTATATATTCTGAATACTAGAACTTTATCTGATATATCATTTCCAAATATTGTCTCCCATCGTGTAAGCTGTCTTTTTACTTTCTTGATGAAGTTCTTTGATGTACAAAAGTGTTTAATTTTGAAGAGTTCCCATTTCTTTCTTTCTTTCTTCAATGGTCGTGCTTTGGGTGTAAGGTCTAGGAAACCACCTCCCATTATAAGATTTATAAGATATTTCCTTACATTTTCTTCTAATAGTTTTATGATCTTAGATCTAATGTTTAGGTCTTTGATCCACTTTGAGTTTATTTTTGTACAGGATGTGAGATATGGATCCTCTTTCATTCGTTTGCATGTGGATATCCAGTTCTCTAGGCACCATTTATTGAAGAGACTATTCTGTCCCAGGTGAGTTGGCTTGACTACCTTATCAAAGATCAATTGTCCATAGATGAGAGGGTCTATATCTGAACACTCTATTCTATTCCATTGGTCAGTATATCTATCTTTATGCCAATATCATGCTGTTTTGACCACTGTAGCTTCATACTACGCCTTAAAGTCAGGTAGCGTGAGACCTCCAACTTCATTCTTTTTTCTCAGAATACTTTTAGTTATTTGGGGGCACTCTGCCCTTCCAGATAAATGTAGTTATTGGTTTTTCTATTTATGAAAAGTAAGTTTTGGGATTTTAATTGGTATTGCATTGAATCTGTAAAACAATTTAAGTAGAATTGATATTTTAACTGTATTTAGTCTTCCAATCCATGAACATGGTATGACCTTCCATCTATTTAGGTCTTCTGTGATTTCTTTTAATAATTTGTTGTAATTTTCTTTGTATAGGTCTTTTGCCTCTTTAGTTAAATTTGTTCCTAAGTTTTATTCTTATGGTTGTGATTGTAAATGGAATTTTTTTCTTGATTTCCCCCTCAGATTGTTCATTACTAGTGTATAGAAACACTACAGACTTTTGAGTGTTGATCTTGTAACCTGCCACTTTGCTGTACTCATTTATTAGCTCTAGTAGTTCTGCTGTGGATTTTTCAGGGTTTTCATCATATAGCATCATCTGCAAACAGTGAGAGTTTTCCTTCCTCCTTTCCAATTTTTATACCTTGTATTTCTTTTTCTTGTGTAATTGCTCTGGGTAGAACTTCCAACACAATGTTGAATAACAATGGTGATATTGGACATCCTTGTCTTGTTCCTGATCTTAGGGGGGAAAGTTTTCAGTTTTTCCCCATTGAGGATGATGTTAGCTATGGGTTTTTCATATATTCCCTTTATAATTTTGAGGTAATTCCCTTCTATTCCTATCCTTTGAAGTGTTTTCAACAGGAAAGGATGTTGAATGTTGAATTTTATTAAATGCCTTTTCTGGGTCAATCAAGATGATCATGTGGTTTTTCTGCTTTGATTTGTTGAGATATGATGCATTACATTAATTTATTTTCTAATGTTAAACCATTCTTGCATACCTGGGATGAATCCTACTTGGTCATGGTATATAATTCTTTTAGTGTTCTGCTGGATTAGATTTGCTAGAATTTTGTTGAGGATTTTTGCATTTCTATTAATTAGAGGTATTGGTCTGTAGTTTTCTTTTTTTGTAATATCTTTGTCTTGCTTTGGTGTGAGGGTGATGTTGGCTTTGTAGAATGAGTTAGGTAGCCTTCCCTCCTCTTCATGGTTTTTGAAGAGTTTGAGCAGGATTCATACTAATTCTTTCTGGAATGTTTGGGAGAATTCACATGTGAAGCCATCTGGTCCTGGAATTTTCTTTTTGGGGAGCTTCTTAATGACTGATTTAATTTCTTAACTTGTGATTGGTTTGTTGAGGTCATCTATTTCTTCTCAAGTCAATGTTGATTGTTCATGCCTTTCTAGGAAGTTGTCCATTTCATCTACATTGTCGTATTTATTAGCAAAAAGTTGTTCATAGTATCCTCTCATTACTTCCTTTATTTCTGTGGTTATGTCTCCTTTTCCATTTCTGGTTGTATTTAT
Organism: Tamandua tetradactyla; assembly: GCF_023851605.1. Lineage (NCBI taxonomy): Eukaryota > Metazoa > Chordata > Mammalia > Pilosa > Myrmecophagidae > Tamandua > Tamandua tetradactyla. Next base: position 191,717,555 of record NC_135331.1, read on the forward strand.
TTTCATCCTCTCTCTTCTTTTTGTCAACCTCACTAAGGGTCCATCAATCTTAATGATTTCCTCATAGAACCAACTTCTGGTTTTGTTGATTTTCTCAATTGTTTTCATGTTTTCAATGTCATTTATTCTACTCTAATCTTCATTATTTCTTTCCTTTTGGTTGCTTTGGGGTTAATTTGCTGTTCTTTCTCTAGTTATTCCAAGTGGACAGTTAATTCCTCGATTTTTGCCCTTTCTTCTTTTTGTTATAGGCATTTAGGGCAATGAATTTCCCTCTTAGCACTGCCTTGCTGCATCCCATACATTTTGATACATTGTGCTTTCATTTACATTTCCCTTGAGATATTTACTGATTTCTCTTGTCATTTCTTCCTTGACCCACTGGTTGTTTAAGAGTGTGTTGTTGAGCCTCCACATATTTGTGAATTTTCTGGCACTGTGCCTATTATTGATTTCCAACTTCATTCCTTTATGATCTGAGAAAGTGTTTTGTATGATTTCAATCTTTTTAAATTGATGAGACTTGCTTTGTGACCAGCATATGGTCTATCTTTGAGAATGATCCATGAGCACTTGAGCAAAGGTGTATCCTGCTGTTGTGGGGTATAATGTTCTATAGACGTCTGTTAAGTCTAGCTCATTTATTGTATTATTCAAATTCTCTGTTTCTTTATTGATCCTTGGCCTAGATGTTCTGTCCATTGATGAGACTGTGGAATTGAAGTCTCCAACTATTATGGTAGATGTGTCTATTTCTCTTTTCAGTGTTTGCCTCATGCATTTTGGAGCATTCTGGCTTGGTGCATAAATATTTGTGATTGTTATGTCTTCTTGTTGAATTGTTCCTTTTATTAATACATAGTGTCCTTCTTTGTCTCTTTTAGCTGTTTTACATTTGAAGTCTAATTTGTTGGATATTAGTATAGCTACTCCTGCTCTTTTCTGATTTTTATTTGCATGAAATATCTTTTCCCAACCTTTCAATTTCAACCTATGTTTATCCTTGGGTCTAAGATGTGTTTCCTGTAGACAGCATTTAAATGGGCCCTGTTTTTAATTCATTCTGCCAATCTATGGCTTTTGATTGGGGAGTTTAATCCATTTACATTTAGTGTTATTACTGTACGGGTAGTACTTTCTTCTACTATTTTGCCTTTTGGATTTTATATGTCATATCTAATTTTCCTTATTTTTAACTTTACTGATAGTCTTTGTTTCTACACTCTTCTCCCCATCTCTCTCTCCTGTCTTTTCATATCTGCCTCTAGTGCTCCCTTTAGAATTCTTGTAGAGCTGGTCTCTTTATTTCTTTTGTTTTTTATTTTTTTCACATGGGCAGGCACCAGCAACTGAACCCGGGTCTCTGGCGTGGCAGGCAAGAACTCTCCTGCTGAGCCATCGTGGCCCGCCCAGGTCTCTTTATTTCTTGCAGAGCTGATCACAAATTCTCTCTGATTTTTTGCCTGAAAATGTTTTAATTTCTCCCTCATTTTTGAAGGACAATTTTGTTGGACATAGAATTCTTGGTTGGCATTTTTTCTTTTTAGTAATTTAAATTTATCATCCCACTGTCTTCAAGCATGGTTTCTGCTGAGAAATCTACATATAGTCTTATTGGGCTTTCCTTGATTGTGATGGATTGCTTTTCTCTTGCTGCTTTCAAGATTCTCTCTTTCTCCTTGACATCTGACATTCTGATTAGTAAGTGTCTTGGAGTACATCTATTTGGATTTGTTCTATTTGGGGTATGCTGCACTTCTTGGATCTGTAATTTTAAGTCTTTCTTAAGAGTTGGGAAATTTTCAGTGATTATTTCCTCCATTAGTTTTTCTCCTCCTTTTCCTTTCTCTTCTCTGTCTGGAACACCCACAATATGTATATTCATGCACTTCATGTTGTCATTCAATTCCCTGAGTCCCTTCTCACATTTTCCCATTTTATTTTCTTTTCCTTGTCAGATTTCAGATGTCCCATCATCCAGTTCACTAATCCTATCTTCTGCCTCTTGAAATCTAGCATTGTAGGTTTCCATTGTTTTTTACATTACTTCTACTGTGTCTTTCATTCCCATAAGTTCTGTGATTTGTTTTTTAGACTTTCTATTTCTTCTTTTTGTTTATTCCTTGCCTTCTTTATATCCTCCCTCAATTCATTGATTTGATTTTTTGATGAGGTTTTCCATGTCTGTTCAAACATTCTGAATTAATTGTTTCAACTCCTGTATCTCATTTGAATTGTTGGTCTGTTCCTTTGAATGGGCCATATCTTCAATTTTCCTAGTGTGATTCATTACTTTTGCTGGTGTTTAGGCATTTAATTACCTTAATTTAGTTTATTCTGTAGATTGTTTTCACTTCTTTTACCTAGGATTTTCTTGCTGGATGACTTTGTTGTCTATCTGTTCTTTGACATTCAGTTCAGCTTATTCTGGACCTCTAGCTTAGGTACTGTTTAACAGAGCAGAATTTTTCAGTTCTTATTTTCTTGTTTCTTGCCCTGCCTGTGTGGTGCCTCCCCCCACCCCCTGCCCCACCCTTAGGAGGGTCTACTTAGGTATTATAGACCCCAGCCAGATTTTCCCAGACCAAACTGGCCTCCTTCAGGAGGAAAGAGTCACCTGCATCAGTTTTCCCTGTGGTGAGACCCAGCAGGTTGAAAGGCTTTCCTAAGAAGCCTCTGGACTCTGTGTTTTTCCTATCCTGCCCAGTATGTGGCACTTGTCTGCCTGTAGGTCCCACCAGCATAAGATGATGCGGTACCTTTACCTTTGGCAGACTCTCCCTGCTGGGGGTATGGTGGAGACAGAGGAGAGGTTGTGGGCTGGCTTTAATTGCTTCAAATTTCCAAATCCTGGGGTCTGAATTCCTTGAGGGAGGGATTTCACCTGAGCTGGGCCTCACCCCTCCCCTGGGGAAGGCACAGACTCCAGATAAGCTCTCAAACAAGCTTGTTTCTGCCTATGCCTGGGACAGTTGCAGCCTGAGAAGCCCTGCCACTGTATCTAAAGGCAGTCAAGCCTCTGTAGAAACAACACAAAAATGAAAGAGAAAAATCCTTCTCAGATCAGGATCCCCATACCTCAGGTTTGCCAATCAAGAGCATAAGTTGATATGTTGCTTTGTGCATCTCCAGGTCCTATATGCCCCTTCTTTTCAGCAGGGCCCAGACCCTTTCAAGTATTATGTGCTGTCTGATCCAAAAAAAACCCTGTTTCTTTTATTTCTTTTTTCTTTTTCTGTCAGCCCTGCCCCCTCAGTGCTGGGGAAAAAATCAGTAACCTCTGCTATGACCAGATTCAGCTGAGCTGGGGGCCTATATTTTGTAGTCAGAATTTGTGAATTAATTCCACAACTGGAGCTTGGTTGGGCTCAGCCCCTGGTGCTGGTAAAGTCCCTTTCCTTTCCCCTCTGGGAAGCAGACTGTGGGGGAGGGGCGCCAGCCACCGTGACTTGGGGACTCATGGTTCTGGGGGGGGGGGTCTCGCAGCCACTCCAGCTGGTCCAGACTGGGGTATGCTGTGTGTCCGGTCACTGACGTGGCCCCAGCAGTTGTTCTGTCCTGTTAATGGTTATTTAGTAGCTGTTCTGGAGAACGAACTAAATCCCACACCTTGCTAAGCCACCATCTTGTCCCTCTCTCCCTTGCAACTCCACTGATTTCTTACCCTTAGTATTGTACATAACCTTTTGAGGAACTCCTGGTTTTCTAATGTGGGTGCAATGTAATATATTACCAACAGCAGTGCATGGGGTTCCAATTTCTCCACATTCTTGTCAGAACTTGTCATTATCTTTCTTTTTCATTATAACCATCTACTGGGTATAAAATGGTATCTCATTATGGTTTTGATTTGCATTTCCCTGATGGCTAATGACATTGTGCATATTTTCATGTGCCTATAGGCAATTTGTCTATCTTCTCTGGAGAAATATGTACTCAGGTTCTCTGCCCTATTTTAAAATTTGTTTATTTGCTTTTTATTCCTGTAAGAGATTTTTATATATCCTCGATTATGAATGTGTTCAGCAGTACAAGATCAACACACATAACTCAATGATGGTCCTATACACTCACAAGAACTCTTATGACTTCTTCTTTGACTCATTGTTTCTTGAAGAGTACCTTGTTTGATTTCCACAGAATTGTAACATTTCCAGTTTTCCTTCTGTTGTTGGTTTCTAGTTTTATTTCATTGTGGTCAGAGAACATCCACTGCATGGTTTCAATATTTTGAGTTTTGTGAGACTTGTTTTGTGAAGTAGTGTATGTTCTATCCTGGAAAATGACCCATAATACTAGAGAAGAATGTGTATTTTGCTGCTGTTGGATAAAGTGTTCTATGTATTTCTATTAGGTGTATCTAGTTTATAGCTTCTTTCGAGAATTCAATTTCCTTATTGATCTCTGTCTAGATGTTCTGTCCATTATTGAAATTGATGTGTTAAGGTTTCCCACTATTAATATAGAACTATTACTTCTCCCTTCAAATTTGCCAATATTTGCTTCTTTTGGGGCTCTACCCTTAGGTGCATATATATATTTATAATCATTACATCTTCTTATGATACCTTTTATCAGTGTATAATGTCCTTCTTTGTCCTGACTAATAGTTTTTGACAATCTATTTTATCTAATACTAGTACAGCTGCCCCAGCTCTCTTTTTTTTTTTAAAAAATAAACAACTGTTTATTGAAATTAAACTAAATATACTCTTGCAATATAAGACAATGAAATAAACTAAATTATCAGTACATAATAGCAAGAATAAATTGTTAAAATTATATTCTAGAAGAATTTTATGACGTGGAAATTTGTTTGTGATATATTACCAAAGCCAAAAAGGGAGCTGCAAAGGACCATGATGATACGAATCTATTTTTTTTTTAATTAACGGAAAAAAAGAAATTAACCCAACATTTAGAAATCATACCATTCTACATATGCAATCAGTAATTCTTAACATCATCACATAGATGCATGATCATCATTTCTTAGTACATTTGCATCGGTTTAGAAGAACTAGCAACATAACCGAAAAAGATATAGAATGTTGATACAGAGAAAAAAATAAAAGTAATAATAGTAAAATCAAAACAAAACAAAACAAAACAAAACAAAAACCTATAGCTCAGATGCAGCTTCATTCAGTGTTTTAACATGATTACTTTACAATTAGGTATTATTGTGCTGTCCATTCTTGAGTTTTTGTATCTAGTCCTGTTACACCATCTGTATCCCTTCAGCTCCAATTACCCATTATCTTACCCTGTTTCTACCTCCTGGTGGACTCTGTTACCAATGACATATTCCAAATTTATTCTCGAATGTCTGTTCACATCAGTGGGACCATACAGTATTTGTCCTTTAGTTTTTGGCTAGACTCACTCAGCATAATGTTCTCTAGGTCCATCCACGTTATTACATGCTTCATAAGTTTATCCTGTCTTAAAGCTGCATAATATTCCATCATATGTATATACCACAGTTTGTTTAGCCACTCTTCTGTTGATGGAGATTTCGGCTGTTTCCATCTCTTTGCAATTGTAAATAACGCTGCTATAAACATTGGTGTGCAAATGTCCGTTTGTGTCTTTGCCCTTAAGTCCTTTGAGTATATTCCCAGCAATGGTATTGCTAGGTCGTATGGCAATTTCCATATTCAGCTTTTTGAGGAACCGCCAAACTGCCTTCCACAGTGGTTGCACCATTTGACATTCCCACCAACAGTGGATAAGTGGGCCTCTTTCTCCGCATCCTATCCAGCACTTGTCATTTTCTGTTTTGTTGATAATGGCCATTCTGGTGGGTGTGAGATGATATCTCATTGTGGTTTTGATTTGCATTTCTCTAATGGCCAGGGACATTGAGCATCTCTTCATGTGCCTTTTGGCCATTTGTATTTCCTCTTCTGATAGGTGTCTGTTCAAGTCTTTTTCCCATTTTGTAATTGGGTTGGCTGTGTTTTTGTTGTTGAGATGAACAATCTCTTTATAAATTCTGGATACTAGACCTTTATCTGATATATCATTTCCAAATATTGTCTCCCATTGTGTAGGCTGTCTTTCTACTTTCTTGATGAAGTTCTTTGATGCACAAAAGTGTTTAATTTTGAGGAGCTCCCATTTATTTATTTCCTTCTTCAGTGTTCTTGCTTTAGGTTTAAGGTCCATAAAACCTCCTCCAGTTGTAAGATCCATAAGATATCTCCCAACATTTTCCTCTAACTGTTTTATGGTCTTAGACCTAATGTTTAGATCTTTGATGCATTTTGAGTTAACTTTTGTATAGGGTGTGAGAGATGGGTCTTCTTTCATTCTTTTGCATATGGATATCCAGTTCTCTAGGCACCATTTATTGAAGAGACTGCTCTGTCCCAGGTGAGTTGGCTTGACTGCCTTATCAAAGATCAAATGTCCATAGATGAGAGGGTCTATATCTGAGCACTCTATTCAATTCCATTGGTCGATATATATCTTTATGCCAATACCATGCTGTTTTGACCACTGTGGCTTCATAATATGCCTTAAAGTCCGGCATCGCTAGACCTCCAGCTTCGTTTTTTTCCCTCAAGATGTTTTTAGCAATTCGGGGCACCCTGCCCTTCCAGATAAATTTGCTTATTGGTTTTTCTATTTCTGAAAAATAAGTTGTTTGGATTTTGATTGGTATTGCATTGAATCTGTAAATCAATTTAGGTAGGATTGACATCTTAACTATATTTAGTCTTCCAATCCATGAACACGGTATGCCCTTCCATCTATTTAGGTCTTCTGTGATTTCTTTTAACAGTTTTTGTAGTTTTCTTTATATAGGTTTTTTGTCTCTTTAGTTAAATTTATTCCTAGGTATTTTATTCTTTTAGTTGCAATTGTAAATGGGATTCGTTTCTTGATTTCCCCCTCAGCTTGTTCATTACTAGTGTATAGAAATGCTACAGATTTTTGAATGTTGATCTTGTAACCTGCTACTTTGCTGTACTCATTTATTAGCTCTAGTAGTTTTGTTGTGGATTTTTCCGGGTTTTCGACGTATAGTATCATATCGTCTGCAAACAGTGATAGTTTTACTTCTTCCTTTCCAATTTTGATGCTCTGTATTTCTTTTTCTTGTCTAATTGCTCTGGCTAGAACTTCCAACACGATGTTGAATAATAGTGGTGATAGTGGACATCCTTGTCTTGTTCCTGATCTTAGGGGGAAAGTTTTCAATTTTTCCCCATTGAGGATGATATTAACTGTGGGTTTTACATATATTCCCTCTATCATTTTAAGGAAGTTCCCTTGTATTCCTATCTTTTGAAGTGTTTTCAACAGGAAAGGATGTTGAATCTTGTCAAATGCCTTCTCTGCATCAATTGAGATGATCATGTGATTTTTCTGCTTTGATTTGTTGATATGGTGTATTACATTAATTGATTTTCTTATGTTGAACCATCCTTGCATACCTGGGATGAATCCTACTTGGTCATGATGTATAATTCTTTTAATGTGTTGTTGGATATGATTTACTAGAATTTTATTGAGGATTTTTGCATCTATATTCATTAGAGAGATTGGTCTGTAGTTTTCTTTTTTTGTAATATCTTTGCCTGGTTTTGGTATGAGGGTGATGTTGGCTTCATAGAATGAATTAGGTAGTTTTCCCTCCACTTCGATTTTTTTGAAGAGTTTGAGGAGAATTGGTACTAATTCTTTCTGGAACGTTTGGTAGAATTCACATGTGAAGCCATCTGGTCCTGGACTTTTCTTTTTGGGAAGCTTTTGAATGACTAATTCAATTTCTTTACTTGTGAATGGTTTGTTGAGGTCATCTATGTCTTCTTGAGTCAAAGTTGGTTGTTCATGTCTTTCCAGGAACCCGTCCATTTCATCTACATTGTTGTATTTATTAGCATAAAGTTGTTCATAGTATCCTGTTATTACCTCCTTTATTTCTGTGAGGTCAGTAGTTATGTCTCCTCTTCCATTTCTGATCTTATTTATTTGCATCCTCTCTCTTCTTCTTTTTGTCAATCTTGATAAGGGCCCATCAATCTTATTGATTTTCTCATAGAACCAACTTCTGGTCTTATTGATTTTCTCTATTGTTTTCATGTTTTCAATTTCATTTATTTCTGCTCTGAATTTTGTTATTTCTTTCCTTTTGCTTGCTTTGGGATTAGTTTGCTGTTCTTTCTCCAGTTCTTCCAAGTGAACAGTTAATTCCTGCATTTTTGCCTTTTCTTCTTTTCTGATATAGGCATTTAGGGCAATAAATTTCCCTCTTAGCACTGCCTTTGCTGCGTCCCATAAGTTTTGATATGTTGTGTTTTCATTTTCATTTGCCTCGAGGTATTTACTAATTTTTCTTGCAATTTCTTCTTTGACCCACTCATTGTTTAAGAGTGTGTTGTTGAGCCTCCATGTATTTGTGAATTTTCTGGCACTCCGCCTATTATTGATTTCCAACTTCATTCCTTTATGATCCGAGAAAGTGTTGTGTATGATTTCAATCTTTTTAAATTTGTTAAGACTTGCTTTGTGACCCAGCATATGGTCTATCTTTGAGAATGATCCATGAGCACTTGAGAAAAAGGTGTATCCTGCTGTTGTGGGATTTAATGTCCTATAAATGTCTGTTAAGTCTAGCTCCTTTATAGTAATATTCAGATTCTCTATTTCTTTATTGATCCTCTGTCTAGATGTTCTTTCCATTGATGAGAGTGGGGAATTGAAGTCTCCAACAATATGGTATTTGTGTCTATTTCCCTTTTCAGTGTTTGCAGTGTATTCCTCACGTATTTTGGGGCATTCTGGTTCGGTGCATAAATATTTATGATTGTTATGTCTTCTTGTTTAATTGTTCCTTTTATTAGTATATAGTGTCCTTCTTTGTCTCTTTTAACTGTTTTACATTTGAAGTCTAACTTGTTGGATATTAGTATAGCCACTCCTGCTATTTTCTGGTTGTTATTTGCTTGAAATATCTTTTCCCAACCTTTCACTTTCAACCTATGTTTATCTTTGGGTCTAAGATGTGTTTCCTGTAGACAGCATATAGAAGGATCCTGTTTTTTAATCCATTCTGCCATTCTATGTCTTTTGATTGGGGAATTCAGTCCATTAACATTTAGTGTTATTAGTGTTTGGATAATATTTTCCTCTACCATTTTGCCTTTTGTATTATATATATCATATCTGATTTTCCTTCTTTCTACACTCTTCTCCATACCTCTCTCTTCTGTCTTTTCGGTTCTGACTCTAGTGCTCCCTTTAGTATTTCTTGCAGAGCTGGTCTCTTGGTCACAAATTCTCTCAGTGACTTTTTGCCTGAGAAGGTTTTAATTTCTCCCTCATTTTTGAAGGACAATTTTGCTGGATATAGGAGTCTTGGTTGGCAGTTTTTCTCTTTTAGTAATTTAAATATATCATCCCACTGTCTTCTAGCCTCCATGGTTTCTGCTGAGAAATCTACACATAGTCTTATTGGGTTTCCCTTGTATGTGACGGATTGTTTTTCTCTTGCTGCTTTCAAGATCCTCTCTTTCTCTTTGACCTCTGACATTCTAACTAGTAAGTGTCTTGGAGAATGCCTATATGGGTCTAATCTCTTTGGGGTGAGCTACACTTCTTGGATCTGTAATATTAGGTCCTTCATAAGAGTTGGGAAATTTTTAGTGAAAATTTCTTCCATTAGTTTTTCTCCTCCTTTTCCCTTCTCTTCTCCTTCTGGGACACCCACAACATGTATATTTGTGCGCTTCATATTGTCCTTGAGTTCCCTGATACTCTGTTCAAATTTTTCCATTCTTTTCCTGATAGTTTCTGTTTGTTTTTGGAATTCAGATGTTCCATCCTCCAAATCACTAATTCTATCTTCTGTCTCTTTGAATCTATCATTGTAGGTATCCATTGTTTTTTCTATCTTTTCTAGTTTGTCCTTCACTTCCATAAGTTCTGTGATTTGTTTTTTCAGTTTTTCTATTTCTTCTTTATGTTCAGCCCATGTCTTCTTCATGTCCTCCCTCAATTTATCGATTTCATTTTTGAACAGGTTTTCCATTTCTGTTCATATATTCAGCATTAGTTGTCTCAGCTCCTGTATCTCATTTGAACTATTGGTTTGTTCCTTTGACTGGGCCATATTTTCAATTATTTGAGCGTGATCCATTATCTTCTGTTGGTGTCTGCGCATTTAGACAGATTTCCCTGGGTATTGGATCCAAAAGCTAGGAAGATTTTTCTGTGAAATCTCTGGGTTCTGTTTTTCTTATCCTGCCCAGTAGGTGGCGCTCGTGGCACACGTTTGTCTGTGGGTCCCACCAGTAAAAGGTGCTGTGGGACCTTTAACTTTGGAAAACTCTCGCCGTCCGGGAGGTTCGCTAGCCGAAGTGACTTGAGCCGGCCCGGGGTCCGAACGCAGGGAGGGTCGCCGGCCGCCGCAGCCGGGGAAAGCGCCTGTCCGAATTTCCTAGTCGGCCCGGGGCGACAAGCGTGGCGGGAGGGTGCCAGCAGCAGCGGCCCGCCCGGGAGAGTGCACGTTCCCAGGGAGTCACGGGTTTGGAAGGGGCCTCCCCCACCCTTCACCGTTCTCCATGGCCTGGGGATTTCCGATCCAATTCTCTCAGTTTGTCCGGGGGGCCGCGCGTGGTGTGGGCGCCAGCCGCCACGGTTTCAGGGGACCGCCTCTCCAATTCTCCCAGCCGGCCCGGGAAGGGGGAAGGGAGTGACTCCGGCCGCTTGCCGCCCCGCCCGGTGAAACCCGCGCGCCTCGGTGATCTCACCCGAGCGGCTTCTCTCAGCCAGCCAGCCGTTCCAGGATGGGGTACGCTGTCTTTTTTATCTCTGTTGTGGCTTTGGGAGCTGTTCTGTGTCATTTCTACTCCCCTAGTAGCTGTCCTGGAGAAGAAACTAAGATCTGTGCGTCTTACTAAGCCGCCATCTTCTCCGGAAGTCGCCCCAGCTCTCTTTTGATTACCGTTTGCATGGTATACTTTTTCCATCGTTTTACTTTGTACTTACTTGTGTTTTGAATGTAAGGTGAGTCTTTTGCAACTAACATTATAGTTGAGTTGTGGTTTTTTTTAATCCTTTCCGCCAATCTCTGACTTCTTCCTGTATAGTTTAAACCATTTACATTTAAAATAAGTATTGATATTGCAGGGATTTTTTTTTGCCACTTTGAAATTTCTTCTTTGTGAGAAGTCTCATGACTTTTTTGCCCCTCCATTCTTCCACTAATGCCTACTTTCATATTTATTTTATTTTTTGTATTGTACCATTTTGAATCCTTTCTCATTTCTTTCTATATATATTTTTCAGATATTTTCTTTGTGGCTACCACAGAGCTTAAATTTGACATCATAAACCTGTAACAATCAGCTTTGATTTACCATCTTAATTCCAATAGCATATGTCAATACAACCCCTATACTCCTCTACCCCCTCCATTCTACAAATATAATTTGCATGTTGCATTTTATAACCTGTAAGAAGTAAAAGAAAAAAGGTGGAGTTATATACAAAAAAATACAAGACAATAGTGCAATCACCCATAAGGTCACCTCTGCCATAAGTTTCTGTTTCTCTGAGCAGCTGTGACCTGCTGTCTGGGATCCTTTCCTTTCCGTTGGCAGTGCTCCCCTTAGCGATGTTTTCAGGGCAGGTCTAGAGGCAAAAGTCCATCAGGTTTTGTTGCTCTGTAAGTGTCTTAACCTCTACCTCATTTTTGAAAGACAGTCTTGCTGGATAAAAAAGCTTTTTATTAGCAATTATTTTCTTTTGCCCTTGATATATTTCATCCCACTGCCTTCTGGCCTAAGAGAAATCATCACTTAGTTTGGCTGGGCCTATGTTGTACATAATATGCTGCTTTTCCTTTGGACAGTCAGAATTCCACTTTGCTGGTATGAAGGTCCCTATACCTGCTTTTCCTTTATTAGCATTCAGCTGGTACATTTCAACCACCCTGTTATTTTGAACTGGCCACTCTACCCTGTGCTGGGAAAGGGGTGAGAGGGGGATGCAGGGGCACCATAAACTGGCCAACCATTTTAAAATCTGTGTTTACTTGATTTGTCACTTGCCCAGCTGCTGTAACCCTTTAACTATTTAGGAAAGTTTAGAGAAAGATAGCTCTGATGGTTTTTGCTAGTTGTTCAAAGAGTCTAAGTGGGGACAGCCCCCCTGGAGCATCTTATGCAGTGATCTTGGCCAACCAGACCTTTTCATTCTCTTGAAAGTTTCCTTTGAAACACAAAAATTGGTCATTTTTTCCTTCTTTTGTGTTTTCGTGTCAGATCTAAGAAACCACTGAGTAACCCACAGTCATGAAGATTTACTCCTGTGTTTCGCTGTAGGCGTTTTATAACTTTAACTCTTACATTTAGTTATATTTTGCTTTAATTTTTATATGCAGTAGTAGTACAAATTCATTCTTTTGCATATGGATATTCAAATTGTTCCAGAGCCATTTTTTTAAAAGACTACTGTTTCATTAAATTGTATTGGCTCCCTTGTCAAAATCACTTGATGTTTTCTCATAACTTCTTGACTAAAATATTGCATTTGTGGTCTTGCTTCAAAAAAGCAATTACTTTAGTTCACAGAGAAATATTTGACCAGAGGCGTCATCTGCTCCACGGTAAATGTTCTTTATTTCTTCTTCCCCTCCCCTCCCCCCACCCCTTCTTCTTCGTGTTTTGAAGTTGTATCTTTCATATGGTTTACTTTTTATTGCTCACTATGGAAAGACATGTTTTTTTTTCCTGATCTAGCTACTTGCCGAAAGTTTCTGTATGCAAAAAGTTAGCTTTACCTCAGACAGTGGAGAATGTCGTCTTTGCAATATAAATGCTCTTTCCTCCATTGCTCCCGAAAGAGATGACTTCCAGAAAATGTGGTTCCCCTGGGAATTTACCATTTGGCCTGCCCTCTCTGCTTCTCACAGATAGAAGGAGTGCAGGGAGTCCCCCCCGACCAAAGCTTTACAGCACCGTGGGTGTCTCTCGTCTTCTAGACATGAAACCTGCTGGCTCCTTTTGATATCTGCAGCTCCTGGGTTTTCTTTTCTTTCTTTCTTTCTTTTTTTTTTTTTTTGCTGGATTTTCTTGCCCCTGAGTTATCTTTATGTGGTGTCTTCTCTCTGCTCTTCCTGTAATCTTGATTTCCCTGTTCAATCTCAGATTTTTTTCAGCAGCCCTTGCACCTATTTTAGAGTGTGGGAAATTGATCTTTTTGTAGTTTCATTTAAAATGTGGTTTATTTTGTTTCTTACTTTCCTTCACATTCAAGATGATTTCCAAGGTGAGGGAGGAATTCTGGTTGACACCACACATGCACTAGAAATCCACCGAGAACATTTCCCACGTTGAATTAGTGGTTTATTCTGTCATTTTTCTTCTTGAAGTGTAGTATTCAGTAATCAGGGAAACTCACTTCACCTCTGCTTGAGATTGCTAAATGCCTATTATGGGTTAGGTCCTTTGTAAAATAAGATTTAAATGTCCAGCACTAGTATTTTGCCACTCTGATATATATGCTAATAAATTGATCTGACTTTATTCACATTTTTCTATACCATCAAACAGTTTAAATTTTTTGTTTGTTTGTTTTTTGTTTTTGTTTTTTTAATTTTTTTACTAATTAAAAAAATTAACAAACAAAATATTTAGATATCATTCCATTCTACATATACAATCAGTAATTCTTAATATCATCACATAGTTGCATATTCATCATTTCTTAGTACATGTGCATTGATTTAGAAAGAGAAATAAAAAGACAACACAAAAAGAAATAAAATGATAATAGAGAAAAAAAGACTATACATACCATACCCCTTACCCCTCATTTTCATTTACCACTATTTCAAACTGAATTTATTTTAACATTTGTCCCCCCTATTATTTATTTTTATTCCATATGTTCTACTCTTTTGTTGATATAATACCTAAAAGGAGCATCAGACATAAGGTTTTCACATTCACAGAGTCTCATTGTGAAAGCTATATCATTGTTCAATCATCATCAAGAAACACGGCTACTGGAACACAGCACTACATTTTCAGGCAGTTCCCTCCAGCCTCTCCACTACATCTTGAACAATAAGGTGATATCTACTTAATGCATAAGAATAACCTCCAGGATAACCTCTCGACTCTGTTTGGAATCTCTCAGCCATTGACACTTTGTCTCATTTTACTCTTCCCCCTTTTGGTCGAGAACTTTCTCTCAATCCCTTGATGTTAATTCTCAGCTCATTCTAGGGTTTTTCTCAGTCCCTTGATGCTGAGTCTCAGCTCATTCCAGGATCTCTGTCCCACGTTGCCAGGAAGGTCCACACCCCTGGGAGTCATGTCCCATGCAGAGAGGGGGAGGGTGGTGAGACTGCTCGTCGTGTTGGCTGGAGAGAGGGGCCACATCTGAGCAACAAAAGAGGCTCTAAGGGGTGACTATCAGGCCTAAATTTTAAGTCGACTTGGCCTATTCTTTGTGGGGTTAAGATTCATATCAACAAACTCAGACTGGGGGCTCAGCCTATAGCTTTGGTTGTCCACACTGCTTGTGAGAATATCAAGAATTCAACTCGAGGAAGTTGAATTTCTCCCCACTCTCACCATTCCCCGAAGGGGGCTTGCAAATACTTTTCCAGTCACTGATCAAATCACTCTGGGATTCATCGGGGGATCACTCTGGACAAACCAACAAAATCTCATGTGCTACCTGAGATTCCAAGTACTTATGACATTCAATCAAACTATCTACATGAGTTATATTAGGAAATGCTCTAGTCAAAATATAAATTTTGTAACAAACATTTTTCCTTTAGTCTCACACATAAGGTGACACTTTAAAGTATTAATTATCATCTATTTTCAGCACCCTGCAATAATGACATTCCTTTGTTCTTCCTCATGCAAAAACATTTTTAAAATTTGTACATTGTACATTTCACTATTATTATACACTCTAGGCATTCCTAGATTATACCATCTTGATCTTTAACATCTATCTTTCTTTCTGATTTCATTTATGTCCCCAGCCCTCCTCCCTCTATCATTCTCACATGCAGCTTCATTCAGTGTTTTAAGATAATTACATTACAGTTAGGTAGTATTGTGCTGTCCATTTCTGAGTTTTTGTATCCAGTCCTGTTGCACAGTCTGTATCCCTTCAGCTCCAATTACCCACTATTTTACCCTATTTCGATCTCCTGATGGTCTCTGTTACCAACGACATATTCCAAGTTTATTCATTAATGTCAGTTCATATCAGTGAGACCATACAGTATTTGTCCTTTAGTTTTTGGCTAGTCTCGCTCAGCATAATGTTCTCTAGGTCCATCCATGTTGTTACATACTTTGTAACTTTATTCTGTCTTAGAGCTGAATAATATTCCATCGTATGTATATACCACAGTTTGTTTAGCCACTCGTCTGTTGATGGAAATTTTGGCTGTTTCCATCTCCTTGCAATTGTAAATAATGCTGCTATAAACATTAGTGTGCAAATGTCCGTTTGTGTCTGTGCCCTTAAGTCCTCTGAGTAGATACCTAGCAATGGTATTGCTGGGTCATATGGCAATTCTATATTTATCTTTTTGAGGAACCGCCAAACTGCCTTCCACAGTGGTTGCACCATTTGACATTCCCACCAACAGTGGATAAGTGTGCCTCTTTCTTCACATCCTCTCCAGCACTTGTCATTTTCTGTTTTGTTGATAATGGCCATTCTGGTGGGTGTGAGGTGATATCTCATTGTGGTTTTGATTTGCATTTCTCTAATGGCCAGGGACGTTGAGCATCTCTTCATGTACCTTTTGGCCTTTTGTATTTCCTCTTCTGAGAAGTGTCTGTTCAAGTCTTTTTCCCATTTTGTAATTGGATTGGCTGTCTTTTTGTTGCTGAGTTGAATAATCTCTTTATAAATTCTGGATACTAGACCTTTATCTGATATGCCATTTCCAAATATTGTCTCCCATTGTGTAGGGTGTCTTTTTACTTTCTTGATGAAGCTCTTTGATGCACAAAAGTGTTTAATTTTGAGGAGCTCCCATGTATTTATTTCTTTCTTCAGTGCTCTTGCTTTAGGTGTAAGGTCCATAAAACCGCCTCCAATTATAAGATTCATAAGATATCTCCCTATATTTTCCTCTACCTGTTTTATGGTCTTAGACCTAATGTTTAGATCTTTGATCCATTTTGACTTAACTTTTGTATAGGGTGTGAGATACGGGTCCTCTTTCATTCTTTTGCATATAGATATCCAGTTTCTAGGCACCATTTATTGAAGAGACTGTTCTGTCCCAGGTGAGTTGGCTTGACTGCCTTATCAAAGATCAAATGTCCATAGATGAGACGGTCTATATCTGAGCACTCTATTCGATTCCATTGGTCGATATATCTATCTTTATGCCAGTACCATGCTGTTTTGACCACTGTGGCTTCATAATATGCCTTAAAATCAGGTAGCGTGAGACCTCCAGCTTCGTTTTTTTCCTCAAGATACTTTTAGCAATTCGGGGCACCCTGCCCTTCCAGATAAATTTGCTTATTGGTTTTTCTATTTTTGAAAAGTAAGTTGTTGGGATTCTGATTGGTATTGCGTTGAGTCTGTAAATCAATTTAGGTACAATTGACGTCTTAACTATATTTAATCTTCCAATCCATGAACATGGCATGCCCTTCCATCTATTTAGGTCTTCTGTGATTTCTTTTAACAGTTTCTTGTAGTTTTCTTTGTATAGGTCTTTTGTCTTTTCAGTTAAATTTATTCCTATGTATTTTATTCTTTTAGTTGCAATTGTAAATGGAATTCATTTCTTGATTTCCCCCTCAGCTTATTCATTGCTAGTGTATAGAAACACTATAGATTTTTGAATGTTGATCTTGTAACCTGCCACTTTGCTGTACTCGTTTATTAGCTCTAGTAGTTTTGCTGTGGATTTTTCAGGGTTTTCAATGCATAGTATCCTATCATCTGCAAACAGTGATAGTTTTACTTCTTCCTTTCCAATTTTTATGCCTTGTATTTCTTTTTCTTGTCTAACTGCTCTGGCTAGAACTTCCAACAAGATGTTGAATAACAGTGGTGATAGTGGACATCCTTGTCTTGTTCCTGATCTTAGGGGGAAAGTTTTCAATTTTTCCCCATTGAGGATGACATTAGCTGTGGGTTTTTCATATATTCCCTTTATCATTTTAAGGAGGTTTCCTTGTATTCCTATCATTTGAAGTGTTTTCAACAAAAAAGCATGTTGAATCTTGTCAAATGCCTTCTCTGCATCAATTGAGATGATCATGTGATTTTTATGCTTTGATTTGCTGATATGGTGTATTACATTAATTGATTTTCTCATGTTGAACCATCCTTGCATACCTGGGATGAATCCTACTTGGTCATGATGTATAATTCTTTTAATGTGTTGCTGGATTCGACTTGCTAGAATTTTGTTGAGGATTTTTGCATCTATATTCATTAGAGAGACTGGTCTGTAGTTTTCTTTTTTGTAATATTTTTGCCTGGTTTTGGTATGAGGGTGATGTTGGCTTCATAGAATGAATTAGGTAGCTTTCCCTCCACTTCGATTTTTTTGAAGAGTTTGAGTAGGGTTGGTACTAATTCTTTCTGGAATGTTTGGTAGAATTCACATGTGAAGCCATCTGGTCCTGGACTTTTCTTTTTGGGAAGTTTTTGAATGACTGATTCAATTTCTTTACTTGTGATTGGTTTGTTGAGGTCATCTATTTCTTCTTGAGTCAAAGTTGGTTGTTCATGCCTTTCTAGGAACTTGTCCATTTCATCTACATTGTTGTATTTATTAGCAGAAAGTTGTTCATAGTATCCTGTTATTATCTCCTTTATTTCTGTGAGGTCAGTGGTGATGTCTCCTCTTCCATTTCTGATCTTATTTATTTGCATCCTCTCTCGTCTTCTTTTTGTCAATCTTGCTAAGGGCCCATCAATCTTATTGATTTTCTCATAGAACCAACTTCTGGTCTTATTGATTTTCTCTATTTTTTCATGTTCTCAATTTCATTTATTTCTGCTCTAATCTTTGTTATTTCTTTCTTTTTGCTTGCTTTGGGATTAGTTTGCTGTTCTTTCTCCAGTTCTTCCAAGTGGACAGTTAATTCCTGAATTTTTGCCCTTTCTTCTTTTTTGATATAGGCATTTAGGGCAATAAATTTCCCTCTTAGCACTGCCTTTGGTGCGTCCCATAAGTTTTGATATGCTGTGTGTTCATTTTCATTCACCTCGAGATATTTACTGATTTCTCTTGTAATTTCTTCCTTGACCCACTGGTTGTTTAAGAGTGTGTTGTTGAGCCTCCACGTATTTGTGAATTTTCTGGGACTCTGCTTTTTATTGATTTCCAACTTCATTCCTTTATGATCTGAGAAAGTGTTGTGTATGATTTCAATCTTTTTAAATTTGTTGAGACTTGCTTTGTGACCCAGCATATGGTCTATCTTTGAGAATGATCCATGAGCACTTGAGAAAAAGGTGTATCCTGCTGTTGTGGGGTGTAATGTCCTATAAATGTCTGTTAAGTCTAGCTCATTTATTGTAATATTCAAATTCTCTGTTTCTTTATTGATCCTCTGTCTAGATGTTCTGTCCATTGATGAGAGTGGGGAATTGAAGTCTCCAACTATTAGGGTAGATGTGTCTATTTACTTTTTCAGTATTTGCAGTGTATTCCTCACGTATTTTGGGGCATTCTTGTTCGGTGCATAAATATTTATGATTGTTATGCCTTCTAGTTGAATTGTTCCTTTTATTAGTATATAGTATCCTTCTCTGTCTCTTTTAACTGTTTTACATTTGAAGTCTAATTTGTTGGATATTAGTATAGCTACTCCTGCTCTTTTTGCTTGTTATTTGCATGAAATATCTTTTCCCAACCTTTCACTTTCAACCTATGTTTATCTTTGGGTCTAAGATGTGTTTCCTGTAGACAGCATATAGAAGGATCCTGTTTTTTAATCCATTCTGCCAGTCTTTGTCTTTTGATTGGGGAGTTCAGTCCATTAACATTTAGTGTTATTACTGTTTAGGTAGTACTTTCCTCTACCATTTTGCCTTTTGTATTTTATATATCATATCTAATTTTCCTACTTCTACACTCTTCTCCACACCTCTCTCTTCTGTCTTCATATCTGTCTCTAGTGCTCCCTTTCGTATTTCTTGCAGAGCTGGTCTCTTGGTCACAAATTCTCTCAGTGACTTTCTGTCTGAAAATGTTTTAATTTCTCCCTCCTTTTTGAAGGACAATTTTGCTAGATATAGAATTCTTGGTTGGCAGTTTTTCTCTTTTAGTAATTGAAATATATCATCCCTCTGTCTTCTCACCTCCATGATTTCTGCTGAGAAATCTACACATAGTCTTATTGGGTTTCCCTTGTATGTGACAGATTGTTTTTCTCTTGCTGCTTTCAAGATCCTCTCTTTCTCTTTCACCTCTGACATTCTGACTAGTAAGTGTCTTGGAGAACGCCTATTTGGATCTATTCTCTTTGGGGTGCACTGCACTTCTTGGATCTGTAATTTTAGGTCTTTCATAAGAGTTGGGAAATTTTCAGTGATAATTTCTTCCATTAGTTTTTCTCCTCCTTTTCCCTTCTCTTCTCCTTCTGGGACACCCACAACACGTGTATTTGTGCGCTTCATATTATCATTCAATTCCCTGAGTCCCTGCTCATATTTTTCCATTCTTTTCCCTATAGTTTCTCTTTCTTTTTGGATTTCAGATGTTCCATCCTCCAGTTCACTAATCCTAACCTCTGTCTCTTGAAATCTACCATTGTAGGTTTCCATTTTTTTTTACATCTCTTCTACTGTGGCTTTCATTCTGATAAGTTCTGTGATTTGTTTTTACAGACTTTCCATTTCTTCTTTTTGTTCATTCCTTGCCTTCTTCATATCCTCCCTCAGTTCATTGATTTGGTTTTTGATGAGGTTTTCCATTTCTGTTTGTATATTCTGAATTAGTTGTTTCAGCTCCTGTATCTCATTTGAACTATTGGTTTGTTCCTTTGACTGGGCCATATCTTCAATTTTCCTGGTGTGATTTGTTATTTTTTGCTGGCGTCTAGACATTTAATTACCTTAGTTAGTTTATTCTGGAGATTGCTTTCGCTTATCTTACCTAGGGTTTTCTTGCTAGATGAGTTTGTTGTCTATCTGTTCTTTGACCTTCAGTTCAGATTTTTCTGGGCCTCTCGCTTAAGTTTTGTTTAACAGAGGGTAATTTTTCAGTTCTTGTTTTCTTTTTTCTTGTCCTGCTTGTAAGGTGCCTTTTCCCTCCCCACCCTTAGGAGGGTCTACAGAGGTATTACAGACTCCAGCTGGGTTTTCCCGGACTATACTGGCCTCCTTTTGGGGGGAAGGAGTCACCTGCGTCAGTTTTCCTGAGGGTGAGACCCAGCAGGTTCAAAGTCTTTCCTGTGAAGTCTCTGGGCTCTGTTTTTCTTTTCCTGCCCAGTATGTGGCGCTTGTCTGTCTGCGGGTCCCACCAGCAAAAGATGTTGTGGCTCCTTTAACTTTGGAAGGCTCTCCCTGCTGGGGGCATGGTGGAGACAGAGGAGAGGTTGTAGGCTGGTTTTAATGGCTTCAAAGTGCCAAGCCCTGGGATCTGAATTCCTTGAGAGAGGGATTCCACCTGAGTTGTGTTTCACCCCTCCCCTGGGGAAGGCTCAGGCTGGAGACAGCCCTAATGCAGCCTCTTTCTGCGTATGCCTGGGGCAGCTGCAGTCTGTTTAATCCCACCGCTGAATCCAGAGGCAGCCAAGCCTCCTTAGACACAGCCACAAAAGCCTCTGTTTCGTCCCCTTTCCTCTTTTTCAGTTAGCTCAATAGGCGACCTCCGCCTTGACCAGTTTCACCTGCGCTGGGGGCCTATTTTTAGTAGTCAGGATTTGTTTATTAATGCCACAATTGGTGTTTGGTTGGACTCAGTCCCTGTTACTGTTAGAATCTCTTTCCTTTCCCTCTGGGAAGCCGCCTGTGGGGGAGGGGCACTGGGTGCCGGCTGCCGCGACTTGGAGAACTCACAGTTCTGGAGACTCGCAGCCGGTCCAGCTGGTCCAGACTGGGGTACGCTCCGTGTCTGGTCACTATCGTGGCTCCAGGAGCTGTTCTGTACTGTTTCTGGTTATTTAGTATTTGTTCTGGAGGACGAACTAAAATGCGCACATTGCTGAGCCACCATCTTGGCCCCTCCCAGTTTAAGTTTTAATGTACATTAGTTTTATAAAAACATTAGACCTAGAAATGAAGCAATATGAAAATAGGAACATAAAAAGGATTAAAGATATTTAAGTTCTGTTTCATTAGTAATGGCTACGTGTGCACACGGCCTGCTGTAATGCAATCACATTAAGTGCATTCTACAGATCTGACACCACACCGGGTTTGTATATCCTTTAACTCTTGTAGCAATTCTGTAACTTATGCATTATTTATTATTTTTATGTATGAGCAAACTAAGGAGCAGAGCGATTAGCTGACACTTATACACCTAGTAAGTTGTCCAGAGCTAGGGTTCTAATACATTTGTAGGGCATCGTACCTGTGCATGTCCATCCCACCATATTCACTCACTTCCCTTCTCAAATTATTAGTTACCAACAGTCTTACATCCGTCTGCCATTTCCCTTCCTCAAACTGCCCCTTGGAGGAAAGCTCCGCCAGGAGAAAAGGTGACCGCGCCAGACACTTACCCTCCTACTCCCCTATGCTGGAAAGCTTCGAGGAAAGGTTTTCTTCCTGAGCAACCACGATGCCCGTAAGGAAGCATCCCTGCTTTCTTTTCTCAGCCAAACCTGTGTCTGCACGTGTGGGACTGACGCAGCCATTGTGCAGCCGTGAAGGCGGCATAGCACCAAGCAGGGAGAGAGGGAGATAGACAGGACAGAAGGAACGGGCTGGGGTCCTTGACGACACTGATGCGACTCTTAATTAACCTTGGAACGCCAGGCTCTTATACTCAACCCAGTGTCAGGATGAGTTCCTTCTATCACATTCTCTTCTGTAGCCAATAGTTATAACAATGCAGAAGAATTTTCTTATGTAAACTCTTTAGGTGTCCTTTATAGTGAAATGTAAGGCAGCCATCTGTGATTGTTTTCCGGAAATCCTTCAAGACCAATGATGAATCTTCATTAAACATTGCTATGTGAAAATGAAGGCTTATCTTTCTAATTCATAGTGATTACCATTCTGTGCAGAATCTTTCCTTGCTTACTATGATTCTTCTTGGAAATAAATTCCCTTGCTCGGAGAGCCTTCTAACTTTTACTGCTGCATTTTGTTCCATTTTTTAGCTAGGCGAGTTTTTGTCTCCCGATTTACGTGGTTACGATCGTACGTTTTGTCTAAATGTACTCCTTTTCCAGTGCTCATGGAAACAGATGTAGTTGCCTAAGCTATTTCCCCAAAGTAAAAAATAAGACAGGATTGAATTAAAAATTTTTAGTTTCAAATTTATTTTAAACATCAAACCCAGATGTTCTAGCTGATGCAGATGCCATCAAACGGATGAGATCGTTTTTCTATCACCCTGTAAGATGCGTAAGTTCAGCTCCCTAACATAGTACGGAACAAATTATTTTACAAGGATGCAAAAAGCGCTTTCCAGCTGTCTCACATTCTTCTGGAAATAGCTGCTTTGCAAATAGTTCTCTAGAAATATTTTCTGTCTTGGTGTACACACGCAAGGCTTTTGGTCTCACAGCTGCATTAGTCTGATCTAAAGTACTTTCGGTGAATAGAGAAACTGGGTTAATCTAAATAATTGTTATGCATTTAATCTATTTTAAAAATAAATTAGGGGAACAGTTTAACTGCAGATAGATTAAGAGAAACAAGTCAAAGACAATTCATTCCCTATCCCTGAACTACTATTTCTACCACTTCTCAACACCCACTCTCCTCGCTGGATGGAGCAAACTTTCTAGTGATCACTTGTATCTAATTTAATCAAACTATTATAAGAATTATTTGTTTTTATTTTTAATAATCTTTCTAGCTTATAAAAGTTTTTTTTTGAAGTTGATGTAGACATAGCAAAATGTATACATCTTCAGTGTGCAGCTTGATGAATTTTAGCATAAATGCAGACATCCAGGAAAGCAGCATTCACATAGAGATGTTGACCATTTTCTTTCTAGGATACTCCTTTGTGCCCTTCCAGCTGCTCCTCCTGAGAGGCCACCACTGTTCTGACTTGTAACACCATAGATTCATGAATCTCATATAAATCTTCATAACTTTTTTCTTTAAGAAATGATGACTGGAAATAAAGTTGGTTTAACCCCTCCCATGTTTCCGCTTCATATAATATTATTGGGCACCTGTTTATACGCTTATTGACCATTTGGATAGCTTCTTTTTTATTTTTAGAAATTGGTCCTTTTGTTCTACTTGTACTGATCTGTAGAACATCTCTGTATACTCTAAGCATGAGTCCTTTTGGATTTGTGTTTAAAAATCTTCTTCCATTCTTTTTTCTTAAGAAATATTTTTTATTTTGCAATAAGTTTACTATATAAATTAATACCAACTATTTAAACCTGAAAACAATCTTCACTTATGCAACGTAAAAACAAAAACAAAAACAAATTTTTCTTGATAATAAGTAACCAGAAATATTCCAAAAATAAGCTAGAAACAAATTTTATGCCCCTAAAAGCAAAGTTAGAAAAGCAAAAATAATAATTATATTGGTGAAAAGCACCAAGGCAGCACCGTTTTTGCATTTAGGGTCTGATCAGATGTGTTTAAATATAACCTGCACCAAGAGTACATGTAGAATAACAACTTATTTGAGAAAAAAAAAGATAAAAATACATACAGAGGTCTAGAAGCAATGAAGAATGCCTACTTTAAAGATAAAATAAAACAAGACACCCAATCATACTTGTTTTTTAATTAGTGTGACATTTGAAAAATATACTCATATGCCACTTTTCTTCCTCCTTAGTTCATTTTATAAAATTATGGTTGCACCACTTCAGTTAATCTGTTGCCACACTAAAGTAAATACATTGATTACATGGATTTTCTGTAGCTTATCCATCAGATAGCAATTCGTTCCATCTGATGAAACAGATTATTTTTTATTTGTCTTTGTAATTTTGAAAGACCTGAGCCAGATGAGATAGCATGTGTGAGAGTGAGTGTGAGTGTGTGTGTGAGAAAGCAAGTGCAGCCCATGGAGAAGGGTGACAGATGTAACAGAAATGGGCCAGCTGACTCCTGAAACCAACGAGCTGCAAAACAACCCCAGGCTGAGCAACAGGGGAATTAGGGGCTCGGTCACCACAACGAGGAATCAGTGACAGGTTTGGAAAACAAAGCCTAAAGCGGGATGCACGGCCACGCGAAAGACACCAAGCCCTGACGGTGGCTTTGAGGGAGGGATCGGGAGGGACTTTGGCTATTTTTTTCTCACATAAAACTTTGCTGTAAACACTGATAACGTGTTGCATACTTACTTCTACTGTTACCATATGTACACCATGGTTCGATATTTATGATCTTACCCAACACCTTAACATTTAATTTGAAGTTATTTATACATTGTGTTTTAGACCCCAGATTTTCCCTTCTGATTTCTGGGCTGTTGGACATTATCATAAAAAACTTGCAATACGTGGATTTTAGAAGATAAAATTGCCAGGAGCTTCTTGATCAGTTCATTCATTTAAAAATATTAAGTACAAAAAAGATAAAATGAATAAATAGAATTTAAATATAAAAAAAAGTCCTAAAAATGGTCTTGGTAGTGAATACACAACTATGTGATGATATTGTGAGCCACTGATTGTACCATGAACGGACAGCGTGTGTGAAGATTTCTCAGTAAAAATATAAACTTCACAATTATTTTTTATTTATTTTATTTTTACATGGGCAGGTACCGGAAATCGAACCCGGGTCCTCCGGCCTGGCAGGCAAGCATTGCCTGCTGAGCCACCGTGGCCCGCCCAAAGCTCACATTTGAAACATTCTTGGATCACACAAACGTGAAGGGCCTTTCGGTGGCGGCCTCGGGCAGGGCCTCAGTGCAGCCCCTTCTCAGGCCGGTGCCGCACCCCCTTTCCGAGGCTGCCCTTCCACTTCCGACCAGCGCTCTGACCACCGGCTCTTCCTCTGGCGGCGGGCGACGGGTTGGAGGTGCCGCGGTTAGCACCAGGCGGTGGCAGCGCTGTGGTCTCGGCACTGGGACCCAGGTCGTTTCTCCGCGCAGCTCATAATGGGCGGGGCAAGGGACAAAGAAAAATGTTGCCGGAATATGATAGAAAGATTTTTTTTTTAAGTTAAGCACTGAAATTCCTTAAAGAAAGAAAAAAAGAAATGTTTGTTTGTGTTTTTTTCTTTTCTATGTTTTCTTTTCTTATGTTTGGCTTGGAGTAAAATGCACAAAGGGCCGGAGGTCCGAGGTTCGAGCTAAGCGGTGCAAGGCGGAGCTGCCCTCGGTGCCTAGGGCCCCTCGCGGGTGCCGCTCCGTCCCCCGCCCATTGCCACGCCTTTGGGCGCTTCCACAGGGCGCTTTAATTCACTTTCAACATCCACAGTGTTTTTAAACAGGATGGCAAAGCTGTAGTCTTTTAAATGCCAGCCGTGAAATCATCACTCACAAAATTGGTCATAGTACGCATACAAACCGGGTGCACCCTCTCCTGACCACAGTCCTTCATTTGCTGACAGCGCCCCTCGGACAGTACCCAGAAGCCCTTAGGGACCCCGACTCCGCACTGCCTAACAGGCAACTCCCCTTTCCCCCTCGTGAACGGACCCCCTTTCTAGACAAATGGTCAGATTTTGTCCACACACTGGATAAAGGGAGCATCAGCCAAAAAGTATGTTTTGTTAAGTTCCTATCTAAAAACTGCATTTTCTTTGACGCGATTGTAAATTGCATTGTGGTTTGAATATCCGTTTCCATATGTGTATTATTAGTATGTAGAAGTGCAGTTGATTTTTGTGTGTTAATCAGTGTACTCTGACCTCACTGGATTCCTTTATTAGTTCTTGGATTTTTTACTTAGAGTCCTTGGCATTTTCCACTGAGACAATTGTGTCATCTGCCAACGGGGACGGTTTATTTCTCCCTCTCTAGTCAGCATGTGGTTTATTTCTTTTTCCTTCCTTTTTGCTCTGGCTAGAACTTCCAGTGCTAGGTTCCTAAGGTTGGTGAGGGAAAACATTGTTGCCTGGTTTCCAGTCTTAGGGGGAAGTAATTCCGTGTCTAGCCATTCATTATGACATTGGCTGAGGGACTTTTGTAGAGACTCTTTATTAAGTTGAAGTAATGTTCCTCTGTTCCTAATTTGCTGAGAACTTTGTCCAGGTATGAATATGTCATTTAGCCAGGTGCTTTTTCTGTGTCAAGTGAGGGGGTCTTATGCCTTTTCTTGTTTAACCTGCTTAAAGGTGGTTTATGGTGATTGCTTTTCAAATATTGAAACAACCTTGAACACCTGGCATAAGTCCTGGGTAACCCTTGTATGTCGTTCTTTTTATCCATTGTTGCATTCTATTTAATACATTTTTTTCCTGCAAATGGCTGCTTTATTACGTACGCAGCACAAAGGGTCCAAAAGAGCAGGAAAAGAGATACCATTGTGTTGCTCCATCCCAGGGGCTCCCCAAGACCCTCCCCGAGCAAGCAGCATGCCCCGAGAACCTTGTGCAGACTCCCGCCCTGGTGAGAGGCTGGGCTGCCTGTTCCCAGACCTGGTTCAAGGACCCCCAGGCCAAAGGTCTCTGGGCTGACGCGACAGCGTTCGCACAGCAAGGGGCCAGGAGCTGGCCAGGTGGGGGCATGCCTCAGCACCCCTCTAATGGGCCTCTTTCGCCACCCTGCCCGCTCTGCATCTGTCAGCCAGAGGGATTAGTCAAAGCCTGCTCAAGTTACACACCCCCTTGCTTAAAACTTCTCCAAAGACTTCCCATTGCCACTGCAATAAAACCCCATTCCTCATCCTGGCACCTCAAACCCGCCGTAATCTGTCTGGGCCACCTTCTCCAAACAACTCTCCTACTGTTTTCCCGCTTTCTTGCTGTGTTCCAGCACACAGTTCTTTTCTTTATTTCCCCATGCATGTCCTTATTCCTCATCTTACAATACACTACGTAAAGGGGGCATCAGACAAAAGGGTTTTACAGTCACACAGTCACAAGATGAAGGCTGTGGAATTGCACAATCATCAAAGATAAAGGCTACAGATTACAGTTCAACAATTTTGGGTATTTCTGCCTGGCTGTTCTAAAACACTAAAAATAAAAAGAAATGTCTATATAATGAATCAGTAGTTATTGTCATTTGTTAGATTCTTACTTCTCAGTTACACCTTCTCGCTCTCATTTGATCGTTCTCTTAACCTTCAGGGATATCCGGGCAATGGCCACTTTAACTTCCTCGTGCTGGAAAGAGGTGCCAACCTCATAGGGTAGAGGAGTGAGCCTGGTTGGTGCTCTTGGAAAGGCTGGTACCTCTGGGTTTCAGGGCTCATCTGGCATAGGAACAATCTGGAAGCCTAAGAGTTTGAAGAAAAAACAACTTACTAAATAAAACTTTTATAGGGTCTTAGAGCCCAGGGTGTTCTTTAGGGTTTTTGGGAAGCTGTTGGTTGGGGCTTGGCATACTGTGACGATTTGCGATCTCTGGCTGAAGCCTACATAACAGTAGCCTCCAGAATGATCCCTCAGGTCTCCCTGAAATGTCTTAGACACTGAAACTTTATTTTGTTTCATTTCTTTCCCTCCTTTCGGTCAAGAAGGCATAGTCAGTCCCACTATTTGCTAATATTTTGTTGAGGATTTTTACAGCTAAGGTTATCAGAGATATTGGTCTGTAGTTCTCTTTTTTTGTATTGCCTTTTGTTTAGTTTTGGTATCAGGGTAATATTGATCTCGTAGTCCCTCCTCTTCAATTTTGTGGAAAAGAGTGGGTGTTCATTCTTCTTTGTGTGCTTGGTAGAAATCAGCACTGAAACCACAGGGCTCTGTAGATTCCTTTCTTGGGAGTTTTAAAATATGGCTTCAATTTCTTTCATAGTTATAGGGCTTTTCACATGACCTGCTTCATCCTGGTTGCATTTCAGTCATTTGTGGGTTTTGAGTACTTAGTCCGTTTCTTATAGCTTGTTGAATTTATGAGTTTTCTCTTGCTATCACTTTAATCTGACGGATCCATAGTGAGGGCCCTGGTGACAGCCTGATATTGGTAATTCATATCATCTCTCTTAATTTTTGTCAGTCTTCTAGAAGTTTACCAACTTAGCAATTTTTTGCAGAGAGCCAGCTTTTGGTTTCATTGATTTTTTTTCTCTATCATTTTCCTGGTTTCAATTTAATTGATTTCTGCTCTTAACTTTATTATATCCTTCTTCTTGGTTTGGGGAGTTTATTGTGGTCTTTTTCACTAGTTTATGGAGATAGGAACGCTCATTGCTTATTCAGTATTTTCCCTTTTTTCTAATATAGGAGCTCAGTGCTGTGCATTTTCCCCTCAGTGTGGCTTTAGCTGCATTCAACGTATTTTTTAAATTTCCGTGGTGATTTCTTCTCTGATGCATGGGCTATTCAAAAGCATGTTGCTTAATTATCGGCATTTTCAATTTTCTAGTTATCTTTCTGTTATTGATTTTTGTTTTAATTTCTTTGTGGTCAGAGAACAGACTGTTTGATCAACACTTTGAAAACAGAATCTGAGAGTTTTTAAAGCTGTGAAAATTCTTTAAACTAATTTTATGCAACTCCCCATTTTAAAGTTGAGGTTGCTCATTTTGAGAATGGACGTAATTGAGAGAGAGAGATTCGGTGATTTGGGGGAAGTCCCGCTAAGTGGATGAAGGAAAAATCAGAACCAGAACTCAGTCCTGAGTCTTAATCCAAAACACTTTCCAGCCTCCCCCACTGCCACGTTCTGTGACCTGACTCTCCTGTCCACTCGGGCCTAACTAATCCCATTTTCATTCTCCGTTTCCTCCTCGATGCCCTATTGCAGATTTTCATGTGTAGCATATTTTAACTCTTAATAATTAGTAATATTTACATTTCCGAATTTAATTTTATCTATTTTACATTTTTGGAGGAGGGCTGGCCTCAGGTGTTATAATTCTTTTGCTTTTCCGACAGTGCTGAGTTCCTCTCTGGGCACACAGCACTGAGTAAATATCTACTGATTAATTAAATACCCATGTTTGTTTTTCCATATTTTGAAACCAACTTACCTTTAAGTTTATTCACAATGAAGAATTTTCAGTTAACTTTTCTATTAAAATTTGAGATCAGAACTTCCTGAACAATCCTTAACTTGAGCATAGATGAGCAGAATTTGCTTTTGTCCTCCAAGTTATTCTAAAGTTTATTGATAGAAAGAAATGTAGTGACGTGTGAAATATTAAAGATTTGTCAAGGCACAGGAGTACCTGAGATCCTACGCTCAACTCTCTGAGAAAAGGCCCTGCCCTCAGGGACCTGTCCTGTGATTTCTAAGGTTTTTGGTTTCTATATTTGCAGATTTCTTTGTGATCTTGGGATTCACGTCTGTCACCGTGAGTCATAGAAGGGATTTCGTTAGCAAAGAAGATATGGCACATGGACGGTATACAAAAACACATGTCATTTTGTTCAGGAGAAGAGCCTGTAACAATCAGCAACAAATCTCTCATAATTGGAAGAGCTCTTCCTCAAAGAGCTAATCGCATTGCTTAGCAAAATGCAAATGGTTCCATGAATTACTGGTGAGATACTGCCTATAAAGTAAAATTTAAATTACTTTAAAGTATACAACCTTTGGAATTTGTTAACACTGCATGTGTGATGCAAATGAGCACCAAATACAGCTGATTCCATAAATATTCTTGTGTTCCAGGTTCCCGTCTCTAAAGCCCAGTGGTGGCATGTTCTTTATAGTCTCCACGAGGCTCAGAGCTGTAGGTTAGCTCAGAACCCATGCAGCTGGAGGGCTTCAGCGGCCTGAAACTTCCTCCTGCGGTTTAACTCCATCGTCCTTCCCAGGCAGTTGACGTCAGAAGGTCAAGAAACAAGAAAGGCTCTTGTGGTTACACTTAAACCGACATGTGGTCACCCACAAATATAAAACATGAGTGGTCTAACAAAGCACTTTTTCAGAAATACCCTGGCCAAAATATTTCTATAGGGCCCTCAAAAAACGTTCTGTTGGAGATGATAAGTCAGAGCCCAGTTCTGACCTGTCAGATTTGCACATCTGATGCTATTATGCTAACTTATTTGAGTTTAGCACCTTACACAGTGTAACTTTCCTTGCGTGTTAGGAGGCTTGTTTATGTTACTACAAATACCAATGTGTATTCTTTGAGTTTCTAGAATGTTCCAGACAGTAAGCCAGGTAAACTGGTACAATTTTTTAGCTTTATAAAGATTATTTTAATGATAAATTTATTTCATTTAGAAGTATATGTTATGAAAGTAATTTCATAGTTTTACACAGATTCAACATGAGGACTGGTTAATAGTAAAACAAAAGTTTTACTTCTTACCAGTATAGCTTTTCCCTAGAAATTGGATGCACTCCGGAAATTCAGGGAGTCAGGCAGAAAACAGATCTCACTTATTTTTAAATTGTTTTTACTTTTTCATTTAAAAAATCCTCAATTTTGCACACAGAAAAACATTTTTTGGTTCAAAATATAACATGAAGCAATGGCTGCTCACCCAGACTCTCGGTTCCCTCCTGCAGAGGCGACCACAGCGGAGTTTCCCCTGGTTTGTGTGTTTCCGTGTATCTGTATATGAATGCATGTGCAGTCAGCTCTGCCACAACAGTCTTTAGGAAATGTAGACGTTGGTTAGAAGGAGAGACGCCTAAGGCCACGTTAGCCTGTTCCCATCTAGACGGCAGGTGGCCACGGCTGACCTGGACTGATGGCAGCCAGCACCGGGTCAGCTTCCCTAGTGGGCCTCCCCCCCAGCCAGCAGTCCTCGCTTCCCGTCCGATCCTGGGAGGTTGTGTTTGCACAGCACGCCTCTCTCCTGTTTGTGTGCTTAGCGGAGGGGCAGATGCACCAGCGGGTGTGGGCTGGATGTCATGAACCTGCCTGTAAGACTCAGACCATCCCCAGCGAATATTTGCATGCACTTGGGACCCCAGGGGAAGGGAGCTGCTGCAGTCGCGTATCCACTAAGGGATGGTAGTTTTTCCTGCCAGGCCGACACATCCAGTCCTGCTCACAGGCTTTTTTGGTGACCCCTGGGAAAGGCAGCAGGCTGCGCTCAGACTGTCCCCTACCACAGTAAATGTGTTCAGTGCCACTGCTGCATTAGGGAACCATTTGAGCATAACATGTTTGGCTTGGTGTAGTTTCATTTGTGAAAAAAAACCCCACTAAGTATGATGGACAGAATAATGATGGCCAAAGACACCCACTTGCGGGTCCCTGGAGCCTGTGGGTGTGCAAAGAGGAATTAAGGTTGCGAAGAAGGTAAGGTGACCAGTCAGCTGTTGCTAAGATAGGGAGCCATCCTGGATGATGTGGGTAGAACCCATGTGATCCCAAGGGGCCTTAACAGTGAAAGAGGGAGGAGAGGGAAGGTCAGGAGGTTAGAGAGGAGAAGAACACAGCCTGCTTTTGCTGGCTTTGAAGATGAGGAAAGGCCCATGAGCCAAGGACTGCAGGTGGCCTCAGGAAGCCAGAAAAAGGCAGGGGGGTTAGAGAGGAGAAGAACACAGCCTGCTTTTGCTGGCTTTGAAAATGAGGAAAGGCCCATGAGCCAAGGACTGCAGGTGGCCTCAGGAAGCCAGAAAAAGGCAGGGAAATGGGTTTTCTCCCTTAGAGCCCCCGAAAGGAGCGCCGCTCTGCTGACACTTTGGTTTTAGCCCAGTGAGGCTTCTGGGCTCACGATGGCAGACTTCTGACCTGGACAACCACAAGAGAATACATTTCTATTGTTTTCAGCTGTAAACTTGTGGTAATTTGTTACAGCAGGCATAGAAAACAATAAACTAAATGAATACCAAAAAACTATACCCAGCTGAACCAATTGTGCATAAACTAAATGAATACCAAAAAACTATACCCAGCTATACCCAAAACAGTGAAAAAATTGGAGCAGTCTTTCACACAAAGAAAAACACCACCTATATATGAAAACCTGAAAGGGAAATCACCAAATCTCGCAGAAGTGCCTCTTTTTCTGCTAGTGGTGGGTTTAGTGGTTTTGTACACGCTATCTTACATGGCAAAGAGGAACTGAGGTTGCAGAAGACATAAGTGCAGATGGGAAAGCTGCAAAAGAATTTCCAGCACTGATACTCAAGTTAGTTGAAGAAGGTAGTTCTACCTGGGAGCAAATATTCCATTTTGATTAATTTATAAATTTATAAATGTGTGCCTGGAAGGGCCAATATCTCAGTTTCAGAAAAATATGCCCCAGGAATTAAGGCTGCAAAAAACTGTGCCACTGTTACGTTTGGGGGCCAGTGAACCCTATCTGTCGGGTGTTAGGTCTCCCCTGGGTTTCAGGAGCCCTCTGCCACTTCTTCACAGCAACGAGTCTTCCATCTTCCACTTCTGAAGGCAAACTTCAGCTCTTTTTCAAAGCAGTGTGCCACATGTATTGTAGGACTCATGTATTTTTTACCCATTTAGTGTGTATAAAATTGTGCTATTTTTTTAATGCTTCTGTCATTTTTTTATTGTATCACTGACTGAGTTATGTGCATTGTCTCTTAATCTCATTTTCCCCATAAATCTGGGGTTTTTATTGCATGATTTTGCAAAGCATGGTGAAGTTTAGTTCTGTTGTAGCAGAACTGACTATATGTATGTTTGAGTGTGTATTTTTTTTACACAAATGAGATTATATTAACATAATATGATCATTTTTTACCTAAATGGAATCTTTCTCAATTCTGCTGCTTGTTCTTCCGAGTGTTAAATCTTGTAGATACTGTAACACATAACCCCCTTATCCATTTTAATGGGTGTGTAATATTCCATTTGTCTTAGTTTGCCGGGCTGCTTTGACAAATACCACGCAGTGAATTGACTTAAACAACAAGCCTTTATACTCGTGCTTTTGAGGGTTAGAAGTTCGACCCGGGACCTGGCCTTCCCCCAGAAGCCTGAGGGCCGTGGTGTGGTCTGCTGCTGTCCTGGGGTTCTCAGGCCCCAAGGGGCAGTCTGTCTGTTTGCATCTGCTTTTCGGGTTTCCGCTGTTCTCCAGCTCTGGCTCCTTTGGCTGTGTCCGCATTTCCCCTAGAAGGTCTCCACCCTCACCCTGTTTGCCACACGCAGGCGGGGCCCTAGAAGACCTGGTCACAAGGATCCCACTCCTGCATGGATGCTACAGCTTCAAAGGTTGTATTTGTACGATGAGTCCGCAGCTACTGGGACAGGCCAGAGACTAAAAGCATGTCTTTGTTGGAACACATAATTCAACCTACCACACCATCGGATGTTAAACAATGATTTATTTTAGCTGGTCTTTTTCTAATAGATTTGGGGATATTTCCAGTTTTTTACAAGTGTGGATGATACTGTGAGAATACTGATGTACATATTTCTCGGGGCAGAGGCATCTGTATAAATGTATCTGATAAAAAGCCTTCAAAATGAAATTGCTGATCAAAGGGCACAGGCTTTTTGAATATTCATAGATAACTGCCAAATGCCACCAAAGGAATTTGCACCAAATCTTGTTAACCTTGGGTGAGAATTCTCATTTCCCTTCAGCCTCACCAATGCTGTGTACTGTCACACTACTTGATATTTACACATTTGACTGGGTTAACATGCTTTCTCAGTGTGATTTAATTTACATTTCTTCAATTGTTAATGATCATCTTTTCTTGCTTTAAAGACTTTTTTTTCTATTCATGTTCTTTCCCATTTCCTATTGGCTTGTATATTTTGTATTACTTGGTTTGCTGGTGCTCTTTATATATTTAAAGAATAAACTGCATAGCAAATTTTTTTCACATTTTTGTCACTTATGTTTGACTTTATGTTTTTTTTTTCCCTGAGCAGAATTTTAAAATTTTGTATAAACAAATTTATTTATCTTTTTTTTTTGTGGTTGAGTTTGTGTTTGACTTTGAGAGATCTTAACCTCTCCAAGAAAATAAACGTTATATAAAATTCTCATATGTTATTATGTTTAAATCTTTAATTGACCTGTCATTTATTTTTGTGAAAGAACTGAGGTAAAGGTCCAGTTTTATTTATTTTTCAAATAGTTGTCCATTTTCCCATCTCCCTATTAAATAGCCCATCTTTTCCCTGCTGTTTTCAAATGCCATTTTTATGGTATACTAAAACCCTATGTGTTTATTTAATGCATTAGATTTGGAAATGGCTTTAAAGTCAATAAGTTTTGTGAACTTAGACCCATGGATCAAATTGGGATAACTGCTCTCTAAAATGATTTATTTATTTATCTACTTATTAATTTAAATTAGTTCATATTGAAGTTGCAGCTTCACAGCGTCCTGGAGCAGACCCCAAGGGGCCCAACACCTCTAATTTTCATGAACAAGAGAGAAATCACTACACGGAGAATAACGCGTTCCCTTAAACTGCAAGGACGATTAATTAGCTAGTGAGGAGAAGATAAATCTTAAACTGATAAATTAAATATCAACTGGGCTAATTCCATGACATTTCCGATGTGCTGTTTATTTTTGCCGTGTAACTGATGTAGTATTGGATCTCACTTTTAATTATGCACCACTCAACTATAGTAAATTTCAGGATTCTAATCAGTAAAATTTGTACTTTTTATTCTTTGCTTTTGTGTTCTAAAATGGTTGGATTGTTATTTTAGGGTTCCCCCTCCCCTCACTCTCTATGACCTTCTTCAAAATTCCTTTAAGCACCGTGGTATGCCAAAGACACCATGGCCTGGTCGCCATGACCTTGAATATGTCGCTTCACATAGAGAAGGAAAAGGTTTTGCAGCTGTGACTAAATGAAGGGCCTTGTGATGGGGAGGTTATTATGGGTCACCTGGGTTGGCCCAATGCGATTGCAAGTGTCCGGACAAGGGGGGGCAGGAGGATCGGAGGCAGGGAGAGATGTGGGGAAGAAGGCGAGGCTGGAATGAGGTGCTTGGAGAAGGGGGAAGAGGCCAGTGCACTAGCGAGAAGTAACCTCTCAAATCTGAGAAGACGAGGAAATCGATTCTCCAGAAGGAACTCAAACCTGTTGATACCACAATTTTAGCTGAGTGACACGATGTCAGACTTCTGACTTCTAGAACTATAAAATGATAAATTGGCATTGTGGGAAGCTACTAAGTTAGTGAAAAGTTGTTAAGGAGCGATGGGAAACAATACTCGTACAAAGCTGTTTATCAGATTATGGATTTTAGTTCTTGAAGTTTTGGAAGAAAAAACAAGAAGTATAGCTAGGAAAAGAGTAAGTGGAGTCCACAGAAATGAAACATATCATAAAGCTGTAACAATGAGAGGAGTGCTTTTGAAGAAGTGTTGACACATAGGAAGAAAACAGAACAGGTAACAGAACGAGAACGTATGTGTGAATATACATTTATTTCATGACAAAAGTTTATCTGTTGACTGTGAAGAGCTGCCGTGCTCTTCTCTGAATGTGTCATGTCTTCCCTCCTCCAAACCTCTACTCGTCCTTGTTCTGCTTGTTGTCTTTTCAACTCCCATTCCTCCTTGAGGATTGACTTAGTTGTCACCTCTTCCAATATTCTGATCTGGACTGAGTGTCCTCCTTGGCTCTGCTGTAGAAGGTTAGGTTTATAATGTGGCAACCAGTAATCCCTAAATCTTATGGCTTCACACAGCAAAAGCGTATTTCTTGCTCACACATAGGCCATTGCAGGTTCTGGCCAGTTCTCAGAACTGTTGTCCTCTCCACGGTGACTCAGGGATTCAATCTGATCTGCTGCAATCCTCTGGCCCTACCATCTGTCTCCTCCACAGCTGCCACCATAGGGGAAGGGTAATTCATTCTTTGATTTGCCCTACCCAGGAGTGGCACATTACGTTTGCCCGCACTTCACCAGCTTGAAGTAGACACAAAGCCCACTGCCCACCAGGGCCTGGGACATGCACTTCTCCATGTGCCTGGGCTGGATATTGGAGAGTCACATCCCTACCACATGCTCTGAGCTGCGCACGAGTGGATCACTCACTGTACTGCTGTAGTGAGCAGAAGGTGGAAGACGTGGGGCCAGTCACATTGTTTGTGGTTCTACTGAACATTTCCTACTGCTGAGTTCATGCATATGTGGGTTAGGAGAAGGAGCGCGAGTGGATCACTCACTGTACTGCTGCAGTGAGCAGAAGGTGGAAGACGTGGGGCCAGTCACATTCTTTGCGGTTCTACTGAACATTTCCTACTGCTGAGTTCATGCGTATGTGGGTTAGGAGAAGGAGCGCACGAGTCAAGTTGGTTATGAATTTTTACTTGCTCTATTGCTGAACTTGCTGTATGTCTTGGCAAGTTACTTCATGATTCTAAGTCTCTGTGTCTTACATTATAAAGTGAGCTTAATAATGCCTGTTCCCTAGTGCTGTGGTCAAGCGGACATTATACAGTGGGTATGAAGTTCCTAGCGTCATGCGTGGGACATGCAAGCATGAGCTAACGGCAGCTTTTCTTATCAACTGTACCTCTGAGCTGCCCTGGCTTGGGACCCTACCTTACTACTTCTTTCTCAGATTTTCGTCTTTCTCACCCTTTGACTCTTGTCTTCAGTTGAACCAATAGTTATCTTCCTTCTGTTAAAAATAAAACCAAACGAAAAGAAAAAAGCCAGCTAAAAAACCTTGTCCTCAAACTCACTGTAACCTTAGGTTATTTTCTCATTTCCTTTTTTTCTTATCATGGAATTTCTCCAGCCTTTTGTTTGTGCCTATTTTGTTTTTCATTACCTGCTTTAACTCAAATTCCCACTCGCTGTGCGACTCTATAATTTTACTTTCCTTTCCCTGCACTGAAACCACTCTCTTACAGATTATAAGTAGCCTAATCAACCAAATTCTTAAACTTCACAAATATTTTGTCTTTTCTGCTGCTTGCCCTTCTTGTTTCCTTTGCCTTTGATGACAGGACACAGTCCCTGCCTCTTTCTCTGTTCACCGTTTCCAAACCTCCCTTCCTGAGCCTGGTCCCTCAGCACATTCCTTCCGTGGCCTCTTCTCCTCTCTCACATTCTCCCTCAGCACTTTCACATCTTCAATATACCTCCTCCAGAGAGGCGACTGCCAAATTTAGACCTCAACACCAGCTTCTCATCTGAGTTGGGGTCCAACTTTACAAATACTTCATTTAATTTCCACAAGAATTTCATCACTGCATCTCAAATTTAGTGCATCCCAAATTGGATTCTGTGCTCATTTGGCAGTTGTTCCCTCTAATTTTGGCCTGTATCACAGTGTCTTGTAGCTATTTGGACATTGTTTTGTAGCTTACAAACTCTTTAGGGACACTAATTGCATAGTCTATCTTCTTGCCTCTCGCTTTAACTCCTTTCTATTTCTTTATTAAGGTTCAGTGGTCAATCATCTCCCCAGCCAACGAGTTGTCTATTTGATAATTATAATATGGGCAATAGTACAGTTAGATAGAACTTTTCACAATGGTGTCATGTAATTGAGCACAGTAGGGGCTCCCACATTTCAAGCTTGAGCACAGTAGGGGCTCCCACATTTCAAGCTTATAGAAAAAGAGAAAGCCTCGCCCTTACTGATATTACAGTATAATTATCATTTCAATTTCAGCACCATCAGGCCTGCAGCACTGTGGCTATTTGGTGAGAGGTGGAAGTGCCCTGCTCATGAGCAGGGAAGACACAGACTGTATTTCTTTAAAGAACATAAAAGCTAATGACGACAGTTGCCTCCCTGGAGCATCACAGTTAGTGCTTATCTTCTGGGTAAGTGGGTTTTGTTTTAAATTTGGCATGTCACGTCACCATGCCCCTTCTCTCCCGCCTGATAAATGCCTGTCACACATCCAGTGGCTTGCCAGATTCCATTTAGAGAAAAAACGGGGAGTCAACCGCCAAGATTGTTTCTTCCGGCAGGAACACTGCCACCCTCCCTTGGAAACTCTCTCTATATCCCTAGAGATACCACTAAGCCTCATAATGTGGTGCATTTTGTACGTATTTCTATGTTTTTTCATCTCTTTTTTTATTGCTGACTGCCTTTAAGAATGAATTTCAGCTTTGCTGATGGATCAGGTACATCCTATCAGAAGGGGAGTGACAGTAAACTGTCAGCGTGTCCACCTGTTACGTGAACCAGTAACAACGGCCATATCTAAAGCTCTACCACTGCTGACCACAACGCCCCTGACTTAGCCCTGGCCTCCCTGGTTCTTTAGGCTGACCTGCGTCTCCCTGGCCTAGGTTTTGTGGCTTCGTGACTGGGCGTGGGCTCTGCCTCTGATTCAGTCTTGTGCATCCTTATGGTTCCTCTTCTGGCCCCTGAGCTTCAGGCCGTCTTCCCAACGCCCGCCTGATCCCCTCGTCGGGTTCTGTGTCTTTGGCATCTTTGACAAGAGACTTCTTCCCTCTTGCACCTTTCTCTGCCTCAACATCTGTTTTAGTTTTCTTGCAGCTAAAATAAATATCATATGTTGTGCTCGCTTAACTGCAGAGCGTGTGGCTCACAGTCTCAGGCTCTCGAAGGTCTGCTTCCTCTCGTGGCCATTGTCTTCTAATGGCCCAGAGCCTTCGGGCATCTTCTTCTTTCTCTGCCAGGTTCTGCTGACATCCAGCTGCTGGCTGCTCCCCTGGCTTCTCTTTTGCATCCAGTCTTGTGTTCATAAGGACTCAGCCATAGGGGTGCCAGGCCCACTGTTCTAGTTTGCTAGCTGCTGGAATGCAATATACCAGAATCAGGATGGTTTTTTGAAAGGGGAACTTAATAAGTTACTAGTTTACAGTTCTAAGGCCGAGAAATGTCCAATTAAAACAAGGCTATAGAAATGTCCAATCAAAGGCATCCAGGGAAAGATAACTTGGTTCAAGAAGGCCGATGATATTCAGGGTTTCTCTCTCATCTGGAAAGGCATATGGCAAACACAGTTATAGTTTCTCTCTCAGCTGGAAGGGTACATGGTGAGCAAGGCATCATCTGCTACTTTCTCTCCTGGCTTCCTGTTTCATGAAGCTCACCTCAAGTGTTTTCCTTCTTCATCTCCAAAGGTTACTGGCTTGTGGGCTCTCTGTTCTTATGGCTATGTTGTTCTTCTCTGCTCTCTCTGAATCCCCATTCTCCAAAATGTTTCCTATTTTATAGGACTCCAATAAACCAATCAAGACCACCCAAATGGGTGGAGACATGTTGTCACCTAATCCAACTTAACAACCACTCTTGACTAAATCACATCATTCAGGGAGATGATCTGACTACAGTTTCAAAATACAGTATTGAATAGGGATTATTCTACCTTTATGAAATGGGATTTTGATTAAACATGGCTTTTCTAGGGGGCATACATCCTTTCAAACCAGCACACCCACCCTTATTCACTTTGGGCCAACTTAACTAATAACATCTTCAAAGGACCGATTTAAAATTGGATTCTATACCCACAGGGTCAGGGATTGGATCCTGAACATACCTTTTGCAAGGAACATGGTTTGACCACCAACACCATCCTCTGTCCCTAGATGACGTCTGTAGCATTCAGAGTCAGACATGGATTAATGTTTGACTTCCACTCTCATATTGGCACTCCAAAAGCAAAGCTAAACTAGTCTTATAATTAGAGGTAATCAAATCTAGTTATCTGTATAATAAAATGTGAGCTTATTAGCATGAAATCAATGTGGATTTTCATGATATAGTCCTTGACATTGGCCATTTTCCTTTGTTTATCTTGTCAAGTAGACAAAGCAATTAAAAGATAGATATAAATATTTGAGTAATCACAGCTCAGAAAAGACAGAGAAAACCCTGCATTACATATTTGCTTTTAGGGTGGTCTCTCGATAAGAAGGCTAATCTCTGAAGGAGAGGACCAGCCAACTTAGAACCAATTTGCAGACCATGAGAGGTGTTTAGAGTGTTGGCGTGTTTGCTTTCTTTTCTTTTTTTAGATCTTCCAGTTGTGAAGTTAAGTCTCTGATTTGAGACATTTCTTCCTTCTTAATGTAGGTATTTAAAGCTATAAATTTCCCTCTCAGCACTGTCTTTGCTGCATCCCATACGTTTTGGTATTTTGTTTTTGTTTTGAATCACGTCAAGATATTTCCTAATTTCCCTTGTGATTTCTTCTGTGACCCATTGGTTGTTTTAATGTGCATCATTTAATTTCCACATTTTTGCTGATTTTCCATTTCGCTCTCAGTTATTGATTTCTAATCCATTGTGGTTGGAGAAGATACTTTGTATTGTTAAACCTTTTGATTTATTGAGACTTGTTTTGTGACCCAATATATGGTCTATGCTGGAGAATGATTCTTGGGCATGAGAAAATATTTAGTCCCTGAGCAAACTATTCCTCATGTTTGTATCCAGCCACTGAGAAAGCAGAGATTTCCCTGGAGTGCCAGAAGCTAACAAAAAACAAACCAAACAACACCAAAAGTACCTTTTACAGCTTTGTACCAAAAGCATGGACAACAAAAGAAAAAAAGTAAGTAAATGGAACTTCATCAAAATTAAAAACTTTTGCCCATCGAAGGGCTTCACTATGAGAGTAAAAAAAACAACCTACACGTGGGAGATTATATTTGAAAACATATATTGATAAGGTTTTAATATACACAAAATATAGGTAAATCCTACAATTCACCAGAAAAATGTCAAACAGCCCAATTAAAAAGTGTCCAAAAGACTTGAAAAGATATTTCTCCAAAGAAGATACACAAATGTACAATAAGCACCATGAAATATGCTCAACAACCTTAGCCATTAGGAAAATGTAAATCTAAACCACAATGAGATATCACTTCAACACTCACTGCTGCCATTAATAAAATGGAGCATAAGTGTTGGAGAGGATGTAGAGAAATAGGAACTATTGTCCATTGTTCTGGTATGGCAGTTGTGGAAAGCAATTCTGTGGTTCTACAGAAAGTATAGAATTATCATATGGCCAGGTAATCTCACTTCTCAAAATATTCCCAAAAGAACTGAAAGCGAGAATTTGAACAGATATTTGCAGACTGATGTTCATAGCAGCATTATTCACAATTGCCAAAAGATGGAAGCAACCCAAGTGTGCATCCGCAGAGGAGTGGATAAACAGTATGTCGTGTACACACGTGATGGAATATTATGCAGCCCTGAAAGAGAATGAAGTTGGCACATGCTATGACACGGTGAAGCTTGAAGACATCACACTGCGTGAGCTCAGCCAGGCACAAAGGGACAGATCGTGTAGGATCTCACTGTCTGAAATTAGAGCAGGCCTGTTCGTAGAGGCAGAAGCTAGAATGAGAGCACCATGGGCTCTGTCGGGGGGGTTAGTGTTTAATCTGCACAGAGCTGCTGTCTGGGGTGATGGAAAAGTTTTGATAATGGACAGAAGTGTGGTAGCACAACATTGTTCATGTAATTAAAACCCCTGAATTGTATATATGAATACATTTAAAAGGAGAAATATTAGGTTTTATATTATGTGTTATTAAATAAAAATTTTGTAAAAAAAACCATAGGATTCTACACAAAGAGTGTTTTCTACTGTGAACTATGGAGTATATGTAACAGTGTAGTTATAATAATATTGTTTCATCAATTCTAACAAAGATACCCCACGAATGCAAGCTGTTAATAACAGATAAAACTGTGTCTGTGACAGGGGATACATGAGAACTTGTATTTTCTGTAAACCTACAGTGTCTTTAATAAAAAAAGTTGAACAGGTAAATAATAATCGAAAGTAAGCTAATGGCTTCCTGTGGGACCCATAGCTCATAACTCATGGAGTACTTGGGCCACGTGCATATGATCACATTTTAAACTGCATTAAAGGAGAGTCCTCCATGAAAATGTTACCTTTTCCAAACTGATAAAGAACATCTGAGGGTGGAATTTGATGAAAGCTTCATCATTTTGCTTACCTAGTGCTTATCTTATTGTGAGTGTAAACCCAGAGGAAGACAATTCTCAGCTGAGCTGTTGACAATGCAACCACTGGAATTTATTCAAATTTTGTAAATAGAAGTAATGAAAAGAATAGTTGTTTCTTCAATGTTAGCTTGCATTCAGGAGTATAGTAGGTAGAGTAAAATTCATAGTCCTGGAGGAGGGGCCAAGATGGCAGCTTAGCAATGTGCATGTTTTAGTTCGTCTTCCAGAACAACTATTAAATAACCTGAAACGGTACAGAACAGCTCCTGGAGCCACGATAGTGACCGGACACACAGTGTACCCCAGTCTGGACCAGATGGACCGGCTGAAAGTCTCCAGAACTGTGAGTTCCCCAAGCCGAGCCGGCTGGCACCTGGCGCCCCTCCCCCACAGGCGGCTTCCCGGAGGGAAAGGAGGGAGACTCTAACAGTAGCAGGGACTGAGTCCAACCAAACACCAATTGTGGCATTAATAAACAAATTCTGACTACTGGAGATAGGCCCCCAGCTCAAGGAAAACTGGTCAAGGTGGAGGTCGCTTGTTGGGTTGGCTGAGGAAGAGGAGAGGGAACAAAACAGGCTTTTGTGGCTGTCTCTACGGAGGCTTGGCTGCCTCTGGATTCAGTGGTGGGACTACTCGGGCTGCAACTGCCCCAGGAATAGGCAGAAACAGACTGCTTTCAGGGCTATCTCCCACGCGTGCCTTCCCCAGGGGAGGGATGAAGCCCAACTTAGGTGGAATCCCTGTCTCAAGGAATTCAGACCCCAGGGCTTGGCACTTTGAAGCCATTAAAACCAGCCTACAACCTTTCGTCTGTCTCCACCACGCCTCCAGCAGGGAGAGCCTTCCAAAGTTAAAGGAGCCACAACATCTTTTGCTGGTGGGACCCGCAGACAGACAAGCACCACATACTGGGCAGGAAAAGAAAAACAGAGCCCAGAGACTTCACAGGGAAGACTTTCAACCTGCTGGGTCTCACCCTCAGGGAAAACTGACGCAGGTGACTCCTTCCCCCCAAAAGGAGGCCAGTTTAGTCCGGGAAAACCCGGCTGGAGTCTGTAATACCTACGTAGACCCTCCTAAGGGTGGGGAGGGAAAAGGTACCTTACAAGCAGGACAAGAAACAAGGAACCAAGAACTGAAAAATTACCCTTTGTTAAACAGAACTTAAGCTAGAGGCCCAGAAAAAGATGAACTGAAGGTCAATGAACAGATAGACAGCAAACTCATCTAGCAAGAAAACCCTAGGTAAGATAAGTGAAAGCAATCTCCAGAATAAACTAATTAAGGTAATTAAATGTCTAGACGCCAGCAAAAAATAACAAATCACACCAGAAAAATTGAAGATATGGCCCAGTCAAAGGAACAAATGAGATACAGGAGCTGAAACAACTAATTCAGAAAA
The DNA here is from genome assembly GCF_023851605.1 of Tamandua tetradactyla. Classification (NCBI taxonomy): domain Eukaryota; kingdom Metazoa; phylum Chordata; class Mammalia; order Pilosa; family Myrmecophagidae; genus Tamandua; species Tamandua tetradactyla. The sequence continues at coordinate 191,761,003 of NC_135331.1, forward strand.
ACGAACAGAAATGGAAAACCTCATCAAAAACCAAATCAATGAATTGAGGGAGGACATGAAGAAGGCAAGGAATGAACAAAAAGAAGAAATGGAAAGTCTGAAAAAACAAATCACAGAACTTATCAGAATGAAAGCCACAGTAAAAGAGATGAAAAAAACAATGGAAACCTGAATGGTAGATTTAAAGAGACAGAAGTTAGGATTAGTGAACTGGAGGATGGAACATCTGTAATCTGAAAAGAAACAGAAACTATAGGGAAAAGAATGGAAAAATATGAGCAGGGACTCAGGGAGTTGAATGATAATATGAAGTGCACAAATACACGTGTTGTGGGTGTCCCAGAAGGAGAAGAGAAAGGAAAAGGAGGAGAAAAACTAACGGAAGAAATTATCACTGAAAATTTCCCAACTCTTATGAAAGACCTAAAATTACAGATCCAGAAGTACAAGGCACCCCAAAGAGAATAGATGCAAATAGATGTTCTCCAAGACACTTACTAGTCAGAATGTCAGAGGTCAAAGAGAAAGAGAGGATCTTGAAAGCAGCAAGAGAAAAGCAATCCATCACATACAAGGGAAACCCAATAACACTATGTGTAGATTTCTCAGCAGAAATCATGGAGGTGAGAAGACAGTGGGATGATATATTTCAATTACTAAAAGAGAAAAACTGCCAACCAAGAATTCTATATCTAGCAAAATTGTCCTTCAAAAAGGAGGGAGAAATTAAAACATTTTCAGACAGAAAGTCACTGAGAGAATTTGTGACCAAGAGACCAGCTCTGCAAGAAATACTAAAGGGAGCACTAGAGACAGATATGAAGACAGAAGACAGAGGTGTGGAGAAGAGTGTAGAAGTAGGAAAATTAGATATGATATATAAAATACAAAAGGCAAAATGGTAGAGGAAAGTACTACCCAAACAGTAATAACACTAAATGTTAATGGACTGAACTCCCCAATCAAAAGACAAAGACTGGCAGAATGGATTAAAAAACAGGATCCTTCTATATGCTGTCTACAGGAAACACATCTTAGACCCAAAGATAAACATAGGTTGAAAGTGAGAGGTTGGGAAAAGATATTTCATGCAAATAAGCAGAAAAGAGCAGGAGTAGCTATACTAATATCCAACAAATTAGACTTCAAATGTAAAACAGTTAAAAGAGACAAAGAAGGATCCTATCTACTAATAAAAGGAACAATTCAACTAGAAGGCATAACAATCATAAATATTTATGCACCGAACCAGAATGCCCCAAAATACGTGAGGCATACACTGCAAATACTGAAAAGGGAAATAGACACATCTACCCTAATAGTTGGAGACTTCAATTCCCCACTCTCATCAATGGACAGAACATCTAGACAGAGGATCAATACAGAATCAGAGAATTTGAATATTACAACAAATGAGCTAGACTTAACAGACATTTATAGGACATTAAATCCCACAACAGCAGGATACACCTTTTTCTCAAGTGCTCATGGATCATTCTCAAAGATAGACCATATGCTTGGCCACAAAGCAAGTCTCAACAAATTTAAAATGATTGAAATCATACACAACACTTTCTCAAATCATAAAGGAATGACGTTGGAAATCAATAATAGGCAGAGTCCCAGAAAATTCACAAATACATGGAGGCTCAACAACACATTCTTAAACAACCAGTGGGTCAAGGAAGAAATTACAAGAGAAATCAGTAAATATCTAGAGGCGAATGAAAATGAAAACACAACATATCAAAACTTATAAGACACAGCAAAGACAGTGCTAAGAGGGAAATTTATTGCCCTAAATGCCTATATCAAAAAAGAAGAAAGGGCAAAAATTCAGGAATTAACTGTCCACTTGGAAGACCTGGAGAAAGAACAGCAAACTAACCGCAAGGCAAGCAAAGGAAAGAAATAACAAAGATTAGAGCAGAAATAAATGAAATTGAAAACATGAAAACAATAGAGAAAATCAATAAGACCAGAAGTTGGTTCTATGAGAAAATCAGTAAGATTGATGGGCCCTTAGCAAGACTGACAAAAAGAAGACGAGAGAGGATGCAAATAAATAAGATCAAAAATGGAAGAGGAGACATCACCACTGACCTCACAGAAATAAAGGAGGTAATAACAGGATACTATGAACAACTTTATGCTAATAAATACAACAATGTAGATGAAATGGACAAGTTCCTAGAAAGGCATGAACAACCAACTTTGGCTCAAGAAGAAATAGATGACCTCAACAAACCAATCACAAGTAAAGAAATTGAATCAGTCATTCAAAAACTTCCCAAAAAGAAAAGTCCAGAACCAGACGGCTTCACATGTGAATTCTATCAAACATTCCAGAAAGAATTAATACCAACCCTGCTCAAACTCTTCAAAAAAATTGAAGTGCAGGGAAAGCTACCTAATTCATTCTATGAAGCCAACATCACCCTCATACCAAAACCAGGCAAAGATATTACAAAAAAAGAAAACTACAGACCAATCTCTCTAATGAATATATATGCAAAAATCCTCAACAAAATTCTAGCAAATCGAATCCAGCAGCACATTAAAAGAATTATACATCATGACCAAGTGGGATTCATCCCAGTTATGCAAGGATGGTTCAACATAAGAAAATCAATTAATGTAATACACCATATCAACAAATCAAAGCAGAAAAATCACATAATCATCTCAATTGATGCAGAGAAGGCATTTGACAAGATTCAACATCCTTTCCTGTTGAAAACACTTCAAAGGATAGGAATACAAGGGAACTTCCTTAAAATGATAGAGGGAATATATGAAAAACCCACAGCTAATATCATCCTCAACAGGGAAAAATTGAAAACTTTCCCCCTAAGATCAGGAACAAGACAAGGATGTCCACTATCACCACTGTTATTCAACATCGTGTTAGAAGTTCTAGCCAGAGCAGTTAGGCAAGAAAAAGAAATACAAGGCATAAAAATTGGAAAGGAAGAAGTAAAACTATCACTGTTTGCAGATGATATGATACTATGCATTGAAAACCCTGAAAAATCCACAGCAAAACTACTAGAGCTAATAAACGAGTACAGCAAAGTGGCAGGTTACAAGATCAACATTCAAAAATCTATAGTGTTTCTATACACTAGCAATGAACAAGGTGAGGGGGAAATCAAGAAACGAATTCCATTTGCAATTGCAACTAAAAGAATAAAATACTTAGGAATAAATTTAACTGAAAAGACAAAAGACCTATACAAAGAAAACTACAAGAAACTGTTAAAAGAAATCACAGAAGACCTAAATAGATGGAAGGGCATACTATGTTCATGGATTGGAAGACTAAATATAGTTAAGATGCCAATTCTACCTAAATTGATTTACAGATTCAACGTAATACCAATCAGAATCCCAACAACTTATTTTTCAGAAATAGAAAAACCAATAAGCAAATTTATCTGGAAGGGGAGGGTGCCCCGAATTGCTAAAAGTATCTTGAGGGAAAAAAACAAAGCTGGAGGTCTCACGCTACCTGATTTTAAGGCATATTATGAAGCCACAGTGGTCAAAACAGCATGGTACTGGCATAAAGATAGATGTATTGAACAAAGGAATCAAATAGAGTTCTCAGATATAGACCCTCTCATCTATGGACATTTGATCTTTGATAAGGCAGTCAAGCCAACTCATTTGGGACAGAACAGTCTCTTCAATAAATGGTGCCTAGAAACTGGATATCTATATGCAAAAGAATGAAAGAGGACCCGTATCTCACACCCTATACAAAAGTTAACTCAAAATGCATCAAAGATCTAAACATTAGGTCTAAGACCATAAAACAGGTAGAGGAAAATGTAGGGAGATATCATATGAATCTTATAATTGTAGGCGGTTTTATGGACCTTAAACCTAAAGCAAGAGCACTGAAGAAAGAAAGAAAGAAAGAAATGGGAGCTCCTCAAAATTAAACACTTTTGTGCATCAAAGAACTTCATCAAGAAATTAAAAAGACACCCTACACAATGGGAGACAATATTTGGAAACGACATCTCAGATAAGTTCTAGTATCCAGAATTTATAAAGAGATTGTTCAACTCAACAACTAAAAGACAGCCAATCCAATTACAAAATGGGAAAAAGACTTGAACAGACACTTCTCAGAAGAGGAAATGCAAATAGCCAAAAGGCACATGAAGAGATGCTCAACGTCCCTGGCCATTAGAGAAATGCAAATCAAAACCACAATGAGATATCATCTCACACCCACCAGAATGGCCATTATCAACAAAACAGAAAATGACAAGTGCTGGAGAGGATGTGGAGAAAGAGGCACACTTATCCACTGTTGGTGGGAATGTCAAATGGTGCAACCACTGTGGAAGGCAGTTTGGCGGTTCCTCAAAAAGATGAATACAGAATTTCCATATGACCCAGCAATACCATTGCTAGGTATCTACTCAGAGGACTTAAGGGCAAAGACACAAATGGACATTTGCACACCAATGTTTATAGCAGCGTTATTTACAATTGCAAGGAGATGGAAACAGCCAAAATGTCCATCAACAGATGAGTGGCTAAACAAACTGTGGTATATACATACGATGGAATGTTATGCAGCTCTAAGACAGAATAAAGTTATAAAGTATGTAACAACATGGATGGACCTTGAGAACATTATGCTGAGCGAGACTAGCCAAAAACTAAAGGACAAATACTGTATGGTCTCACTGATATGAACTGACATTAATGAATAAACTTGGAATATGTCATTGGTAACAGAAACCATCAGGAGATAGAAATAGAGTAAGATAGTGGGTAATTGGAGCTGAAGGGATACAGACTGTGCAACAGGACTGGATACAAAAACTCAGAAATGGACAGCACAATACTACCTAACTGTAATATAATTATCTTAAAACACTGAATGAAGCTGCATGTGAGAATGATAGAGGGAGGAGGCCTGGGGACATAAATAAATCAGAAAGAAAGATAGATGGTAAAGATCGAGATGGTATAATCTAGGAATGCCTAGAGTGTATAATAATAGTGAAATGTACAATGAACAAATTTTAAAAATGTTTTTGCATGAGGAAGAACAAAGGAATGTCATTATTGCAGGGTGCTGAAAATAGATGATAATTAATACTTTAAAATGTCACCTTATGTGTGAGACTAAAGCAAAAAATGTTTATTTGTTACAAAATTTATATTTTGACTAGAGCATTTCCTAATATAACTCATGTAGATAGTTTGATTGAATGTCATAACTACTCGAAATCTCAAGTAGGACATGAGATTTTGTTGGTTTGTCCAGAGTGATGCCCCGATGAATTCCAGAGTGATTTGATCAGTGACTGAAAAGTATTTGCAAGCCCCCTTCAGGGAATGGTGAGAGTGGGGAGAAATTCAACTTCCCCAAGTTGATTTCTTGATATTCTCACAAGCAGTGTGGACAACCAAAGCTATAGGCTGAGCCCCCAGTCTTGGGGTTTGTTCATATGAAACTTAAACTCACAAAGGACAGGTAAAGCCTACATAAAATTTAGCCCTTAGAGTCACCCCCAAGAGAGCCTCTTTTGTTGCTCAGATGTGGCCTCTCTCTCCAGCCAATATGACGAGCAGTCTCACCACCCTCCTCCTCTCTGTATGGGACATGACTCCCAGGGGTCTGGACCTTCCTGGCAACGTGGGACAGAGATCCTGGAATGAGCTGAGACTCAGCATCAAGGGACTGAGAAAAACCCTAGAATGAGCTGAGAATTAACATCAAGGGATTGAGAGAAACTTCTCGACCAAAGGGGGAAGAGTGAAATGGCTGAGAGATTCCAAACAGAGTTGAGAGGTTATCCTGGAGGTTATTCTTACGCATTAAGTAGATGTCACCTTGTTGTTCAAGATATAGCGGAGAGGGTGAAGGGAACTGCCTGAAAATGTAGAGTTGTGTTCCAGTAGCCATGTTTCTTGATGATGATTGAACAATGATATAGCTTTCACAATGAGACTCTGTGAATGTGAAAACCTTGTGTCTGATGCTCCTTTTAGCTACTATATCAACAGAAGAGTAGAACATATGGAATAAAAATAAATAATAGGGGGAACAAATGTTAAAATAAATTCAGTTTGAAATAGTGGTAAATGAAAATGAGGGGTAAGGGGTATGGTACGTATAGTCTTTTTTTTCTCTTATCATTTTATTTCTTTTTCTGTTGTCTTTTTATTTCTTTTTCTAAATCGATGCAAATGTACTAAGAAATGATGAATATGCAACTATGTGATGATATTAAGAATTACTGATTGTATATGTAGAATGGAATGATATCTAAATGTTTTATTTGTTAATTTTTTTTAATTAATAAAAAATGTTTAAAAAAAGTAAGCTAATGCAGCTCTATTAAAATTTTAAAATGCACTTTGGGAGAAAAAGCATAATTGAGGGTGAAGATGGCAACTAACCATTTATAAAACCTGTAAGTCACAAGGAAGTAATAGCATCCCTGAAATTATATGCACTCAGCAATATCTACAGAGGACATTTGGTACAATTATAATGAGAAAGTGACAAATTCACAATTAAATTAGGAGATTTAGATGTTTCTCATTCAGTAGTAGTACATCAAGCAGACATGTAAAATTCTTTATTTTCAACACTGTTTGAAATAGCAACAAAAATGAGAACAACTATTCTAAGTCAAGGAAATGCATAGCTAAACTGTGGCTTATTTATTCATTAGATTAGTATTCAACAATCACAAGTGGATGGACTAGATCTCATGGATAACATGAAAAATTCTCAAAATTTGATGTCTGATAAAGTTGCAAAATATTACATACAGTGTTATGTCAAGTGGAGAGATGAATTGGATTCAGGAACGTGGAGCTTGAAGAGGAGATTCAAGCTGAGACACTAAGTTCGCAGTTGACAGCATATATCTTTTTCTTTTTTCCCATGGGCAGGCACTGGGAATCGAACCCGGGTCCCCAGCCTGGCAGGTGAGAACTCTGCCACTGAGCCACTGTGGCCCGCCCTGCATGTATCTTTTTAAAGCATGGAAATGCATAAAGTCGTCAAGGAGAGTAGGTAGAAAAAAGAGCTCAAGTTCGCAGCCTGGGACTTCGCAACATTTACAAATCACATCGAGAAAAGGAGAATCAAGTGAAATCCAGAAAAGCAGCCTCGCTGGTAAAGAAAAGAGAGAGAGAGAGAAATCAGGGGGTGCTTTCTCCTAGCTTTACGTCGCTGCCTCCTGCTTGAACGTGGTGCTGAGGTCTGAGACAGCCAAAGCTGTTTAACCATTTAAAGACATGCACAAGCCTCCTCAAACATGAGGATTAAGCTGGACACTGGAATTGCACAGATACCTAAGACAGGTCCCAGCCAAAAGATCACAGTCTAGGAGAACGAAATTTAAGTTCAAAGTGGCAAGAAATCATAGAACGTTTTGATTGCAGATAGAAGTGTTACCTAAAACACTAGGCAGTGTTTTAGGAGCATTAGTTTAGTATCGTAATACAAATGAATGAGGCCCTGTGGGTGTCAGACACAGTATGTGAAACGTGTGTCCTTTGAACCTTGTAACCACCAAAGGAGGAAGCTATCATCCTTGTCTTCAAGATGAAGAACCTGAGGCCTGTAAAATTTTAATAATTTGCTCACCATCAGGGAGCCCTAAGCCTGGACTCAGGCTTGTTCAACTCCAGCATCCAAGGTCTTATCTGCTTCCTTCCATGCTGCATCATCCCTCCTGGGCACCTGCTGCCTTTATCCTCACATTTCATTGAATCAACTACGGTTGGAGACCTAGGAGACAGGCCGCTGTACGGAAGGGAGAGGGGTCAACAGGAGCATTTATGAGAGAGGAAAAGTGAGCTTTCATGACAGAAATATGGATGGAAAATGGTGAATCACAGGTTTCCTTTTTTTTCCTATTCTCCTTGCCACCTGTGTACTTTCATCTTACAATTCTCTTCTGCATTGACTTCTCTGCAGAATTGGATTTACCACTGGAGAAACTCACTCTCTCCCTTAAAATCTCTACCTCCGCCTACCTTCGGCTGACTCCAGAACTGTTTGTGGCTGCCTCCCTTCCTTATTTATCTTCTTACTTGGTTCCTAATTTTTTTCTTCTGTCCTCTAACGAGCTCTCAGGGTTATGCCCCTACATTAATGGTCTTTATCTATTTTGCCTCTTCCTAGAAATTCTCTGAACAATCCCAGCCCTTTAGGTGCCCTCAGCACTGAGCCTCTTACTGCTATTTACTCACAGCTCCCACATGGCATTTTATGGATGCCTGTTTATACCAGTATATGCTTCATTTGCTTAGGAGTAATCTCATGTCTCTTGATGGTTCCTACAGTGCCCAGCATGCTTGCATCTAGTGGACTCTCCACTCATTCACTTATTCATTCGTTCAATAAATACTTGAATGGCAGGCACAAGAATGAGTAAAGTAAAATAAAAAAATGATTGAAAATGTGAAGCAGAGAAGAGAAGTAGGGTGATAATTTCAGGAAGTTGGGAAAACCCATATTCTAGTTTATTTTTTTAAGCTAGTAGCATTGGGCTTATTTAAAAGCCAATGGAGAGATAGAACACATGAGAGAGAAGCAAGCTGAGTGCTGGGCAGGGACTCCCAACAACGGTGTTACTGCTACGAGTTACAGGTGTGCTGAAGTCATGCTCTCTGCACCAGGTGGCAGGAGCTTTCAGCTATGAGTAGCCAGTGTGTTATCCAAATATTATCATTTTTGTATGAGCCATTTGCTGAAAAAGAATGAGAAGCCCTGGGTTGAGGTTCCCAAGAAGGTAGTGGGCATGGAAGACAAAGAGCCAGGGGAGAGGTGTGGCTCTCAGAGGGAAAAGGGTCAGCTCCCAGCAGTCAGGATGAACACGATGGGGGCGGCTTCTGCAAGTTGGGAGGTGGTGAGTAGGGTGTTCCCATCTGATGGCTTCCATTTCCTCTGCCAAGTAGATGAGATCTGGGAGGTGAGGAGGGAGCAAGAAGGTAGCAGATCCAGTTTGCAGAGTTCACTGCAAAGTGAGTGGAAAGTGAATTGCCAAGAGAAATAAATTGGGTTGCTGAGCAGCGCTGAGACTAGTGATCACCATCTTATGAGCACTACAATCTCCTTAATAAAATGCGTGCTGGGAGCTGCTTCGCTCGGACTAAGATGGCATCTTCATAAGTCTCAACGCAATACTGCTCTTTGCTCAGGCTGGCAGCCACCACTCTTCAGTTAACTGCCCTACAACAGACTCCAATCTCCTGCTGTGTCTGCTCAGGGCCTTACTGAGGTCACCCTTGAATCACTCTGGAACAGGTAGTGAGGTTTAGGGTACGCACAGGTGACACAGATGGAGAGGGAGGTGACTGTTGGAACTAATTAAAAGCTTAGTAATATTTTACAGGCTCTCAGCACAGACCCACTGCCCTGTGACTCAATATTCATACATGCCATTTGCATCTTTCAAAGGACCAACTTACATGCTGTGCAATAGGCTCTCCATACGTATTTCAATAAACCAATGAGGTTGCTTGTTTTCTTGACACTATTTTCTTCATCTTTGCCTATGTGCATATCATACCACAGGAAATTGCCTTTGCAGCAGAATGCATTTATTGCTTTCAATTTAGTGAACTCCTTTTCATATGTTTGTTTGAATTATCTGAAAAGCAGTACTTGTTTACTTGAGAAGTAGTGTGAGGTGGAGGAAAGACTTCTTAAAAAACATTTTTATTGACAAAACAACACACAAACACAAACATTCCTAACATACAAACATTCCATACTTGGTGTGCAGTCAATGGCTCACAATATCATCACATAGTTGTGTATTCATCACCATGATCATTTCTTAGAATATTTGCATCACTCCAGAGAAAAAATAAAAAGAAAAAAGAAAACATTCATGCATACCATCCCCCTTACCCCTCCCTCTCATTGACCGCTAGTATTTCCATTTACCCAATATATTTTAACTTTTGTTCCCCCTATATTTTTTCCTATACCCCTTACCACTCCCTTTCATTGATCACTAGTATTTCAATCTACTCAATTTATTTTAACTTTGTACCCCCATTATTTGTTTATTTGTTTTTTCCCATATTTTTTACTCATCTGTCCATACCATAGATAAAAGGAGCATCAGAACAAGGTTTTCACAATCACACAGCCACACTGTGAAAGCTCTATCATTATACAATCATCTTCAAGAAACACGGCTACTGGAACACAGCTCTACAGTTTCAGGCACTTCCCTCTAGCCATTCTAATCCACCTTAAACTAAAAAGGGGATATCCATAGAAGGTGTAAGAATAACCTCCAGGATGACCTCTCAACTCTGTTTGAAATCTCTGAGCCACTGACACTTTATTTTGTCTCATTTCTCTCTTCCCCCTTTTGGTCAAGGTTTTCTCAATCCCTTGATGCTGAGTCACAGCTCATTCTAGGATTTCTGTCCCACGTTGCCAGGGAGATTTACACCCCTGGGAGTCATGTCCCATGTAGAAAGGGGGAGAGCAGTGAGTTTGTTTGTCATGTTGGCTGAGAGACAGAGAGGCCATATCTGAACAACAAAAGAGGTTCTCTGGGGGTGACTCTTAGGCCTAATTTTAAGCAGGCTTAGTCTGTCCTTTGCAGGGATAAGTTTCATAGGGATGAACCCCAAGATCAAGTGCTCGTGATGTGGTTGTCCCCACTGCTTGTGAGCATATCAGGAATTTGGAGGAAAGACTTTTAAAGCACGGAGTCAGAAGACCTTGGAAGCTGGTGGAAAACACAGCTCCCTGCAGGAACATCTGCCAGCTGTAGCGAATCATGTCTCAATCTTCAGCCCATGATTTAGTCCAGGCTTTATGGCTAGCCCTACGACTCAGATAAATCATCCATCCTCTATTGGTGTCAGTTCCTTTATCTCTAAAATGTTAACCATGCTCATTTTACCTAGGGCATGGATTTACAGTAAGAATTAAATAAAACAATGTGTATACCAGAAACTTCAGATTTGATAAACATACAGCATTAGGATTAAGTCTTGGGCTTTCGAGGTCAGCTGCTGGATTTAATCCTGGCTCTGCGGGTTGGTAGCTGAGTGATCCGGAGTAAGCACGCCCCTCTGCGATTCCCAGTGTTAAACCACCTTCCAGGATGGTGTGAGATTACCTGGTACCCGCAATGCGATCCAGACAGGGTTGCCTGAAATCAATGTCCAGGGGGTGATGGATGCCATATTAAATACACATTAGTGTTATCAGTGTTTAAACTCTCGATATAACCATCCAAACATTATACATGGAAAGGAAATCTTTATGTTTGTTAGTCCTTCTGCTCTCCTAACCTGCAGGGCTCTAAATTAAAGAGGAGCCCTATTGGAACAGTTACAGTTTCAATATTTGCCCCATTTTCCACCCTGTCAGATTTTCATTCTGATGTTTGGTTCACAAAATATGAGTATCACAAATATTGACAATCGACCTTTTTAGGACGGTGGTTAAACCTTATTAGTCAAGCTCACAGTATATTCTGTAGTTTAAAGGGAGACTTGCATATTAATTAACCAGTCAGCTAAAAACCCTCACTGCTTTGTAGGCTGTATTTGGTGACAGATTCTTAATATCATGCAAAGTTACTCATGAAATTTTTGCTCTAATCTCAGAGGATTATGGTTTGTTTGTTTTTTGCATCAGAATATACCAGCATCATTTGGTTGATATGTGATTTTATTTGCTAACACTCACATGGTTTTACCATTTCAAACTCATATTGGTTTTTCAGAACTGCTTGATTAACTGTGGGGTTTCCTTCAGTCACATAAGCATATATTTAGTATGTTCCCAATTATATTAGAGTAACTATATGTGGGCAGATCTGTGAATTCTTAGTGTGTCTCTATACCAGATTGGTTTAGATAAAAAATAATTTTACTTGGAGAAAACCACCACGATTAAAAAGGAGTTCAAATTTTGGAAGGTTTTGTTAGGTGACCCTAATTGTTACAGCTAATCTATTGGGTTCTCAGGAAAGACTAAAAGGAATCAAACTCATTTATAATGGCTGAAAAGTACTGAATGTCCGTTTATTCATTTACACCAGAGGCTGTTTCTATCCAGAGAGCAATCTCAGGCACCGTCCCTCCAGTCCCCAGGGACCTGAATTGGTATTTAAAATTATGTTTAGAGTCCACAGCTGGAGTAGGGAGACCTGGATTGTTGCATCTATGTGAGAAGAACTGCTTGGCTGTCTGTTATGCACTAACTCTATCTCTTGGGCTGCTGTGTTGAAAAGTATTTTGAGATGTCATTGAAGCCCGTGAATTGTTGCCCAATGACTGAGTGCAGTGTCTCCCGCTGCCCAGGGCTGCTGAGGGGCCGAGTGCTGCCACCTTTGGCCTAGGCATTCCTGACCCCCGATCCAGGACCCCTCTCCAGTCCTCTCCCACTCCCTGTTAGAATGCAGATGCTTCCAGAGGCATTGACCTTTCCCATAAATGTAGATGGGAAAAAATCTTATTACCCACTAATGACTCTTCCCCAGATAACCACTTTTCCATTACTATGTATTTTTCTGGCAGGTGGCAATATCCATGAATAAGATGAAGCTTGCTTTCTTTGTTATATTCCTAAGAATAGGCCCAGAATCAAGGTGATTCCAAAGCCTCCATAAACAACATCTTTAAAAAGCTATTCCAAAAATTATAGGATCAATACGTGATATTACCATCTTGTTCATTCTATAATTACAATTAACTCTATTTTATTGAGTTGACTTTGTGTTTGGGGGTACTCCATGCCCCTTTGGGCTGAAAACCTGTTTTTGGTATTCTGCTCTACAAAAGACTTCATAGTTTGTCTCTGGAGTTTCTAGACTTTTCTAGACAAGCGTTGCCTTTTGATTTTCCAGGCACTTTCTGACCACTGTTGGGTGAGTGTGGAGAAGGCCTCTGAGCTGGGGCTCTGTGCACAGATGGCAGCGGGAAGCAAGGCTGCTGCAGCCTGAGTCCTCACCAGGCAGGGCAGACACCTCCTGGGCTCTCCTGGTTCCAAGATTGTCCATATCCGTAAACTCATCCATTTCACCCCACAGGTATGTCTTGGGCATGGCAGGAGGGTTGAGGGAGAAGCAGGAACAAACTATTAAAGTTTAAGTTGTGCTTTCTTTTTTTTTTTTTACATGGGCAGGCACCAGGAATCGAACCCGGGTCCTCTGGCATGGCAGGCAAGCATTCTTGCCTGCTGAGCCACCGTGGCCTGCCCTAAGTTGTACTTTCATAGGTTTTTTAGGAAACTGGTTGTTTAAGATAATTTCTACATTTGGATTTGAGTTAGGATTAGCAAAAGGACATCATGTGTGATACACCAGATTTCAGGAGACTTTAAGCGTTCTGTAGAACTCTGAAAAAATTCACTCCAGGAGAGTTTTGAATAAACTATTCTGCAGGGTATTTCAGATTAATCTAACAAGATCTTTGCCTGAGTAGTCACTTCGTGGGTATATTTTTGAAAAGAATTCTGCTGAGCCCTAAGCTATTAATGTTTATCTTATTTGTGAAGCTCTTTATACTCTTCAGAAAGGAGGATTAATGATTAAGTACCAAGGTAAAATGCTGTTATTACTTTTTCATCCTTGCATTGCTTACAGCTGGAGAACATACTAATTATTATTGCATGTTTGTTCATTAACAAGTTGAATAAGTTTTAAGGAGTTTTGGCTACAAAGCATAGTAAGCCAATACTTTAATCATTCTAAATTTTCTATAGCAGTAGATATGTACTAACCTGAATGGCTTAGCATCTGTCATATTTGAAACCATTGTTTTAAAACTAAAAATTCAGTTTCCCCATTGCCGTTTGAGACCTGTGCTTTTACAATGCCTTTTGAAATATGGCCTGCCAATGACCAAAAAAACAAGTTCCATCTCAGATAGTCCATGGATGTCCCATCAAATATTATAAATTTAAGTTTTTTAAAAGACAAAGAGTTTCATTAAGTTCCAAATGATAAATTCCTGGATAGCCTCTCTGATCAAACAAGGTTTGTTTGTTTCTTAACTTATTCAGTTGGATTTACTTGGTTGAGTTTCATGTGAGTATTGTCCAAATCAGGAATCAGAGTGCATGACCAACAAAGTTCTGGGGAAGCAGGGAGAGTTTCTCTTCTAAGAAGTTAGAGTAATGTCACAGGAGATTTTTAGATATTCAGAGGCCCTCATTCCATCACAGCCTCCTAGATCTGATGAGGTCAAGGATTCATCCTTGTTTCTATTCAGTTTCTTTGTTGGGAAAGGTCCTTGGGGACAAACCTCATCACCCCAGGAGCTTGGACCAACCTGGGATGATTCCAAGACCAATTTTAATGATGCCATGATGAGCGCATAAAAGGTGTGGGTGAAATGAGTTTAGGGTCTGATGAGTATGTCCTAGATAAACAGATTAAGGCTCTGGAAGAAAGGGGATAAAGGCTGCCTCAAGTCAAAGAGAAAATTCTTTTAGTGAGATGAGAAGGCATCTTGCTATAGAAACAAAGCAAGGTGCTGAGAATGCTTCCTAGAAGCCAATTCACCATTTGACCCAGCTCTGGGAAAAGATATTCCAAGATAGTTGGAAGAGAACGTTATGAGACCATCATTTTGAGTGAAAAATAAAGATACAAACATGAGCACAGCCAACACTTACGGACAGAGTAGTAGGAATGCACATTCTTCATATTATCGTTCTTAATTCTCTTAATCACTAACGAAGCAGATACAGTTATGATCCCTATTTCAGTGATAAAGAAGCTGAGGCTTAGAGAGTTTAAATAACTTCACAAAGTTAGTGTGTGGAAAAGTCCAGATCTGCACTCTGACCTCTGGTGCTAAGGCCTGAGTTCTTAGCTGCCACCCCAGGCTCATCGTGCCACCTCGACAGGGCGGGAAGAGCGCCTTCCCCAGGTGACTGAAGGAGGGTCAGAGTATCTCAAACCCCGTGGTCTGAAATGGGAAGATGGGTTAGGTACTGGGTATCGTGCCTGGTACTTTGTAAATGGTCAGAGAATATGATTTCATACGATGTGGGAAATCTAGACTGTGAGGAATACAAGTTGAAGTGTAGGGCCTAAGTTCTGGGGTTGTGTGCCAGCTCAGTCTTGTGTGACTCCGAGCACATTTCAGCACCTCACCTGCCGATGGGCAGCCACATTCTGCTCTTCAGTGTGCTCAGCCCAGGCCCAGTGCACAAAACTGCTCAATTAAGCATTGAGTCAGAGGGGCCAGTTACTGCTTAATATACTCTGGGATGTATCCAGGCATTACAATATTTTCTACAGGATTAAAGGACCTCTTTCTCATTCTGTGCTCTCTGTGTTTCAGTTGTTCAAAGAGCTATACAGATAGGTTGAGTTACATTATGCCGTATAGAAAATTACAGTTCCAGATCAAATAAACCTTTCTTCCATTGGTCTCAAAGAGTATGTGTGGTTCTAAAATATAGACACTGTCTTCCTTACCCCTATATTATGAATAACTTTAACCTCAGCCTGTTTGGCTTCATTCTTATCTCTAAATATCAGGTTACATATATAAAACAGCCTCTCAAAATCCAGAAATAATATAATCACCACTCTGGACTTAATGTTTCTGCTCTAAAAGCTTACAATCTAGGCCCGTTTTCTTATAAGCATTTTCTAAAGGTGACCACACCATTCTTGTTCTTTTTTTTCTGGCTTATTTTGCCTCACCAAATGTCCCACATGTTCATTCACATCGTTGCATGCTTCACGACTTTGTTCCTTTTTGTAGTAGCACAACCTTCGTTCATGAGTATACACCATCATTCGCCAATCTACTTCTCCATCAGTGCATCCTTCAGCCACCTGCATTCATAGGGTGTCATGTGGAGAGCCCAAAGTCCACAGTCCATCAACATTCTCAATTTTAGATAATTTCACTGTTCTCAAGAGAAAGAAAACCAATAAACACACCCTCACCAAATAGGAAAGCTAAACCTCTTCTTAACTCTTGTTCCTTTCCCCATTATTTACCTCCGCTGTTGCTGTGGTAGTGCTGATGGTTTCCTTTTGAACGTAACTCATAGCATGTGATGGCAGTTTTCCCCTTATACCCTAGACTTAAATACTCTTTGTACAAGAATCATATCTTTGAAGTAATTCTTGCAAGAACTCATTCATATTTCTAGTGTTAATCAGTGGGACATGTGGGTCTATACAACCCCTTTCAATCTTGTTCATCTTCAATATGGTAAAATTACTTATAGACCCACTAGAGAATCATCTTTGCTCCTGTCTATTCCTTACATTGGAGGTCAACTTCATTAGCTAACGGTTCACCCACCTCTAGCTTCTATGTATCTCTGTGTCCCCTGTATTCTGTATTATAAGTCTCTGATTATACCTTTGTGCTGGTCATAAAAGTGGAATCATACAGTATCTGTCCTCCTGTGTCTGGCTAATTTCACTCAGCATTATGTCCTCAAGGTTCATCCATCTTGTCATGTGCTTTAGGATGTAATTTTGTCTTACTGCTGCATAATATTCCATCATATGTATATACCATATTTTGTTGATCCACTCATCTGTTGATGGGCATTTGGTTTGTTTCCATCTTTTGGCAATTATGAATAATGCGGCTATGAACATCAGTGTGCAAATGTCTATTGTGTCGTTGCTTTCATGTTTTATGGGTTTATACCAAGTAGTGCTATTGCTGGGTCATAGGGCAACTCGATATTTAGTTTCCTAAGGAACTTCCAGTCTTTCATAGCAGCTGTACCATTGTACTTTCCCACCAGTAATGCATAAGTGTCCCAGTTTCTCCACATCCTCTCCAACATTTATAGTTTCCTGATTGTTTAATAGTAGCCATTCTTATAGGTGTGAGGTGGTATCTCATTGTAGTCTTGATCTGCATTTCCCTTATAGCCAGTGAAAATGAGCATCTTTTCATGTGCTTTTGAGCCATCTGTATTTGCTCTTTGTAAAAATGTCTATTCATATCTTTAGACCATTTTATAATTGGGTTGCTTGTTCTTTTGTTGTTGAGTTGTATGATCTCTTTGTATATACAGGAAATCAAACCTTTGTCCAATATGTGACTTCCAAATATTTTCTCCCATTGAGTTGGCTACCTTTTGACAGCCTTTTGAGGTACAGAAGCATTTGATTTTTAAGAGTTTCCATTTATTTATTTTTCTTTTGTTGCTTGTGCTCTGGGTGTAAAGTTTAGGAAGCTACATCCTATTACTAGGTCTTGAAGACATTTCCCTACATTTTGCTCTAGAAGCTTCATGGTGCTAGTTCTTATATTTAGGACTAGCACCTATATTAGACTTAATTTTTGTGTAGGATGTAAGATTGGGGTCGTCTTTCATTCTTTTGGCTGTTGATAACCAGTTTTTCCATGCCCAATTATTGAAAAAACTATTTTGTCCCTGTTCAGAGGATTTGGGGGCCTTGACAAAAATCAGTTGACTATAGATTGGGTGGTCTATTTCTGCACTCTTGATTTGATTCCATTGATCAGTGCTTCTATCTTTGTGCCAGTACCATGCTGTTTCGACCACTGTGGCTTTATAATAGGTTTTAAAAACAGGGAGTGTTAATCCTCCCACTTCGTTCTTCTTTTTTAGTATGATTTTAGCTATTCAGGGTTTCTTTCCCTTCCAGATGAATTTGGTAGTTAGCTTTTCCAAATCTTCAAAGTAGGTTGTGGAAATTTTGATTAGTACTGTATTGAATCTGTAGATCAATTTGGGGAGAATTGACATCTTCACTATATTTAGCCTTCCTATTCATGAGCAGGGAATGTCTTACCACCTATTTAGATCTCCTTTGATTTCTTTTAGCAATGTTATGTAGTTTTCTATGTACAAGTCCTTTTCATCCCTAGTTAAGTTCATTACTAAGTATTTGATTCTTTTAGTTGCTATTTTGAATGGAATGTTTCCTTAACTGACTCCTCAGTTAGGTCATTGCTTGTGTTTAGAAATATTGCTGATTATTTCACATTAATTTTATATCCTGCCACCTTGCTGAGTTTGTTTATTAGCTCAAGTAACTTTGCTATGTATTTCTCAGGATCTTCCAAGTTTAATATCATATCATCTGCAAATAATGAGAGTTTTACTTCTTCCCTTCCAATATGGATGCCTTTTATTTCTTTATCCTGCCTGATTGCTCTAGCTAGAACTTCTAGCACAATGTGAAATAATAGTGGTGACAGTGGGCATCCTTGTCTTGTACATAATCTTAAGGGGAAAGCTTTCAGTCTCTCTCCATTGAGTACAATGCTGGCTATCTGTTTTTCATATATTCCCTTTATCATGAATTTTGTCAAATGCTTTTTCAGCATCAATCGAGATGTTCCTGTGATTTTTCACTTTTGATTTGTTAATGTGCTGTATTTCATTAATTGATTTTCTTGTGCTGAACCATCCTTGCATTCCTGGTGTAAACCCCACTTGGTCATGGTGTATAATTCTTTTAATGTGTTGTTGGATACTATTTGCTAATATTTCATTGAGAATTTTTGCATATATGTTCATTAGGAAGATTGGCCTTTAGTTTTCCTTTCTTATAACATCTTTACCTGACTTTGGTATTAAAATGATATCAGCTTCATAAAATGAGTTAAGTAGAGTTCCTTTTTCCTCAATGTTTTGGAAAAGTTTGAGCAGGATTGGTGTTAGTTCTTTTTGGAATGTTTGATAAAATTCCCCGGTGAAGCCATCTGACCATGGGCTTTTCTTTGTAGGAAGATTTTTGATGACTGATTGAATCTCTTTACTTGTGATTGGTTTGTTGAGAGCTTCTATTTCTTCCTGAGTCAGTGTAGCTTGTTTGTGTGTTTCCAGGAATTTGTCCATTTCATCTGAGTTGTCTAGATTGTTGGCATATAGTTGTTCATAGTATTCTCCTATGATTTCTTTTACTTCTTCAGGGTCTGTGGTAATACACCCATTCTCATTTTTTATTTTGTTTATTTGCATCCTCTCTTTTTGTCTTGCTGGTGGCCCATCAATTTTATTGATTTTATCAAAGAAACAACTTTTGGTTTTGTTGATTTTTTCTATTGTTCTCCCATTCATTTATCTCTGCTATAATCTTTGTTATTTCTCTTCTTCTGTTTCCTTAGGGGTTGGCTTGCTGTGCTTTCTCAAGTTCTTCCAGGTGTGCTGCTAAGTCCTCGATTTTTGCTCTGTCTTGTTTTTTAATATAGGCATTCAGGGGCAGTAAAATTCCCTCTCATCACAGCCTTTGCCACATCCCATAAGCTCTGATAAATTGCATTCTCATTTTCATTCATCTCCAGATAGCTACTGATTTCTCTAGCAATTTCTTCTTTGACCCATTTGTTGTTTAAGTGTGTGTTATTTCATCTCCATATATTTGTGAATGTTCTTATTCTTTGGTGCTTATTGAGATCCAGCTTCACTCCATTGTGATCAGAGAAAGTGCTTTAAATAATTTCAATGTTTGTAAATTTATAAGGGCCTTTTTTGTGCCCCAGCATATGATCTATCCTGGAGAGCGTTCCATGAGCAGTAGAGAAGAATATATATCCTTGTGCTTTGGGGTGCAATGACCTATATATGTCTGTTAGGTCTAATTCATTTATCAAGTTATTTAACTTCTCTATTTCCTTGTTTATATTCTGTCTGGTTGTTCAATCTATAGAGGAGGGTGGTGTACTGAAGTCTCCTACTATTATGGTGGAAACATCTATCACTCCCTTCAGTTTTGCCAATGTCTGTCTCAAGTCCTCTGGAGCTCCTTGATTGGGAGGATAAACACTTATGATTATTATATCTTCTTGGTGAATTGGCCCTTTAATTAAAATATAGTGTCCTTTTTTGTCTTTCATGATGTGTTTACATTTAAAGCTATAGTAGTATAGCTACTTCTGCTTTCTTTTGATTACAACATGTGTGAAAAAATCTTCTTCCATCTTTTCACTTCCAATCTATTTGTATCCTTGTGTCTAAGATGAGTCTCTTGTAAGCAGCATATAGCTGGATTATGTTTCTGAATCCATTCTGCCAATCTGTATCTTTTAATTGGTAAATTTAGTCTGTTAACATTCAAAATTATTACTGAAAAGGTGTTTCTTGAATCTGCCATCTTATCTGTTTTTATTTTATTTGTCAGATCTATATATTCTTTTCCCTCTTTCTCTTTGTATTTTTAAATTATCTTTAGTGGTACTCTTCAATTCTGTGCCCTCCTCCAGACCTCCCTCTCCTGTCTTTTTTTTTCAGCCAGGAGAACTCCTTTTAGTATTTTTTGTAGGGCCTGTCTCTTGTTGACAAATTCTTTCAGGACTTCTTTGTGAAAACTTTAATCTCTCCCTCAATTTTAAAGGACAGTTTGTCTGGGTACAGAATTCTTGGCTGGAAGTCTTTCTCTTTCAGGATCTTGAATATATCATACCACTGCCTTCTCACCTCCAGGGTGCTAGTTGAATAATCTGAAATCAATCTTATTTGGTTTCCCTTGTATGTAGTAGATTGTTTTTCTCTTGATGTTTTCAGGATTTTCTGCTTCTCTTCAACATTTGACAGACTGATTAGTATGTGTCTTGGGGAAGCCTACTTGGATTTATCCTGTTTGGAGTTTGTTTGGCTTCTTTATTGTTGGTATATTTATGTCCTTTATGAGGGTTGGGAAGTTTTCCCCCATTATATCCTCAACTACTCTTCCTAGCCCTTTACTCCTGTCTTTTCCTTCTGGGACACCACTGATTCTTATATTTGTGCACTTTGTTTTATCATTTCCCTGAGATCCAATTCAAGTTTTTCTATCTTTTTTGCCATTTGTGTTTTGAGTCTTCAAAGTCAGTTATCCTGTCCTCTGTATCACTTATTCTTCCTTCTGTCTCTTCAAATCTGGTGTTGTGTGCCTCTAGTATGTTTTTTATTTGGTCAACAGAGTCATTAATATCTGTGATTTCTGCTATTTTTCTATTTATTCTTTCAGATTCCTCTTTGTGCTTTTCTACTGTCTTCTTGATCTCCTTTATGTCATTTGCTATCCCACTTATTTTATTAAGTAGAGTTGTATGAATGTCTCTGATTAGTTGTTTCAACATCTGTGTCTCCTCTGGTGTTTTAATTTGGCATTAGGCAGGGCTATATCTGTCTGCATTGTTATATGCTTAGTGATCTTCTGCTGTCTTCATCGCATGTAAATATCTTGATTGATTTACTTTGGGAGTTGCTTTCTTTCAGTAGTCTAAGACCTTGCGTTTGCGGGATGGTTGTACAGCAGGGAGAAGGGCATGGGGTGAGGCACTCAGTGTGGTGATTTGTTTCAGGGCAGGTATAGGTGCAGATTGGTTTCCCTTGCATGTAGTAGATTGTTTTTCTCTACATTAGCATGTTATGCTGATGCTTGTGAACGTGGGTGCACAGTGGCCAGGGAAGATGTAGCTGTGTGGGTGCACTCGTCTAGGGGTGTATTCCTGATGCGTGCTGATCTAAGGCACAGGGCCCTTTGTGCACATGTATAGAGCTGTGGCAGCAGGTCAGTGTAATGCCTTCATGGATTGGGGGCAAATGTGTTCCAGCACTTTCTCAGAGCTGGGAAGTGAGGCTGAGGGCTGTGCATATGTGCAGTTCTAGGACTGCTATAAACTGAGGTTCCCAGAGCTAAAAGATGTGATTGGGGGCCCATGTGCATGTGTGGGCCTAGGACTGCTGTAAACTGATGTGCAGAGCTCAGGGAGGGTGGGATGAGGCTGCGCAACACTGCGGGCAGTGGGTGGAGGTAGCCTGAGTATGGTGTTAGTGCCCACAGCCTTTACGTGCTGGCAACAGCCTTCAGGTAATGGCGGGGGGGAGGTAGTGCTCAGGAGGGGTGCAGGAGAGCTGGATTGGGCTGTACTTGGGGTGTGGGTGGGGGCAGGTATGTGCACTGGGGGCTGGTGGGGTGGGGGCACCTGGAGTGTGGGGAATGGGAGCGGGTGGCGGGGTTCAGATGTTTGGGGTGTGAGGTGAGTTGCTGGTCATAGGGCTGTGCTGGTGAGGGTAGCATGCCCCAGGAACGCGGCCTGGCTTATTCCCTAGTCCCTGGCTCCCGCCCGTGCACTCCTGTGGGCTCCGCGCCTCCACTCCAGGCTCCAGCTCTCTGCCTCTCAGTTCCTCGGCCTCTGCCACCAGGGCTGCCCCAGGTGGTGCAGAAGTTCTCCCAGGTCAGCCGCACTCCCGAATTGCCTCCTCAGTCACCTTCCTGTCCCTCCTCTAACTTTTCCATGGAGCTGGGCTAATCTCGAGCTACTCTAGTTGGCCATCTTCCCAGAAGTCACGTAGTTCCTCTACTCTTATATTGAGGATCATATTCTCTCGGAATTTTTTCTCATGCATTTCTCTTTGTGTCACAGAATCATTTTCAGTGTGTTTCAATTGTTTCAGAGCACGAAACATCATCACCATAATTGCTTCCAGATATTTATGAATATAGCAATATCTGTATGTGAGTGTAATCTTAGTGAAGGCTTTCATTTCACGTATAGTGAGTTCTATAACTTTTTATGCATAGAATTTTTATTATTAGAAATCTTTCATATACTTTATTTCATCACTGTTTAAAAGGACCATTTTCTTTCCCAGGTTAATTATCTGCATCTTTTAAAAATACTTTTTGGTTAGTGAAAATATTTAAATTATTTTTGTTTAAAAAGCAAGGCACAACATTGCTGTTATAACAAAATTTCAATATATCGTGCATAGACATAGTTCTGGTTATGAGCTAGGGAATACAATTTCCTCGAACATTATAGTTTTCTTATTCTATTTTAGTGCCATACTTTTCCTTGGCAATAAATAATGTACTTCTATTGAATTCAAAATTGCAGTAAGTGTGCTCTGTGCAGATAATTTAACACCTGTAAATTCCCAGGCTCTATAATTGTAGACTGCATATCTCAGAGGCTGAAGGATCTGAATTATATTGCAAAAATAATGAGTTGAAAACTGATTGCTAATGTATGTTTATTAACATAGTCATGAATTTCTTTCTTTTTCTTTTTCTTTTTCTTTTTTTTACTGCATTGAATAGAAGTGCCTTTGGGCTTGAGGCATTCAATAACCACAACAATGTATTGGTTTTTGCAAATTTAGATCTTTTAAAAAACAAACTAAAATCATGGTTAATATTCTCTCCCCTGGGGTTGAAAAGGGAGAGTCCATCAGGGCTGAGGGGTGGCGGCCAGAGGGGAGGGGATCTCGGCCCTGTCTCCAAGGCCAAGCCTGGGGAGGACGAGAGAAAAGCTGGACCAGGTCAACCTGCTGGAAACCTCGCCTCCGTGCACTGCCTCCCTCCTCCCCATGTCGGGGAACTACAGGGTGGGGAGCTGCATTTGAACAGAAAAAAACAATCAGATAAGCAACCAGAAATGACGGCATACCCATTCTTTCATTTTCTTATATTTCAAAGTGATAGAATTATTTCAGTTGGATCTTTCATTAAAATTCTATCTTTCCTGCCATGAATCTAGATTTTATTCATCCAGTTACCAAGAGTGTTTTATTTGTATAGCCAGAATCACAACGTATTTGGACTGGGAGAAAATAAGATAGTTAACTAAAAATAAATAGGTGGAAAATAGATAAATGGAAACTCCTCAAATCGAAAGCTTCTGTGCCTCAAAGGATTTTTTTCAAAAAGTTCATCTTTTCGTGATGTGGAAGCAGCTAGTTCAATGGGAGAAAATATTTGGAAACGGTTCATTAGATAAAGGTTTGATATCCCATGCACATGAAGAAATCATACAACTCAACAATAAAAGAACAAACAGCCCAATTATAAGATGGGCTGAAGATATAAATAACATTTTTCTGAAGAGCTAATACAGATGGGTAAAAAGCATATGAAGAGATGCTCATTTCTTTAGCTGTAAGAGAAATGCACATTGATCATATAATGAGATACCTCCTCATACCTGTAAGAATGGCTGCTTTAAAACAAACAGGAAACTATAAAAGTTGGAGAGGATGTGGAGAAACTGGGACACTTACGCACTGCTGGTGGGAACGTATAATGCTGCAACCACTATGGAAGACTGCTTGGCGGTTCCTCAAAAGACTAAACATCGAGCCGCCCTATGACCCAGCAATAGCACTACTTGGTATCTACCCAGAAGAGCTGAAAGCAACGACACAAACAGACATTTGCACACCAATGTTCATAGCTGCATTATTCACAATCGCCAAGAGATGGAAACAAACCAAATGCCCATCAACAGACGAGTGGATCAGCATGATGTGATGTGGTATATATATACGATAGGAATATTATGCAGCAGGAAGATGAAATGATGTCCTGAAGCACATGACAAGATGGATGAGCCTTGAGGACAAAAGGCTGAGTGACATAAGCCAGACAGAAAAGGACAGATACTGTGTGATGTCGAGGTTATGCCTCTGGTAAAGATGACACTGTGAAGGCCCAGGCCAGCCAAATGAGCTGCTGTGAGTCACACGCCCAGAAGTGACCAGCCCCCGGACGGGAGGTCAGAGCAGCGTCCTCTGGCATTGCACTGTGGTGAGGTGTGGCGGAGGCCTCGGGGACAGGTGGGACATGGTCTCTCCTGCCCCACTGCCCTCCCTCCTCTCCCTTCCCTCCCTCCCGTCTCTCTTCTCCTTTCCTCTTTTTCTTTCCCTTTTTTCTCTGTCTCTATTTCTCCCTCATTCTTTCCATAAAAATTCAAAAAATAAAAATAAATATTTAAGCTACTCTCTTCAATCTCAACAGGCAGTCTGCCTTGCTTTAAAAGGTTCAGCACTGCTCTCTTTCTGGGAATTATATTGCTCAAAAAAAAAATCCAATTCATCATAGGTCAATACTTTTTTTTTTGGCATGGGCAGGTACTGGGAATGAAACCCAGGTCTCCAGCATGGCAGGCGAGAACTCTGCCACTGAGCCACTGTTGCACCACCTAGGTCAATACTTTTACAAAGCACAATTAAAAAATAAACTCTGAGAAAATTTAAAAATAAATACATGAAAAATAGATGTATTACATTCATGACGCAGAGTCACAGCCCGGGGAAGTTACAGGTTCACCAGAGGCCGGAGGCCAGAGCAGGTCCCCCAGCCACTGTCCTGCCCTGGGTGGGCGCTGCTGGACGCCCCCCACCGCCTACCCCCTGCACGGCAGCCCAGCTCCCTGCAGAAGAGTGAGGTGCCTCCTCCACGCGCTCGTCGTCCTGCACTTTGTACTCCAGCCAAGACTGCGCACAGCAGCGCTTGAGGGGTTGAGAAGAAAGCATGTAAAATCCCCTGTGGGACAACTGCTTTCTTTTAGTCTCTTTCCTGATTCCTTTTCTTGGTTCTGGTCTGGAAACATCCCATGGACAGGGATAAAATACATATCAAAGGAAAAGACCTAGGGCTTGTCAGTTTGGGCTCGGCCAGCCCTAAGTCCCTTTTCTCCCCTAGCCATGGCTGAGCTTTCATTGGAGCAAAATACTAAGCGTCCAGCCGGGGGAAATGTGGGTGGTTATGAGCCAGGCTTGTGAGAGGGCATCATTTTTTATTTTGTTTTCGGGTGGCTGCCCAGGCTCTCCGCTTCTCACACATTTCCTTATTCAATCTTGCCACCTCCCACCATGTGTGATTGTGTAAGGCGAGAATAGGATTCATCCATGTATAACTGAGGCATCGAGGGCTGAAGGCGGGTGGGGGGCCTGGCCAGAAATATTTATGGCCGTGTAGACTCATATCATGGCTGAGACTTTTAAGGTATCATCGAAACTGCCTTGTGACTCTAAGTGAGCGCCTGTTACTTAACAGTGAGAAGAAAAGTCATGGAACTGCCTGTTTTTATCCCCAAACAGCGGGAGACAACTTCCATTGAGCCTGTTTTAGAAGGACAATGAGAAACACAAGGAAAGCAGCTTCGGCTCCCTTGCTCAACAACCTAGGAAGTGGTCTTTCCTTGTCAAATCCCTCTTGGCCACTGACCCTCGTGCCTCCGCTCAGCCAGCCTGGGGTCTGGTCGCATTTTAACCACCCGTGTCCTGACCCCTCCTGCTCTTAGGTAGAATGGGGAAGTCATTTTACCCCATTTACTCTGGGGCTCAGCATCAACCTTTCCTGCAATTCAGCCCTGACTTTAAGGGTCAGTTCTGGTTCTGTGCCTTGTCTTGAATGCCACCTTATTTTGTACTTTAAATTTCTGTTAAGCTGCTCTTTCTTCAGTTTGTTTTGGTCCCCCTCGACTGAAACAAGGTCTGTCTTTCCTTAGATGCTTTTCTCGATCATCTGGGTTTTCACCAAGCTGGCTTGGTCTTTTTAAAGAGTAGGTTTCAAATAGGCCGACGGTATTTCTGGGGTGGGTAGGCATGTCAGGTGGAATGCTGAGGCTGGAACAGGCGTTCACACTGGAGAACTTCCTGCTTTCCGTACCTGGGGGACGTCCCCTCGGCCTGCAGTTTCCATGGAGCAGTGGTTCAGCAGCAGCTCTCACAGTGTGGCTGCGTCAGACACCAGGCCCGGGGTGAGGTTGGGAGAGTTGGCTTTTCTAGCAACTCCCAGGCCCTACGGCAATACTGATAAACAGTTGCTCTGAGAACCACCCTTTGAAAACCACCGCCTACTGCAAGGCTTTTCAACCTCTGCACTACTGTTTCAGCTGTGTAATTCTTGGTTGGGGTGGGGGGCGGCTGGCCCGTGTATCGTGGGAGACCCAGGAGCATGCTGGCCTCTACCAACTACATACTACTAGTGCCTCCCACCCCGTTCCAGGGGGGAGCCAGTTTGGAGGACTAAAACTTTCTCTAGATGTTTCCAAATGTCTCCTGGGGGGGGGGGGGGGCGCAATATCACCCACTGGGAAATCCTGACTGCCTTTGAGTCGTCTTTTAGTCTCCTGCCTGGAAAATAAAACCTAGCTGTTTCAGGTTGTTAAATGCTCCCGGAATGCGATATATCAGAGATGGAACAGCTTTTAAAATGGGAGTTACAAACTTACAGTTCTAAGATCATAAAAATGTACAAACTAAGGCATCCAGAAAAGATACCCAGACTCAACAAAGACGATGTCTGTCATATGGGAAGGCACATGGCTGGCATCTGCTGGTCCATGTTCTCAGTTCTGCTCCTTCCTGCTTCTGGTGCCAGTGGCTTCTTTTTTTTTTTTTTAGAAGCTATAATCTTTTATTTTCTTTTTCACCTGGAAAGAATTTTCTAAAATTCTGTTCAAATAATCAATTACACCAAGATTACTTAAAAGTTCAATTATGGCTACAGAATTATTTCATAATGTAGTAGAAATGCATGACACTTTTAAGAATTTGGGGCTTTTCAGAGACAGCATAGTGGTTACAGCATGATAAGCTCTGGAGTTAGACAACTTCGGTTGAAATTCTCACTCTTTCATTCACTGACTTGACCAGTTAGTTACTCAATCACTCTTAACTCAGTTTCCCCATTGGAAATATAGAACGAATAAAAATCTATTTCATAAGGTTGATAGGAGGATTCAGTGCAAATAATATATATGCAATGCTTTACACAGTGAATTTCAATAGTTAAGTACTCTTTTCTTCAGATTTTGCCTCTATTCCTTGAAATCTTGTATCAATAAAATGTTTAATGTTTTCTCTGATATATTCTATATTTATCATTCACTAGTTCAAATATTTGACTTACTAGCAGTGTGGAAAAAAATAAAGGCAGAACTAGTTTTTACTGCATAATATTAAATTGTACTTAAAAGGTCTGAAGAATACTGTCCATATATATGAAAAAATAAATTTTACCATGAAATTTGAATAGTATGAAGTTGAAACCCTGAAAAAAGAACTACTCTAAACTACCACTCATTGGTTTAACTTGCCATTATATTTCATTTGAGCCAGCATTATCTTTATTTTAAAATAGCATTTTTATTATATAAAAATGTAAAAATCCAGCAAAACCAGAAATATGGGTATATTTTCCTGGGCTTTCACATTTGTTGATTTTTATTCACAATCTTTTTCAACACAATCTCTTTTTCATCCCCATTTCCAGTCTGATTATACAATTGCTAAGTGGTAGAAAGGTCTGGAATAAATACCTCAAAAGAAAAAAGAAGACAGAGCTGTGAAGCTAAATGCATGCAAAAGGTCCTATGAAGGTGGGGGGAAGTGTCTTGGAGATAAAACAGAGTAAGACAAATTAACTGGAAGGTTTTAGCTAAAGCTCTTTCAGTCATCCTTGTCCTTTGCTCCGTGTTTAAGGATGCGAGTGAACTCGATGTAGTTGAAGTTCCCCTTTTTGTCGATAGGTGCTTCTCTGTACAGCTCGTCCACCTCCTCGTCTGTAAACCGATCCCCCATGGTGGTCAGCAGCTCTCTCAGGTAATCCTCCTGGATGGTGCCTGTTGCCTCTTCATCAAAGCAAGCAAAAGCGTTTCTGATGACATCCTCTGGGTCTGTGCCATTTAATTTCTCACCAAACATAGTGAGGAACATGGTAAAATTTATGGGACCTGGAGCCTCATTCATCATCGCTTCAAGGTATGCATCCGTTGGATTCTTCCCCAGAGAAGCAAGCATATCGTGCAAATCTTCCTTGTCAATGAAACCATCTCTGTTCTGATCGATCATGTTGAAGGCCTCTTTGAACTCCTGAATCTGTGACTGGTCAAACACGGCAAACACATTGGATGTTGCGCGCTGAGGGCGCTTCTTGGTGGTCTTGGTCTTTGCCTTTTTGCTCGACATGGTGGCTGCTCAGTTCTGTTCCAGACTCCGGAACCAGGTTATCCTGCGTGAGATGACCGGCGGCGGCAACCGAGGGCAGTGGCTTCTTTTTTAAGCATCTGTGGCCTTCACTTATCTCCTCCAGGACACACCTCTGTGTTCTGGCTTGTTTAGCATCTCATGGGAAGAAGATATCTTCTGGGCTCTGTACCTCCAAAGGTCCATGTCTAGGCATCTGCTGTCTCTGTCAGCACTCCAAGCATCTCCAAATGTCCGCATCTCTGTCAGCTCTGAACCCTCTCCAAATGTTTCCCCTTTAAAAAGACTCCAGTAAAATCAAGACCCACTTGAATGGGTGGAGTCACAGCTCCATCTCATCAGAAGGCCACACCCACAATGGTGAGTCACAGCTCCATGGAAACAACCTCAGCAAGAGTTCCACCCTACAATATTGAATCAGGATTAAGAAAATCAGGACACCAGCTCTAAGCAGTCTGGGAGGCAATGGGGAAAGGGGCTTTGTTGAATTCCCATAATTTCAGTTTTACATTTCACCAACCACACTCCACTCTTAGTTTTTTTTTTTTTTATTAATCAAAAAAAAGAAAAGAAATTAACACATTTAGAAATCATTCCATTCTACAAATGCACTCAGTAATTCTTAGTATCATCACATAGATGTATGATCATCATTTCTTAGTACATTTGCATCGATTTAGGAAAAGAACTAGCAAAACAGCAGAAAAAGATATAGAATGTTAATATAGAGAAAAGAATTAAAATAATAATACTAATAATATATATATATATAAAGGAAAAAGAAAAAAACAAAAACAAAAGATACAAACACACAAACAAACAAACAAAAAACCATATTTCAGGTGCAGCTTCATTCAGTGTTCCAACATAGTTACATTACACTTAGGTATTATTGTGCTGTCCATTTTTGAGTTTTTGTATCTAGTCCTGTTGCACAGTCTGTATCCCTTCAGCTCCAATTACCCATTATCTTACCCTGTTTCTAACTCCTGCTGGTCTCTGTTACCAATGATGTATTCCAAGCTGATTCTCGAATGTCGGTTCACATCAGTGGGACCTTACAGTATTTGTCCTTTAGTTTTGGGCTAGACTCACTCAGCATAATGTTCTCTAGGTCCATCCATGTTATTACATGCTGCATAAGTTTAGTCTGTCTTAAAGCTGCATAATATTCCATCGTAGGTATACGCCACAGTTTGTTTAGCCACTCGTCTGTTGATGAACATTTTGGCTGTTTCCATCTCTTTGCAATTGTAGATAATGCTGCTATAAACACTGGTGTGCAAATGTCCGTCTGTGTCTTAGCCCTTAAGTCCCTTGAGTAGCTACCTAACAGTGGTATTGCTGGGTTGTAATCCATTCTGCCATTCTATGTCTTTTGATTGGGAAATTCAGTCCATTAACTTTTAGTATTATTACTGTTTGGATAATATTTTCCTATACCATTTTGCCTTTTGTATTATATATATCATATCTGATTTTCCTTCTTTCTACACTTTACTCCATACCTCTCTCTTCTGTCTTTTCGTATCTGACTCTAGTGCTCCCTTTAGTATTTCTTGCAGAGCTGGTCTCTTGGTCACAAATTCTCTCAGTGACTTTTTGTCTATAAATGTTTTAATTTCTCCTTCATTTTTGAAGGACAATTTTGCTGGATATAGGAGTCTTGGTTGGCAGTTTTTCTCTTTTAGTAATTTAAATATATCATCCCACTGTCTTCTAGCTTCCATGATTTCTGCTGAGAAATCTACACATAGTCTTATTGGGTTTCCCTTGTATGTGACAGATTGTTTTTCTCTTGCTGCTTTCAAGATCCTCTCTTTCTCTTTGACCTCTGACATTCTAACTAGTAAGTGTCTTGGAGAACGCCTATTTGGGTCTATTCTCTTTGGGGTGCGCTGCACTTCTTGGATCTGCAAATTTAGGTCTTTCATAAGAGTTGGGAAATTTTCAGTGATAATTTCTTCCATTAGTTTTTCTCCTCCTTTTCCCTTCTCTTCTCCTTCTGGGACACCCACAACACGTATATTTGTGCGCTTCATATTGTCATTCAGTTCCCTGATCCCCTGCTCAAGTTTTTCCATTCTTTTCCCTATAGTTTCTGTTTCTTTTTGGGATTCAGATGTTCCATCCTCCAGTTCACTAATTGTAGCTTCTGTCTCTTTAGATCTACCATTGTAGGTATCCATTGTTTTTTCCATTTTTTCTTCTTTGTCCTTCACTCCCATAAGTTCTGTGATTTGTTTTTTCAGATTTTCTATTTCTTCTTTTTGTTCAGCCCATGTCTTCTTCATGTCCTCCCTCAATTTATTGATTTGGTTTTTGAAGAATTTTTCCATTTCTGTTCATATATTCAGCATTAGTTGTCTCAGCTCCTGTATCTCATTTGAGCTATTGGTTTGTTCCTTTGACTGGGCCATATCTTCAATTTTCCGAGCATCATCCATTATTTTCTGCTGGTGTCTGGGCATTTGATCAGATTTCCCTGGGTGTGGGACCCGGCTGGTTGAAAGGTTTTTCTGTGAAATCTCTGGGCTCCGTTTTTCTTTTCCTGCCCAGTAGGTGGCGCTCGTGGCGCTCGTCTGTCTGCACGGCAGTCGGCCCGGGAAACTGCGTGTGGAGGTGGGGGTCGCTGGCCGCCGCGGCTTGGGAGAGTGCCGGTCCCAATTGCCCAGCTGGCCCGAAACGCCAAGCGTGACGGGAGGGCCCCGCTATCCAACGTTCCCAGTCAGACAGGGGAGCCACGTGCGTGGAGGGGACCCCAGTCGCCAGCCGCCCCGGCCGGGAAAACGCGCGCCCCTCGGGTATCTCACCGCAGTGGATTCTCCCTGCCTGTTCAGCTGTTCCAGAATGGGGTACGCTGTCTTTTTGGTCTCTGTCGTGACTCCGGGAGCTGTTTCGTATTGTTTCTGTTTCTTTAGTTGCTTTTCTGAAGGAGGAACTAAGACCCGCGCGTCTTACTAAGCCGCCATCTTCTCCGGAAGTCTCCACTCCACTCTTAATTTTAAGTTGTAAATCTATCCAAAAGCAAATCTCCTTTTCAGTGGAGGTGAGGGAGGACCAAGACCCTGGGCTGGGTTCTGGGGTCTAACCAATCCTCACACATTTTTAGCCCATCCTCCAGTTTGCAGCTTTGCCCTGAAGTCCTGCTTTCAGAGATTCTGAATACCCCTAAATTCTGAGTATTTCTGAAGTTCAGCAGTGCTAAGCAGCTTCCTCTCCAGCAGGTTTACAGCTCCATTGTTTCCAATCTGCTGTATCAATTGCTATTCATCCATCTGC
Source organism: Tamandua tetradactyla (assembly GCF_023851605.1). Classification (NCBI taxonomy): domain Eukaryota; kingdom Metazoa; phylum Chordata; class Mammalia; order Pilosa; family Myrmecophagidae; genus Tamandua; species Tamandua tetradactyla. Next base: position 191,792,981 of record NC_135331.1, read on the forward strand.
TTTTCTGATTCCAAAGATCTGTGACATCTTTTTTTTATATAATATTTTAATTGACAAATCTTCAAATATATATATTCCATACATGGTGTACAATCAATGGCTCATGATATTATCACATAGTTGTGTAGTCATCACCATGATAATTTTTTAGAACATTTGCATCCCTCCAGAAAAAGAAATAAAAAGAGAAAAGAAAAAACTCATCCATACCATATCTCTTACCCCTCCCTCTCATTGACCACTGGTATTTCCATCTACCCAATTTATTTTACCCATTGTCCCCCCATCATTTATTTATTTTTATCTCTCTATATTTACATTTAAATATTTTTATTGAGAAATCTTCACACACCTACAGTCCATATATGGTGTACAATCAATGGCTCACATCATCATATAGTTGTGTATTCTTCTACATGATCGTTTTTAGAGCATTTGCATCCCTTCAGGAAAAGAAATAAAAAGAAAATATTCATACATCCCATAGCCCTTACCCTTCTCTCTCATTGACCACTAGTATTTCCATTTACCCAATTTATTTTATCTTTTACACCCCTATTATTTACTTATTTTTTTATCCATATTTTTTATTCATCTATCCATACCCTGGATAAAAGAAGCATCAGATGCAAGATTTTCACAATCACATGTTCACATTGTAAAATTTGTATCATTATACAATCGTCATCAAGAATCAAGGCTACTGGAACACAGCTCTGCAGTTTCAGGTACTTCCCTCCAAAAAGGAATATCTGTATAATGTGTAAGAATAACCTACAGGATAACCTCTCGACTCTGTTTGAAATCTCTCAGCCACTGAGACTTTATTTTGTCTTATTCTTCTCTTCTCCCTTTTGGTAAAAAATACTTTCTAAATCCCTTGATGCCAGGTCCTGGCTCATCCCCAGGAGTCATGTCCCATGTTGCCAGGGAGATTTACACCCCTGGGAGTCATGTCCCACATAGAGGGGAGGGCAGTGAGTTTACCTGCAGAGTTGGCCTAGAGAGAGAGGCCACATCTGAGCAACAAAAGAGGTTCTCTGGGGGTGACTCTTAGGCATAATTATAAGTAAGCTTAGCCTTTCCTTTGCCGGTGTAAGTTCCATAGGGACAAATCCCAAGATTGAGGGCTCAGCCTATTGATTTGGTTATCCCCACTGCTTGCTAGAATATCAGGAATTCTCTAAATGGTGAAGTTGAATATTTCCTCCTTTCTTCTCAATTCCCCAAGGGAACTTTGCAAATACTTTTTTATTCTCTCCCAAATTACTCTGGGATATATTGGGGCATCACACTAACTTGGACAAACCAAAAAGATCTCACGCCCTAATCAAGATTCCATGTACTTATGGTGTTCAACTAAACTGACCATGCAAGTTGAATGAGGTAATGCACTACCCAAAATATAAATTTTGCATCAAATAAACATGTCTCCCTTTGGTCTCACACAGAAGTTGAAGTATTAAAATATGGATGATATCATCCTTTACCCTGTATTCTGATCTACCTTAGTCCTACCCAGATCAGCTTCATTCATATCTCTTGTCCAAGTCTGACCCTTTTTTCAACTTTTTAAGCAGTTCCTTTGTGGGGTACTCCTGACTTTCATAGCTTCAGAGCTCTAACTCTGAGTCTCAGGTGTCACATAAATACCTGAAATTTCTAGTAACAACCAGGTTATATACAAACAGCTCAGTATCTCAGAATTTAGAAATAACAGTTACAACTCCAGAATATATGGGACTGCTATGAGAGTTTACCATCCAGGGCCCTTTACAATAGGCCCCAGCCAAAAAACCCATGCTTTCAACTTCAATTCTCCAAGTTTTTGTATTGCGGTTAATCCTTATGAGTGAGGCTTGATAATATTTATCTTTTTGTTCCTGACATTTCATTCTTCATAATGGAACTAGTTTTATTCACCTAGTTGCATGCCTCACTACTCTATTCCTTCTTGCAGCCACTCAGTGGTCCATTGTATGTAAACACCATAGTTCTCCCTTCCATTCCTCAGTTGTTGTACCCTTAGGCCACCTCCATCCATTGTGAATCTGGGACACTGCCGCCATAAACACCAGTGTGCAAATGTCCATTCCTGTCCCCACACTCAGTACCTCCAGGTATATACTAAGCAGTGGTGTTGCAGGATCCTATGGCAGCCCCACCCCAGCCTCCTGTGGAGCCACCACCCTGCCCTCCAAGGGCCTGCACCTCTCATTTCCCTACCAGCAGTGTATAGTACATCTCTTTCTCTGGATTTTCTCTAGCACTTGTTTCTCTTTGTTCATTTTAAACAGTTTTATTCACCTATCATTCAGTACAACCTAAGTGTATAGACATGCCTTTGTCAACATAATCTATATGAAGACATTTCCTTTTCTTACACAAAGAATTCATACCCCTCCCTCAAATCCCCCTGCCTGTTGACGTTTAGTTTTGGCATAACACCTTTGTTACATTCAGTGGAAGCATATTACGATGTTACTGTTGTGACATCTTTTATTTGTTGTTATTAATACCGCATTCTCCCTTTTCTTATAGATTTATGCTTTTTTATGCATTTATTTTAACTTTTGAGTATTACAAAGGAGCAACAAAAAACATTTGTTTAATCTGCTGTGTCAGAATTCCCAGCTACTTTTCCAAAACGAGGTTTTGTTCAGAAGGGGCATAAAAGTATGTGAATTGTAGAGACAGAAGTCAGTAGCATTGGTTAATAATGAAGAACAGAAATTTGGAGGCACAAAAATACATTCTTTTCCCATTTAATTTTTTGCCTAGAGCTTGATTATTTACCCTGCTGTTGCCTGTTCAATAGAAACATTTGAAGCTGAAAATATTTTCCTTAAGAGACTCAAGGGAACCTGTAAAGCAGGAATCTTTGAGAAAGACAATATTTCTAAAACCCTTTGAAAATTTCAAATATACATTGATGTTGGGTTTGATTCCTCACTTATAAACATAGAGCTTATGGGTCTTACTTTTACCTATAAAGTCATATCTCTATATTCTTACAGTTCGATTTGCTTTTACCTCAGCATAACACTGGCATTGATCCAAGCTGCTCTAATGTGAGTCTGAAACCCCTTGAAGACCTTGGAGATGTTTACGTTGCTGTCTGTGATTGCTGTTAGTTTCCTAGTCAGTGGAATCCCTTGGCTCTTCTCCCGAACATTAACTAACAAGCCAGCCTTAGATGCTATTTGAAAGAGTGATGCAGGCATCAATTGTCCTCGGATGTCCTCCTTCTTCTATTGCCATGAAAGCCCACTGGTCGCTTTAGGGGATCAGGAGCGAGGTAGCCCTAGGAAGCAACCAAAGAGGATAATGAATTTAAATGCGATAATTGACCAAGTGACAGCTGGAAATTCTTCACAGATAAACACCTGGCCCTGGGAAAACCACCACATCTCTCAGGAATAACTCTCCTCAGTAAAGGAACTGTAAAATCATCACCACTGAAATGGACCAAATGTCATATGGATGAAATTTTGACCTGGCATTTTACTTCTTTTGAGCTTTCTACAGGTATATGAGTCAAAATGGCCTTCCAGGTAGTTGTAGGAATGGTCAGTGCCAGTTCATAGGATGTCACACACACACACACACACACACACATATAAACGCAAACACCATACTCACATTTTTTAAAAACTAATAGACTTCATTTTTAGAGCAGTTTTAGGTTTACAGAAAACTGAGGACAGTGCAGAGTTCCAATCCACCTCTTCTCCACTCCCATCCCCATCCCGCAGCTTCCCCTATTTTTATTAACATCTTGCATTGTGGTACATTTGTTATCATTGGTGATCCATTATTGATATATTATTAACTAAAGTCCATAGTTTGTGTTAAGGGTCATACTTTGTGGATGCAGTTATATGGGTTTTGACATGTATCCACCATCACAATATCGTACAGAATAGTTTCACTGCCCTAAAATCCCCCTGTGCTCTACCTGTCCATCCCCCCTCCCTCCCCCAGGGCCCTTCACAACCACTGATCTTTTGGTTTTTATAGCTTTGTCTTTACCAGAAAGTTCAGTTGCATAGTATATAGCCTTTTCCAGCAGGTTTCTTTCCCTAAGTAGTATGTATTTAAGGTCCCACCATGTCTCTTCGTGGCTTGATGGTTCATTTCCTTTTATTGCCAAGTAATGCTCCATTGTATGGATGTGTCACAGTGTGTTTATCCATTCACCTTGGGAGGGACATCTGGCTATTTCCAGCTTTTGACAATTATGGAAAAGGCTTCTATAAATATTCATGAGCAGGCTTTTGTGTTGTGTTTTTAAATTATTTGAGTAAACACCCAGGAATGTGATTGCAGGATCATGTGGTAAAGCTATGTTTAGTTTCTGCCAAACCACCTTAGGAAATAGTTGTACCATTTTGCATTCCCAACAGCAATAAGTAAGAGTTACTTTTGTTCCACATCTTGTCACCATTTAGTATCATCACTTTTTGAAAATTTTAGCCATTCTAATAGGTACATAGTGGTAGCTTGTTATTTTAATTTGCAATTCCTTAATGACATATGATCTTGTGCACCTTTTCACAAGTTCATTTGCCATTTGTATGCATTTTTGAGGGGTTATCTGTTAAGATCCTTTGCCCATTTTAAAAACTGGGTTGTTTGTTTCCATACTGGAGTATTATTCTTTATTTTGAATATGAGTCTTTTATCAGATGTGTTTGCAAATATTTTGTCCTAATTTGTGGCTTGCCTTTTTATTCTTTTAACAGTATCTTTTGTAAATCAGAAATTTTAAATTTTAGTGAAATCTAACTTAATTTTTCTTTTATGGATCATGCTTTTGCTTCAGTATGTATAAATTCATTGCTAAACCCAAGGATTTTTTTCCTATGTTTTCTTCTAGAAGTTTTATAATTTTGCATTTTACACTTATATATTATTCATTTTGAGAAGTGTTAGTAAAGTAAATAAATTCATGTTTTAAATGGGAATGTCCAGTTTTTCTAGCATCATCTGTCTAAGGGACTATCCTTTCCCCACTGAATTGTGTTTCCTCTTTTGTGATAAAGAAATAGACCACGCATGTGTGGCTCTATTTCTGGGATTGTTCCATTGGCCTATTTTTTCTATTCTTTCACCAAAATGACGCACTCTTGATTATTTTAGCTTTGTAATAAATCTTAAAGTCTGGAAGTGTCAGTCCTCCAAATTTGTTTTCATTCTTAAGTGTTTTGTTGGCTATTTGTGGTCTTTTGATGTTCCATATACATTTTAGAATCAGTTTGTTGCTATCCACAAAATAACTTGGTGGATTTAATTGAGAATGGTTGAACTTATAGATAAATTTGGGAAGAACTGGCAATTTAACATTATTCAGTTTCCCTTTCAATGCACATGTTATCTCTCTCCATTTGTTTAAATCTTTTATTTCTTTCACAGAGTTTTGCCATTTTTATCATGTAGATCTTGTACATATTTTGTTAGGTTTATTGCTATGCACATATTTTTTGTGTGATAATGTAAATGGCTTTATATTTTAAATTTTTAATTGCAATTGTTCACTGCTGGCATATAGGAAAGCAATTGACTTTTCTATATTAACTTTGTATCCTGCAACCTTGTTATAATTTCTTATTCATTCCAGGAAATTCTTTAGCCGTTGTAGAGCCTTTGGGATTTTCTACATAGATAATTATGTTATTTGCAAACAAAGGCAGTTTTATTTCTTTCTTCCTTCCCAATATGCATACCCATTATTTCCCTTTTCTTGTCTTATTTCATTAGCTAGGATTTCTAATATGATTGCTGAATAGGGGGGTAAGAGAGGACATCCTTGCTCTATTCCCAATCATATAGGAAAATGTCAAGTTTCTCAATGTTAAGTATGCTATTATTTATAGGTTTTTGTAGATATTCTTTATCAAGTTAAGGAAGTTAACTTCTATTCCTATTATGAGAATTTTTATTATTAATGGGTGTTGGATTTTTCTAATGGTTATTTTACATCTATTGATATTAATTATTTTTCTTCCTCATTCTGTTGATATGATGAATTCCATTGATTGATTTAAGGTGTAGAACCAGCCTTGAATACCTAGAGTGCATCCTACTTGCTCAAGTAATATAGTTTTCTATATATTTTTGGATTCAATTTGATAATATTTTACTGATAATGTTTTCATCTATATTTGTGAGATTATTGGGCTTCAGTTTTCCTTTCTTGTAATGTCTTTATCTGGTTTTGGTATTAGGGTAATGCTGTCCTGCGGTATATCCTACCGGTCTCGTCCCTCCAACCCTCTGCCCAGCAACTCCTGACCTAGATTCCTCCAGCTCTTTACCTAGCAACTCTTTACAGCATATTTCTAACCATCCCATTGGTCCTTCAAGTGAGGATGCGAAACCAGCCCTTCCTCTAAAACCCCCGCTTGAGCCTTCCATTTATGACAATAAAACCCATCCCAACCAATCAAAAATTTGCTCTAAGCCCTTCTCGCTCACCCCTCCCCTAGACGCTTCACCCCATATAAGCGGATGTACTTCCTATAATAAACGGTTCTGGTGCACACGCCTTGCCAGCTCCATCAGTCCCCGCGAGTCGTTCTTTTGTCTCGCGCGCCTTCCACACTGTCGAGCCCCCGGAACTTGGCCGTGGGTGGCCACCGCCCAAACTCCCCCCCAGATGCTGAAAGCAGGACCCCAGGAGAGTAGGACCCCAGGCTGGAGCCCAACGGGACAGAACCAGGCTCCCGCAGTTGGCGCCCAGCGTGGGGCCCCCATCAAGGCAGCTCGTCCTCTCTCCAGCCCCATTCGCCGCAGCACTACTCGTCCTCTCTTCAGCCCCGTTCGCTGCGCTCAACAGGTAAGGGCCCCTCTCTCAACGGCCCCGTTTTCTCTTTTCGCCGCTCGCCGTTCTTAAACCCGGCAGACGGCTTCAAAACCAACATAAAAAGTTTATCCCGTCTTCACCCTGTCTCCAAAGCCACATGATTTATTGGCTCATACTAATTTGCCTTTTAGCCCTAATACTTGCAATAGGTCTGGCGGAGGTTGCCCCAAAAGACTGGAATACATTAGAGAGAGTCTTACTTGCCATAACGTTTCTGTGCGCTGTTGCTTGTACTACCCTGCTAACTCTCCTCCGATAAAAAATGGATAACCGCATAACCGTTCGCTAGGCACCACAAGTCCGCGCCTTAGCAGGCCTCCTAAATTCCCACAAATGCAAGGTGTCTATCCGTCAGCTCCAGGTTTACTGGGACCTTCTATTACCTTTTAACCCGTGGCTCGTTACATGCCACCTGTGGGACCCAGCTACCTATGATCGACTAATCGATCGAGTCACTGACGCCATGAAGCACGAAGGCAAGCGTTTTCCACCCAGTCTCTTACCCACTATGATTACTATCCGATCTTGCCTTCAAGGCTCGCGGCCCCCAACTTGTACCTCCCCACGAGAAGCCCTGTTTCAGCAACCAGCTTCTCAAACGGAGGACTCTCACGAGGGCTCAGATTCTGATACCGAGTCCCTATTCCAGCAGCTAAATAATGCACTTGAACTCGATCCCCCCAAATTAAGCAACCTCGAGGCTAATCAAAATGGCAAACTTCCTCTTTCTTCTTCAGCCAAAAACAGGAACTGTCTCTACCCCTCCCTCCCGCCATCTAGCGAGTCACTTCCTCCTTCTTCAACTGACAAAGACCGGAAGTGCTCTCCCCCCGCCCTCACTGGAGAAAACCCCCGGCAGCCATTTTGTGCCGCCGCCCCGCCCTGTCCGCCATCTTCTACTACCGCCCCACCCACAAGCCCATCCCCGTGGGCGCCGCCCGCGCAAGCCGCAGGCCCCACTAATCCCTGGGAGACCCCCCCTGACTCGGCGTGGAGCCTTCACCCTAAGCCTCTTAACCCTACCAACCCCTTCACCCACGCACTGCCCATGTCTCCACAGCCCGTCTCCCTGCCCCCGCAACCTGTCTCTTGCTTCCCAATGAATCTTCAACCCTCTCCCCAACGCCCGCTCCCGTGGTACCCGCTTAATGCCAACGAGGTTAAGCGCCTTCGCAAGACAGTCAAGGAAGATGGCCTTAACAGCCCTTATGCCACTCATCTCCTTGAAGAAATATCCCAACAGTTGTGTACTCCCTTTGACTGGCCTCCCTAGCGCGAGCCATCCTCAGCCCCTGTCAATTCATTGACTGGCGGGCTCATTTTCACTCAGAAGCAGAAAAACAAGTTATTTTGAACCATGCCTCCGGCGTTCCCTTCCCGGCCGAGGCCTTCACCGGAACAGGCCCCTTCACCCTCCCCGCGCATTACGCGCAGGCCCCACCGGGTTTCTGGCTCCAATTAAGGGAAATAGCTCTACGAGCCTTCCGCACCTGCTCAGCCTCTACGCCCGAAAAGTTTGCTAAACTCACTCAAGGCCGGGAGGAAGATTTCGCTTCCTTCGTCTCACGAGTTATTGAAACCTGCGAGCGAAAAGTTGCAGGTGAGCAAGCCCAGCTAGCACTCGCCAAAGAGCTCATTTTCGAGGGAGCAAACCCCGCTTGTAAACTAGCAATCATCCCAGTAAAAGAAAAGGATATACATAACTGGGTACTAGCTTGCAATAATGTAGACTTCCTAACCTCCTCCCTGGCCCAAGCCCTTGCCACCGCCATGTCTCTCACATCAGGCTGTTTCAGGTGTGGAGAAACTAGCCACTTTGCGAAGGAATGTCCATGGAGCCGAAAAATCCCCAAGCCCTCGTCTTAAAACAGCTACAAGCTCCCCAGCCCAAAAAGCCCCTGCCAACTTCCCCCCGCCCTTCTAATAACCACCTCTCCAGGGTACAGAGTTCTCCCTGAGAGAAATACCTCTCTTCTCTCTTTCAGAAAAAAGAAACCGGAAAAAACCGAAGACACGTCTGAAGCCCTCCTTCGCCTCTTCGCAACGGCCCGACGTTCCTGCGCTCAGCCCTCCCCTCCCCTTACCCAGCTCCTTATAATCATGTTATCACTTGCCTCCACAGGAAACACAATAGAACTCTGGGCCGCCGTCCAAAACCCCCCGGGTGTCCTGTTTATCACTCCTGACAGCCCCTTCTTCATTCTTACGCTACAAAAACCAGTTGTCCCAAAACTCAACGCTTCCATTCTCTCCGAACTAGCACACAAATTCGCCTCGCTCTTACAACCCTCCAACTTAATCTTTTACGGAGTTCTCTTAATTTTTCTCCCGCTCTTCCTCCTAATCCTTAAATGCATATGCAAACGTATCTCCCTCAGCCAAAAACAGGCCCAATTGCTTGCCCTCTCTGCACTCACCCTACAAAACCCTTCCTCTACTACAAGAGACCGCCGCCAAGCACAGGTCTGGTTAGCCAGTGTAGCTCGCCCTAAGGTATAACTGTCCGCGGCAGGATACCACGGGGGGGAGGCCGTGAGTATGGGTTCGCACTGCCCTTCGCAGGCCCCCAGAGCGCTGGCTACTAACCTTCGCTATGGCCTAACTATCCTCCTAGCCCTCTCTCAATATCTAACTTAATGCCCTCTCTTCTTCACTTCTTCTCTAGCCTTTTTCCTCTTTAAAAATAAAAGAAGGGGGAATTGCGGTATATCCTACCGGTCTCATTCCTCCAACCCTCTGCCCAGCAACTCCTGACCTAGATTCCTCCAGCTCTTTACCTAGCAACTCTTTACAGCATATTTCTAACCATCCCATTGGTCCTTCAAGTGAGGATGCGAAACCAGCCCTTCCTCTAAAACCCCCGCTTGAGCCTTCCATTTATGGCAATAAAACCCGTCCCAACCAATCAAAAATTTGCTCTAAGCCCTTCTCGCTCACCCCTCCCCTAGACGCTTCACCCTATATAAGCGGATGTACTTCCTATAATAAACAGTTCTGGTACGCACGCCTTGCCAGCTCCATCAGTCCCCACGAGTCGTTCTTTTGTCTCGCGCGCCCTCCACACCGTCGAGCCCCCGGAACTTGGTCGCGGGTGGCCACCGCCCAAGCTCCCCCGCAGACGCTGAAAGCAGGACCCCAGGAGAGTAGGACCCCAGGCGGGAGCCCAACGGGACAGAACCAGGCTCCCGCACTGTCCCATAGTATGAAACAAGAAGTGTTCTTTCTGCTTATATTTTCTGGAAGAAAATACAGAGAATTGATATTATTTCCCCTTTACTTTTTGGTAGAATTTGGTATACTATTTTTTTTTTTTAAAAAAAAGAAGTGAAATGTAGGCTTTCGATTGACCAAGATGGTGGCATAAGATACTCCAAGGCTCTGTCTCCCTACAGAATCTTTGAACAACTAGAAAAAACTAGAACAGCCATCTCCTTCAGAGCTCAGGAAAACTGTTTAAGGGTTGCAGTAACTGGGTGGGTGCCAAACCAAGAAAACACAGAGGTAGGTAGTGGTGCCTGTGCTGACCCCTCCCAGAGCCCTCTCTGAGCCCGTGGGGCTGCCTGTGTGCTCACTGGGGGCCCCTGTTCCTGTGCTGGAGGGAGCAGAGCAACCCACGAGATGCCGTGGGGGCTACCAGTCTTCCAGGAGCACCCTCAAGGACAGCCTGAGCTAGAATACTCTTCTCTGGCTTTCCATCATGGAACTCAGCTTGCACGCAGCAGCAGCGTGTGCACCACTAAAACAGCATGTGCACCACTAAAACAGTATAAGAGAGAATGAAACTGAAGGGGGGGAACACACCCCAATTCATTTTATGAGGCCAATGTCACCCTAACACCAAAGCCAGAGAAAGAGACCACAAGAAAGGGAAATTACAGAGCAATATCCCTTTTGAATAGAAATGCAGTAATCCTCAACAAATTACTAACAAACCCAACCCAAGAGCACTTTGAAAGAATTATACACTAGGCTCAAGTGGGATTTACCCCAGGTGTGCAAGTGTGTGTCAACATAAGGAAAATCAACAAATGTGAGGCACCACTTTAATGGAATGAAGGAAAGAAGGCTTATGATTATCTCATTTGTGGTAGAAAGACATTTGAGAAAACCCACCACCCTTTCTTAATAAAAATACTTAGAACACTAGGAAAAGAGAGAAATTTCCTCAATATGATAGAGGGAATATATGAAAAACCCGCAGCTTACCTCATGCTCAATGGTGAAAGACTGGAAGTTTTCTCTGTAAGATCAGGAACAAAACAGGGATATCCATTGTCACCACTGTTATTCAACATTTAATGGAAGTTCTATCCAGAGCAATTAAGCAAGACAAAGAATACAATACATCCAAATTAAAAAAGAAGTGATAACATGATCTTATATATAGAAATATAAATTCCACAACAAAGCTACTTGAGCTAATAAACAAATTCAGCAAACTGGCCAAGTAAAAGACCAAAATGCACAAATCACTGGTATTTCTATTCATTAGTAATCAACAATCTGAAGAGAAAATCAAGAAAAAGAATAAGCAAGTCATAGAATAAAATAGCTAGGAATAAATTTAACCAAAGATGGCTTATACATGGAAAGCTACAGAACATTGCTAAAGGACGTCGAAGAAGAATTAAATAAATGAGGAGGCATTCCATATTCACGGTTGGAAGACTGAATACTCTCAATATGTCAGTTTTACCTACAGCAATTTATAGATTCAATACAAAAAAAAATCCCAGTCAAAATTCAAACAGCTTTCTCTGCAGAAAATAAAAATGCCATAAACTTAGCACAGATTTGTTATTCTAAAGTTCTGGAAGTCAGAACTCCAAAATCGAGGCAGGACTCCTTCCAGAAGCTTCCACCAATGGAAGCTCTTTGTCTCCATCAGCTTCTAGGAGCCTGCCCTCGGCTGGTGGCTTCTTCCTTGCAGCCTCTCCCCTTTGATCATCACCGCGTCTCTCACTCGGACCCTCACCCTCCCGCCTCCTCTGATAAGGAGCTTTGGAATGACAGGAGGGCCACCCAGAAAATCCAGGGTGCTCTCCCCGTCTCAGCTCACGTCTGCACAGCCCTCTTGCCATGTAGGGTCGCGTATCAGAGGTGCTGGGCATTAGGTGTCCTTGGGGGCTGTTAGCCTTCCACACAGGGTTTTAACCCCAGCTCCCCTGCTCCTCTGGGGGCATGTCTGACTTCCCTGGGAGAACATGGAGAAGTTTGCATATATGTGATGAGAAGCGTTTGTTTTGTTATGATTTTTCTGGGAAGAAAACCCACATCTTTCATCACATTCTCAAAGAGATGAAAACCATTAGGAGAAGAGGAAAGAAGAGAAACTCTGAGAAAGAAGGAAAGAGTAGAAAGGGAAAAGAAAAGCTTTAGCACTTTGCTGAGCAGAGAAGACTTTAGGTTTTTATGCTCATCTGGCAAAAAGAACAAGAAAATATCTTTATTTTGGAGTCAAAGAGTTATAACTAAAAATAATAATAGCTTACATCTGCTGAGGGCTTCATACGTGCCAGGTCCTGTGGTAATGATTTCATACATGATGTTATTAAATTTCACAACAGTCTCATGAAGTAGGAAAAGAGCCACCGTCCTTTTTCTGACTCCTGGGCCTACATGCGTGCTTACATTACGGTGTGTATAGGGACCAGACTTTGGAATCCAGAGAGTTTTGGCTTTTAGAAATGTACTTTGGTGCCTTTACTATGCATTGCATGGTATGTCCAGTGGGCTCAGAGAGGGCTCCCCATAATCCTAACTGAATACATGAAGGTTTTAAAAAGCCTCACATTGGCTCATTCCATACAAGTCAGATTTTGATGCCAGATGAATGATGGAAAAGCTCTTGGTTTTCATAGATGTTGGGACTCCGGAATTGCAGGTGAGGGATCATAGGCTGTGCTCTTGATCACACCCACCTCGTAAGTAAGGAAGTGGCGTTGGGAAGCCTGTTGACCCTGGCGTGCAGAGCCAGCAGGACGCAGGGCGGGTGGCGCGTCCACGCCTTCTCGCTCCTCCTCTGGATGGCTCAGGAGCCCATGAGACGTGCACATGAGAAATCCTGGGCACACGATTTGTCTTTCCTTCACAGCCACCACCCGCTCTCCGCCTTCCTCTTTTCACCACTGTTGGGGGTGTCACTTTCCCTAGAAACTGTGAGCAATTAGACGACAGGGAGGGGGAGCAAGAGGAGCCCGGCAGAGCCTCAGCCTGTCCTGGAATCCTGAAGGATGCTGAAGGGAAGTCCTTCGGGATCTGTAGGCTGGTGGCCAGTCCATGAAGGTCTTTTCAGAAAGACTCAGAAGGCGCTCACTGAGCATTCGTACAAGCATTCGCTCAGGACCTACTATGTGCTTGGCACTGTTTTAGGCACCGGTGAAGCAGTGACATACATGGTGGCCTCAGCTTCAGAAGGTGTTTGGGTTTGTTATAGCTGCTGGAATGCAATATAACAGAAATGGAATGGCTTTTAGAAAGGCGACTTAATATGTTACAAGTTTGCAGTTCTAAGGCCTTCAAAATGCCCAGACTAAGGCATCCAGAGAAAGATACCTTGACTCAAGAAAGGGCCGATTATGTTTTCTGTTTCTCTGTCAGCTGGGAAGGCACATGGAGATGTCCGCTAGCTTTTTCTCCTGGCTTATTTCAAACAGATTCCCTGGGAGCGTTTTCTTTCTGTATCTCCAAAAGTCTCTGTGTTGGCCCTGAAGGAGTTTTCCATTCCAAAATGGTTCCCTCTGAAAGCACTCTAGTAAGTGACCCACCTTGAATGGGTGGAGACCCAACTCCAAGGAAACCACCTCATCAAAAGTTCCCACCCACAATTGGGTGAGTCCTATCTCCATGGAAACAACTTAAAAAGATCCCCCCCAGCAATATTAAATAAGGATTGAAGAACCTCTTCTGGGGTACACAACACTTTCAAACCAGCACAGCAGGGGAGATTGATAGGTAATCAAATGATTGGAACATTCTGTAACATTTGCTATAAAAGGTAGATACATACAGCAAGGCTGGGGGAAAAAATCTGAGGAAGCCCCGCCACCAGGGCAGACCAGCAACTCTTCGTACTAATTTGCAAAAGACCCGGTCCCGAGCCACCTTTGAGGCCACAGGCCCTGGCTGCGAGTGGGCTTCCCTTCCCCCTGTTCCTTCCAGCCTCAGGGAGAGGCCAGTGGGTGTGCAGACACGGGGAGGCAGTGCTGGCTGCCAGGAGCGCCTGGTGAAAAGGAGCTGATATTAGATCTGGGTCTGAAGGATGAGTTCTTTTTATAAATGGAGAAAAGAGGCCAGATATGGAATGACTGTTTGAAAAATGTGCTTTCAGTTGCAACTGAGGGAACTAAAAAACTTGGAAAACTGTACAACAGCACAGTTCTCAAGATGTTGTATATAAGGCAGGAAAGGGTGGTGAGCTGTGAGAGGGGAAATGAGGTCAGCGCTGCACTCGCCCCGGCTGACTGCCTGGAGTGAGAACCCAGGCACAGGCAGACGGAGGTCTCCGGTTGGAGTAGACAAGGCTGACCGCCTGGGGAGGTCATGGTGGCTGCAGACCGCAGGGCAGAGCCATTGGAGAGGAGGGAGCTCTGGGGTCCACAGGGCTGTATGCTCACGAGCCCACGCACTGAGGAAACCACTCACGGCTGGAAGGAAGGACAAACCCAAAGGTTCAGTGGTCAGAATCTGGGAGCCCACACAGAACCTGAAGTCATGCTGTCCCTGCCTGCCCAAGGCAAAGCCCTGCACTTGTTGGGCAGTGAGGAGAGAGCTCAGCAGAATTTCCCTCCAAAGTGGGGCAAAGGAGGAGGGCTGGACTAATTAGTCCCTGTTCTGTTTCTGATGAATACAGGCTAAAATCTCAAAAGGATTACAGCAGTTAATAGTATCAGATGGATAATAGTTTCTAATTAAGTTAATGATCTCTCAGATCAAGGCTCAAAAATATTTACTGAAATAAAAAATATGCAGCACCTAATAAGGTAAAAGTCACAATGTCTGGAATATAATAAACTCAAGGCATAGAAAGACAGGAAAATGGGATCCAGGAAGACGCAAAATTAAATCAGTGGAAATTAACCCAGAAATGGCATAGATAAGAGAAATAGTAGATAAGGACATTGAACGTTATTAGTAGGTTATTAATTCTATTATAAAAATAGAACATACGTATTATATATATTTAAAGAGCTGGAGGAAATATTGAACATTTTAGTAAGAGACATGGGAGATATAAAAAAGATCCAGATCTAATTTCTAGAGATGAAAACTACAAAATGAGAGATAAAAGACAGATGGGGTCAACGGCAGATAGGCATGTAGAAAAAAGACGAGTAGTGAACTTGAAGACCTGGCAACAGAAACAATCCGAAATGAAACTATCTGAGAGAGAGAGAGAAAAAACAAACCCTGAGAAAATCAATAGAACATCAGTGAGCTATGAGATCACTTCAAGCAGCCTGATACATGAGCTTTTTGAATCCCCAAAAGAGGGATGAAAGAGAGTGAGATGGGAAGACATCTGAAGAAATAATGGCTGAAACAATTTGAAATTTGATGAAATTCTCCTTGCCATTATTCACAGGAAAGCCAACTGACTGTGTTGCCAACATAAAAGAGATTTAAAAAAATCTTTTTTATATTCAAGAGTATTTTTGTTGTTCTTTACAGATGTTTGACTACTTTCTGCCCCCATGTGTACTTTGACCCCCTCCAGTGTGCCTTTGCCTTCATCATCCTCCAAGCCCACTCCTGCCAAGAGGAGCAGCAGCCTCCACATTGCCAAAGAGAACGTTCTGTCCTCAGCCCGGTCGTCACCACACTTCACCGTAGGCAGCGTCGTCCGAAAGCCCATTAACTTTCTTTTCCTGAACTGCGCTGTCTCTTGGTTCTACCTCCTTCCTGCCCCTTCTCAGTCTCGTTTGCTATACAGTCCTGAGCTCTCGTCTCGAGACTTCTCTCCTCTCTCCTAGCTCAGCCTGATGGTGTCCTCACTCAATCCTATGCTTTCACCAACAGCAGTACATCCATTCACAAACGTTTGTCTCCACTGAATTCGTGTGCCCTACAATCAAACTTAGCCTGTCCAGAACAGGACAGTTAAACTTCCTTCTCAATCCTGCTCCTCCTATAGTCTTTCCCGCATCGGCAAATGGCTACTCCAAAGTGCCAGCCACTTAGTCAAGACAAATCATCCTTGACGTGTCTCTCTCACCTGCTAACCGATCCGTCAGAAAGTTCTCGTGGCTTTAAGTTGAAAAGCATTCACAGCCCAATCCCCTTATACCAACTCCACCTACCATCGTGATCCACTTGAATTATTGCAACAGGCTCCTAAACCGTCTCCTGACTCCAGGGTTTCTCTCTCAACTGGAAAGGCACACGGTGAACATGGCAACGTCTGCTAGCTTTCTCTCCAGGCTTCTTGTTTCATAAGTCTTCCCCAGAGGGGCACTTTCCTTCATCTTCAAAGGTCTCTGGCCGTGTGGGCTCCGTTGGCTCTGAAGCTTTTTCCAAAACGATTCCCTCTTAAAGGGCTCCAGTCAGCAAACCCACCTTGAATGGGTGGAGACACATCTCCATGGAAACCATTTAATCAAAAGTTCCCACCCACAGTTGGGTGGGTCACATCTCCATGGAAGCAATCAAGACATGCCCACTCAGCAATATTGAATGAAGACTAAAGAACTTGGCTTTTCTGGGTACACCACAGATTCAAACTGGCACACTGCCCTAGGCCAAAGTACATGCTCAAACAGCATGGCTGGAATGTAAGCCTCTGGAGACAAGCATTTTCTCACTGATATAGGAAAAGTGAAGCCAGAAGGAATACACGATACGAGCATCCCCATGAAACTATGACCATAGATGGGTCAGCATAAACGCAAAGTGTTAATTCGAAGAACATCATGGGATGAATATGTTTTGCGAGCAAGCTGGAAATCTAACAACCATTCCTGATATTATTTCTGTTAGAATGGAATTCTGAATTCCAAGCAGCCAATGTAAAAATAGAAGTTTAAAAAGCCTTGTGAACAGAAGATTTTTGAATTATGACTTCTATCAGTTATGGGGACTACTGCTTGCGACCACTAGGCGGCAGTGTGGTGGCGATTTGCAGGGAAACCCAGATGATGCTGTAACGAGAGTGGAATCTCCAACTGCTGGCTTCTTCCTGACATTTAGAAGTTTCCAATAGAAAACGCACTTAGAATAATAGCTGGAAAGTCAAACAATGGCTATACATATGAACAGCCATTGACATATAAAATAAAACTTCTTTACAAGCAGTTAAAATGGAGCATTTCACAAAAACTCCCAGCAGCAAAGAATGTCTGCACTGATCTTAAATAGGTCTGTTGAAGGGTGAGTGTTAGACATATCTCAAAACCAGGCAGGGGAAATGACAAAGGGATGGCTATCTCTTTCCCTGCCTCCCTGCAGCCTCTGCCCTGGGGTTTTTGGTCCCCAGACCCCTGCCTTCTCTCCACCAATCCAAACATTTCCCGTTTCTTTTCGAGATGCCCTTTGGAGTCAAGTCCCTGAAAATCACCTCATCCAACTCTCCTGTTCACGTTGTTCATCCGTAGTTCCCCCAAATGATATGCAAAGACACCCTGCCTTGTTGCCCTACAAAATGCCCCTATTCCTCACATGGCTGGTACTGCTTACTGCCTCTGAGCTTCATTTTCTTCATCACTAAAGTGGGATGACAGTAGTACCAACTTTAAAGGGTTACTGCAGGGACTAAATGGGCAGATATATGAGATAATCAAATGTTATTAAACCTTAGGATAATAGTTCAGAACTTAGTCGAATAACAAAATGTTGATTTAGAATAGTAGAGTTTTTTAGTGAGGAATCACTTTTGAGAAAATTAGGTGACCCCTCTTACTTTCAGATGAGAAGGCAAGTCTTTAAATTCAGTGCTTTTTTTTCTCACATATTTTTGTCAGTTTTGGAGAAATAGATGATTGTGGGTAGTTTTACCATTTAAAAAATGTGTGTGAGGAACGGTCTTTGACACACTACATTTCAATTTATATAATATTGAAGCGTAGTCATTTTTGGAACTGGCTTCTTTACCATCAAAATATAAAATGTTCTTCTTATATCTGTGCCTTGCCTTTTACAAATAATGAAGCACTTTCTGGGCTGTTTGTACCAATTTATTGCTTTATTGCTTTCCTTTCCCTTGAAATCATTTATCTTTTCTTGAAGAAAATGGGTTAAAACTCAGTTTATTAGGAAAATTAGATGCAGATGAGTGCACATTAGAAATTAGTAAATTCCAAAACTCAAAAGATCTGAACATCATCCTTGAAATTAGGGGAACTAAAACAACAAAAATGGCATTTTGGAGAAAAATTTTTTGAATCAGAGAACTGTTCATTCATGCACAGAACTTGGCTAGACTCAGTTGCCTAGTTTTCTGGGTCCAGTCTACAGGCAGCAGTTTGTCTTTTCCTGAGTCCTGCCCTGTGAGGCTGAAGGCAGCTGTGCCTAGGAGCCAGGGCAGCTTGTGTTTGGTTTTTATTTCTATCACTTTAAATTATAATCTTGCTAATCTTGTTAATTCACTCTTTCCCTTGCTATAATTATCCATGTAGCTTTCAGTGAAATATAGCAGGTACGATTCAGCCCTGAAAAATATTATCCTAGCACAACTGACAAGACCTGGGCCTAGCAACTTTTTAGTATAGCAGAATTCTCATTGCTGTTCATTTGGATTTTTCTGTTTCTTTGTACTTTGGGCACCAGTCAGTACTTAGAATGATTTGTTGTAAGACATACTTTAAGCATTTCAAGTTGAATGTATCCAAAATTCAACTCGTTGGCATTCCTTTCCTTCCCTAGACTTCCTGACCTTAGGGACTTAGTGTCCATCTGAAAACCCAGCAGTCCATCTGCCCTAGTCCCACCTGCTCAATTTCCATGTGCGTCGTCACCAAAGCCGGGAATATGCCTCCTCTGGGTCTCTGTCTCTGACGAGAGCAGCCCTGTGAGCAGGGACAAAGTCTGTAAACCTGGAGCTGATTCTCAATAACAATTTGAGACATGTCACGGTCAGGTTCATGTGTCAACTTAGCCAAGTGGTGGTACCTGTTTGTCTGGTTGGGCAAGTGCTGGCCTGTCTGTTGTGATGAGGACATTTCATAGAATTAAATCATGATCATGTCAGCTGAATCCACAGCTGATTCCATTTGTAATCAGCCAAAGGGGAGTGTCTTCTGCAATGAGTGAGGCTTAATCTAATCACTGGAAGCTTTTAAAGGAGATTCAGAAAAGATAGGCTCTCTTCCTGCTTCGGCCGGCAAGTCTCTCCTATGGAGTTTGTCCAGACCCTCCAACAGAGTTATCAGCTTCACAGCCTGCTGTACAGATTTTGGACTGTACGTTTCCAGAGTTACATGAGACACTATTATAAATTTTATATTTACGAAAATTTCATGTTGATTCTGTTTCTCTAGAGAACCCTAACTAATACAACTTGGTATCAGGAGTGGTTCTTAAGAAACAGAATCTTAAAAATGGGTTTTTATGAATGGTTTTCTACCCTGACTGAACTCAAAGGCACTAAGGACTCTGATTCCCATAATCAGAATGACACTCCAATCCATGGACTGAGTTGGCAAAAGAGATAGTCAAAATATCACTTTCAATTCTTCTAATGCTTCACTTGTATGAAGCCAGGCTCTGGGGGATAATGTTTTTGACATCTTTAAGGAGTTTTGTGGAAATAGTAAGTATAGAGATGTTTGCTGGTTGTTGTTAGATACACTGGCTACATTAATGAGTGAAGGATGGGTTTAGACTTTAAGAAGAGAAGCTTAAGCACCATCTGACAGATGTAGACATTTCTGTGAGTGTTCTGAAGAAAAATCTTATTTCTTGTAGCTGTAGACTTGAGAGCTCTGAAAGTCAGACTCAGAATCTTATTGTTAGAGTAGCAACTTTACAACATAAACTGAAATCTCAATCTTGCATGGTGTCTGCTTTTAAAGTGAGGGCATTGATTGAGAGGAGTGGGACCCTGAAAAATGGAATAGTGACATACGGATTCATAATGTTGGTGGAGAGGTTGAAACCCTAGGTTGTGCTGAGTCTTCTCTAGATAACCCTGTAATAATCTGCCCTGAGGACATAGCCACCTGCCTGCCCTGTCTGCCCTGAGAAGTTGGCCACCCAACCTCCACCTGAAGGGATTAGCCATAGAATGGTTAATCGTGTTTCACCAGATGAAACTGCAAATGAATGCCGTGAAGCAAATGGCATGAAAGACAACTTCTAATTCTTTTCATGGCCTACCCCCATCACCCCTCATTTCTTCCAGACCTATAACTAGACTAAAGTCCCAACAGGCCCCTAAAGGTGAGGTACACAATATCACACATGAGGAGGCACGTTATACTACAAAAGAACTGTGTGAGTTTTCCTATTTATTTGGACAGAAATCAGGGGGATATGTGTGGCAATGGATTTTAAGGGTGTGGGATAATGGTGGGAGGAATATAAGACTGGATCAGGCTGGATTTATTGATATGGGCCCACTGAGAAGAGATTCAGCATTCAATGCTATAGCTTGAGGGGTTAAAAAAGGCATTAACAGTTTGTTTGGATGGTTGGTTGAAACATAGATCTTAAGGTGGCTGACGTTACCTGAGGTTGAAATGCCAGAACTGCCCTGGTAGAATGTAGATGAGGGGATCCAGAGGCTTAGAGATATTGGAATGTTAGAGTGGATTTATCATGCAAAGCCTGCTCTTACACCCCAGGAATGTCCAGAGGATGCACCTTTTACCAGAACAGTGAGAAATAAATTTGTGAGACTAGCACCATCATCCCTAAAGAACTCTGTGGTTGCACTTCTCTGTAGGTCAGATATTACTGTAGGAACTGCAGTCACTGAGCTGGAATCCTTAAACACAATGGGGATGACAGAATCCCGAGTTGGCAGAAGCCAGGTGGCAGCACTTAATCACCAAAGACAGGGTAGACGCGGCTATTATAATAGACAACAAACTCAAAGGAGGCATCAAAATTATATGACACGCAGAGATTTGTGGCATTGGCTAGTAAATCATGGGGTACCTAGAAATACAACAGATGGGCAGTCTACTAAATTCTTGTTGGAGCTGTATAAACAAAAGAGTTCTAGGTCAAGTGAACAGAAGTCTAACTTAAATTATTAAAAGACAGAGTCACGGCCCCTTAATCAATTTCCAGACTTGAGACAGTTTACAGACCCAGAACCCTTTGAATGAAGGGGAGGCCAGGTCCCTATGGGGAAGAAACCTGTTACACTGCCACGAATCTATACTGTTAATCTTCTTCCAAGCCTTCCCCGAAGAGACCAATGACCTTTTACCAGGGTAACTGTGCATTGGGGAAAAGGAAATGATCAGATACTTCAGGGATTATTAGACACTGGTTCAGAAGTGACATTCATTCCGGGGGACCCAAAATGTCCCTCTGGCCCACCCTAGTCAGAATGGGGGCTTATGGAGGCCAGGTGACTGATGGAGTTTTAGCTCAGGTCCGTCTCACAGTGGGTCCAGTGTGTCCCTGGGTCCAATCTGTAGTTATTTCCCCAGTTCAAGAATGTATAATTGGAATAGACATACTGAGCAACTGGCAGAATCCCCACATTGGCTCTCTAACTCGTGCAGTGAGGGCTATTATGGTGGGAAAGGCCAAGTGGAAGCCATTAGAACTGCCCCTACTGAGCAAAACAGTAAATCAGAAGCAATACTGAATTCCTGGAGGGATTGCAGAGATTACTGCCAATCTTAAGGACTTGAAGGATGCAGGGGTGGTGATTCCCACCACATCCCCGTTTGACTCTCCTATTTGGCCTGTGCAGAAGACAGATGGGTCTTGGAGGATGACAGTGGATTATCATAAGCTCAACCAGGTGGTAACTCCAATTGCATTTGTTGTTCCAGATGTGGTATTGCTTGAGCAAATTAATACATCCCCTGGTACCTGGTATGCAGCTATTGATCTGGCAAATGCTTTTTTCTCAATGGCTGTTAGTAAGGACCACCAGAAACAGTTTGCTTTCAGCTGGCAAGGTCAGCAACTACCTCAGGGGTGTATCAACTCTCCAGCCCTATGTCATAATCTCGTCTGCAGGGAATTTGATCGTTTCTCCCTCTCACAAGACATCACACTGGTCCATTATATGGTTGATATCATGTTGATTGAACCTAGTGAGCAAGAAGTAGCAACTACTCTAGACTTACTTGATGGGCTGGTCTGAATCTGTGGTGGACCCCAGAAAAGCCATGCCCTTTGATCCTTATTCAATATTGCTGGGTGAGAGCATTTTGATTGTTTCCATGAAGATGTGACTCACCCAATTGTGGGTGGTAACTTTTGATTAGTTGATTTCCATGGAGGTGTTCACCACCCAATGAAGGTGGAGTTGCTTGCTGCAATCATTTAAAAGAGGAAACATTTTGGAGAGAGTCCCTTTTTGTAGAGCCACGAGAAAGCCAGCAGATGCCGCCATGTTCGCCCTGTGCCTTTCCACTTGAGAGAGAAACCCTGAACTTCATCAACCTTCTTGAACCAAGGTATCTTTCCCTGGATGCCTTAGATTGGACATTTCTATAGACTTGTTTAATTGGGACATTTTCTCGGCCTTAGAACTGGAAACTAGAAACTCACTAAATTCCACTTTTTAAAAGCCATTCCGTTTCTGGTATATCACATTCCGGCAGCTAGCAAACTAGAACACTTGGTAAGGTATTTGCATGTCAGAGGGTGGGAAATAAATCAACAAAAATACAGGGGACTTCCACCTCAGTAAAATTTCTAGGTGTCCAGTGGGTGGGGGATGTCGAGATATTCCTTCTAAGGTGAAGGATAAGTTGCTGCACCTGGCACCTCCTATGGCCAAAAAAGAGGCACAACCTCTGGTTGGTCTTTTTGGATTTTGGTGGCAACATATTCCTCATGTGGGTGTGCTACTCCGGCCCATTATTGAGTGACCAGAAAAGCTGCTAATCTTGAGTGGGGACCTGAACAAGAGGAGGCTCTGCAACAGCTCCAGGCTGCTGTACAAGATGCTCTGCCATTTGGGCCGTATGATCCAGCAGATCTAATGGTGCTGGAAGTGTCAGTGGCAAATAGAGATGCTGTCTGGAGACTTTGGCAGGCCCCTATAAGAGAATCACAACACAGACCCTTAGGATTTTGGAGCAAAGCCTTACCATCTGCTGCAGATAACTACTCTCCTTTTGAGAAACAGCTTTTGGCCTCCTACTGGGCCTTAGTAGAGACTGAACGCTTAACCATGGGCCACCAAGTTACCATGAGACCTGAGTTGCCTATCATGAGCTGGGTGTTGTCTGACCTACTGTTCTAGTTTGCTAACTGCCAGAATGCAATATACCAGAAATGGAATGGCTTTTGAATGGGGGACTTTAATAAGCGACAAGTTTACAGTTCTAAGGCCAAGAAAATGTCCCCATTACAACAAGTCTATAGAAATGTCCAATCAAAGGCATCCAGGGAAAGATACCTTGGTTCAAGAAGGCTGATGAAGTTCACGGTTTCTCTCTCAAGTGAGAAGGCACATGGCAAACACAGTCAGACCCACCAAAAGCCATAAAGTTGGGCGTGTGCAGCAGCACTCGGTTGTAAACTGGAAATGGTATATACGAGATAGGGCCAGAGCAGGTCCTGAAGGCACAAGTAAGTTTCATGAAGAAGTGGCCCAAATGCCCATGGCCTCCATTCCTGCCACATTACCTTCTCTTTCCCAGTCTAGAGCTATGGCCTCTTGGGGAATTCCTTACATTCGAATTGACTGAGGAAGAGAAAACTCGGGCCTGGTTTACAGATGATTCAGCACGATATGCAGGTACCACCCGAAAGTGGATAGCTGCAGGACTATAACCCCTTTCTGGGGTGTCCTTGAAGGGAAGGGGTGAGGGGAAATCCTCCCAGTGGGCAGAACTTCGAGCAGTGCACCTGGTTGTTCATTTTGCTTGGAAGGAAAACTGGCTAGAGGTGCGTGTGTATACTGACTCATGGGCTGTTGCTAATGGTTTGGCTGGATGGTCAGGGACTTGAAAGGACATGATTGGAAGATTGGTGACAAAAAGGCCTGGGGAAGAAGTATATGGGTAGACCTTTCTGAGTGGGCTAAAAACATGAACATATTTGTGTTCCATGTGAATGTGCACCAGAGGGTGACTTCAGCAGAGGAAGGTTTTAATAATCAGGTGGATAAGATGACCCGTTCTATGGATACCAGTCAGCCTCTTTCCCCAGCAACTCCTGTCATTGCCCAATGGGCTCATGAACAAAGTGGTCATGGTGGTAGGGATGGAGGTTATGCATGGGCTCAGCAACATGTACTTCCACTCACCAAGGCTGACTTGGCTACAGCCACTGCTGAGTTCCCAATCTACCAGCAGCAGAAATCCACACTCAGCCCCTGATATGGCACCATTCCCCGAGGTGACCAGCCAGCTACTTGGTGGCAGGTTGATTACATTGGACCACTCCCTTCATGGAAGGGGCAGCGATTTGTTCTAACTGGAATAGACACATACTCTAGATATGGATTGGCTTTCCCTGCATGCAATGCATCTGCCAAAACTATGATCTGTGGGCTTAAAGAATGCCTTATCCATTGTCTTGGTATTCCACACAGCATTGCTTCTGATCAAGGAACACACTTCACAGCAAATGAAGTGCGGGAATGGGCACATGCGCATGGAATTCTCTGGTCTTACCATGTTCCCCATGATCCAGAAGCAGCTGGATTGATAGAACGGTGAAATGACCTTTTGAAAACTCAATTACGGTACCAACTAGGTAGCAATACCTTGAAGGGCTGGGGTAGTGTTCTCCAGGAAGCTGTGTATGCTCTGAATCAGAGTCCGCTGTGTGTTTCTCCCATAGTCAGGATCCATGGGTCCAGGAACCAAAGGGGTGGAAATGGGAGTGGTACCCCTCACTATTACCCCTTGTGATCTACTCGGAAAATATTTGCTTCCTGTCCCTGTGACCCTGAGCTCTGCTGGTCTACAGGTTTCAGTTCCAAAAGGGGGAGTGCTTCCACCAGGAGAAACAACGATGATTCCATTGAACTGGAATCTAAGACTGCTACCTGGTCACTCTGGGCTACTCATGCCCCTGGATCAACAAGCGGGGATTACATTACTGGCTGGGGTGATTGGCCCTGACTATCAGGAGAAATAGGACTGCAACTACACAATGGAGGTAAAGAAGAGTTTTCTTGGAATATAAGAGATCACCTAGGGTGCCTTTTAGTACTACCATGCTAAAAAATCAATGGAAAACTGCAACAACCCAATTCAGGTGGGGCTACCAATGCCTGTGAAACTTCAGGAAGGTTTGGGTCACTCCACCAGGCAAAGAACCATGGCCAGTTGAAGTTCTTGCTGAGGGTAAAGGGAACATGGAATGGGTAGTGGAAGCAGGTAGTGATAAATATGAACTACGACCACGTGATCAGTTACAGAAACAAGGACTGTAATGCCATTTTGTTCATGTTATACTATTTAAGTTGTAAGATATCAAGGTTAAGAATGAATATTACCCAAGGACTTGCACCCAATTCTGGAGAGATTTAATGTGTTTCTGGTTATATACAGGACAGTTGAGTATTGTTAGGTGAGAGAAAAACATGTCTTTTATTGTTTTCTATTTAGAAATTAGGTATGGTTTAAGGTGATGAGTATAGCTGCCAAGTTGACAAGGGGTGGACTGGTCACGTTCATGTGTCAACTTGGCCAGGTGGTGGTACCTGTTTATCTGGTTGGCCAAGTGCTGGCCTGTCTTTTGCTATGAGGACATTTCATAGAATTAAATCACGATCATGTTGGCTACATCCACAGCTGATTCCATTTGTAATCAGCCAAGGAGAGTGTCTTCTTTAATGAGTGATGCTTAATCTAATCACTGGAAGCCTTTTAAGTAGGAATCGGAAGAGACAGATTCTCTTCCTGCTTCGGCTGACGAGCCTCTCCTGTGGAGTTCATCCAGACCCTCCATCGGAATCATCGGCTTCACAGCCTGCCCTGCGGATTTTGGACTCTGCGTTCCCATGGTTACGTGAGACACTTTATAAAGTTTATATTTACGGATATTTCCTGTTGATTCTGTTTCTCTAGAGAACCCTAACTAACACAGAGCAGGAATGAGTAATGGATGTTTATCTGAGGTTTCCTCCCCCTCCACTTCTGCCAGCTCAGTCCTACCTTCAGCATTCAGCATCTCTTATCTGAGTTTATCAGATTTGAACTCTGATTCTACATTTCATCCCCTATGCTTTAAATTTCTTTATTCCTTGACTAAATATATGTTTTGAATAATTTCAAACTCACAGGACAGTTGCAAATGTAATACAACTGTTATGCAGAGAACTCTAACACATGCCCACCCCACTCCAGGTATCCAGGGCCACCAAGTTTAATATTTTGCCACTCTGGTGTAATATTCTCCATCTCTCTCTATCCCTCACTCCCTCCCATCCTCCCTACTTCAGGTTTCTGAACATTGGACAGCCGGTTGCACACATCATATTCCATATAATGCCTCCATGTACATTTCCTATGAACAAGGACATCCACTTGTATATTCACCTTAAGTGTAGTTACCAATTTGAGAAATGCATCATTGATATGAAGCTTGCAGTCTATATTCCGACTTTTCTTACATCCCTGTATGGGTCTTTTCTCCTCCCATCTTAGATCCTGTCCAGTATCATATATTACATTTCATTGTCATCACCTTACTTTCTTTTTCTTTTCTCTTTAATCATAGAAACATATATACAGCATAAATCTTTCAATTTCCACCCCTCCCAAGCACACCTCAGTGGGATTAATCACATCCACAATGTTGCACTACCCTCACCACCATCCTTTATTTTCACCCCAAATCAAAACCTGCACTCACTCTGCACTAATTCCAATTACCCCTGCTCCTAACCCCTGGTAATTGCATTCATACTGTCAATGAGTTTACATATTCTCCAGTATGTTCTTTATGCTTACTGTAGGGTTTAAGTTTAACATCCTAAATTCACCACAATCTAGTTTGCTCTGAGACCAACTTAACTCCAACAGCATCCATGAACTATGTACCTTTACCCCTCCATTCCCACACCTTTATGTCATTCCTGTCACAAATTACACATTTATACACTAGAGTCGAGAACCATAGATTTATCATTACCTTTTATGCATTTGCCTTTTAGATCCTGTAGGAAGTAAAAAGTAGAGCTACAAACCATAATGTAATAGCTCTGGCATTTATATTTACTCATGTCATTATTTTTAACAGAGATCTTTACTTTTCTTGTGGCTTCAGTCAACTGGATGTGTCCCTTCCTTTGAAACTGTAGAACTCCCTTTCATGGTTCTTGAAGGGCTGGTCTGGTGGTGACAAAGTCCCTCAGCTTCTGTTTAGTTGATTAATTAATAAATAATTAACAAAATAATTTTATTAACTTAATACCTCCCTCATTTTGAAAGACAGTTTTGCAGACAAAGAATTCTTTATTAGTTTTTTGCTTTCAGCACTTTAATTATGTCTTTCTTACTACCTTCTTGCCTCCATGGCTTCTAATGAAAAATTGGCACTTAGTCTTACTGAGGTCCCTTGTACGTGACACGTTGCTTCTCTCTTGCAGCTTTCAGAACTGTCTCTTTATCTTGGCATTTGAAGGTTTGATTATAACATGGCACTGCATGGGTCTGTTTGGGTATATCTTGTTTGGAGTTTGTTGAGTATCCTGGATGTGCCTATTCATATCTTTTGTTAAACTGAGGAAGTCTTCAGCCATTATTTGTTTGAATATCTCTCTGCCCTTTTCTGTCTTCTCATCCTGGGAGACCCAAATGCATATACTGGTGAGCTCGATGGTTGTCCCATGGGTTCCTCAGACTCTCTGCACTTTTCTTCATTCTTTCTTCCTTCTGATCCTCAGACTGGATGCTTTCTATTGTTTCATCTTCCAGTTCACAGATTCTTTCTTCTGCCAGCTCCAATCGGCTGCTGAACCTCTCTAGGGAATGTTTCATTTCTGTTACTGTGGTCTTCAGCTTTGTTTGGTACTTTTCCACAATTTCCCTCTCTCTATTGATATTCTCTTTGTGCTCTTCTATCATTTTCTTGATTTCCATTAGTTCTTGTTTGTATTTTCCTTTAGCTGTTTGGGTGTATTTAGAACTGTTTTTAAAAAGTCTTTGTCTGGAATGTTCCTGATCTGACTCTTCTCACTGGTGATTTCTAAGGCTTTACTCTTCTCCTTTGCTGGGCCATCACTTCGTATTTTTTTT
The DNA here is from genome assembly GCF_023851605.1 of Tamandua tetradactyla. Classification (NCBI taxonomy): domain Eukaryota; kingdom Metazoa; phylum Chordata; class Mammalia; order Pilosa; family Myrmecophagidae; genus Tamandua; species Tamandua tetradactyla. The sequence continues at coordinate 191,821,172 of NC_135331.1, forward strand.
TGGATGTTTTGTAATACGTTTCAATATTTTAGGGTGTTATCAATGGAATTTAGAACCTGCAGTTCTGTTCCTTAAGCTTGTATCCAGCTAGTGTCACATGAATGCTCTCCTTCAGGGCTTATTCACACAATGAACTTGGTGAATAGCTCCAGGCAATAACACAGAGGCCTCCCAGACTTTTCCTGTGCATACCTCTTGTCTGGGCATGCACTGGCAGCCCTAGGAATTCCACTTTTGCACAGATACAAATATCCCCTCTCCCTTAGGAAACACACACTGCATTGCATGTCCTACAGCCCAATCCCTTGGCCCGGGCTGTGCAACATGACAGGTGAGCTGCCGGTTATAGGCAGGGCCAGTTTTAGGTCAGTGAGTCCCCCAGCTCACCACCAGACAGACTGGGCCAGAAAGTCATGCTCCCAGTGTGTGCTGCAGGAAACTGCTCCCTCTGGGACTGGGAACAGAGATCCACAGGGGAGCATGGGCTGGCTCTGCTCTGAGTCTGAGGTGGGATGGGGTGTGGGCAGCAGCCCAGGGCATGACAGGATCCTACCACTTTTTTTTGGGCATGGACAGGCTCTGGGAATTGAACCTGTGTCTCTGGCATGGCAGGCGAGAATTCTGCCACTGAGCCACCATTGCACTGCCCAGGATTCTAACAATTTTAATTACCTTTTTCTTTTTTGGTACTTGCCCTGTTACTGCAACCCTTTAGCTGTCTTCTGGGGCTTTCAGAAGGGTGTTTCTGCCAGTTCTTGCTGGTTGTTAAGGCTTCAGTAGGGGGACAGAGCTCTGAAGCATCTCACCCTGCCATCTTGATTGGGTCAGGGCCCCTGACCTTATATTTTCATCTTAAATCATATTGAACTGGTTCTGTTTCTGTCTCCTACCATACATCCTGATACTTCTTGCTTCTATGTCCTTATTCATAATGTTTCCTTTTCTAGAAATACCTGGGGATTTTTCTTTGTAAACTCTGGCTCATCTTCATTGCTCAGCTCAATGTGACGCATTTTCTGAAGTCCCAGATTGTATGACATGCCTCTGTTTTTCCCCACTGTACCCAGTGTATTTCCATAACTGAGTACTTATTGTATATATTATAACTTTCTGCTTGCCTAGTTTTATCTCTATTCTTCTTTGGGGTAGGGATTCTTTCTTATGCTCAGTGGTACACAGATGGCATCCCAATAATATTTGTTAACCTGAAGAGTTTTATACTTATATTTTCTTTTGGTGGAAAGATCAAACAACTTGTATGGCATAGGTTTTAGTATCACTACTAATCAAACACATGTCCACAAGGTCTCTAAGGACACTGCGTGCAGTTGTACAAGTTGTGTACTGCCCTCTCTAGGGGGAAGGGAACTAGTTCCATAGATGATACGTGAACACCCCCCTTCCCCACCTACAAGTTGTGGTGGGTGTAAAGCCACCCATGACAGGCAGCTGTCCTGCTGGGCACAGAGGAGATGCTGCAGTGATGATATTTGCTAATGGTAAGAAAGTTACGTTATGAATTGAAATTTATTTGGGGCTTTTAAAAATAAGACCTATGCTCATTAAACAAACAATTCTGCTATAATTTATATGCCGCAGTCTCTGTTAATCCACTTCTGCCTTCTGTTTGAAGTCGGCAGACAATATTTTTACTAATTGTTTTTGACATGTTGGCTGTCTTTATTACCACTGCCTTATTTATTGTATCTAAATATAGAGATTAGAAGCGTCAACCCCCGCCCCCCCAAAAGCCTAATAGGGTTCAGCACTGCTGATTAGGCCTGACTATTGCAGAAGCTACACTCAGTTTTGGACAATGATGTCTGCCTGACATTTCACCACCTACTTTTAAATAAAGGGCATTCTGTTATGAGGGTAACAGAATCCAGCCAAAATAAAGCTGGATGCTAAGAGCCTGGTGATTCTGATAAAAGTGTGAGAAGGAGGAAAAATTTCAGGATCACACATCCCATACATGATGGTCTGATGTTAGCTACCTGGAGGTTAGGTAGGCCCAGAGAAGTGAGGGTGTTACCCAGCCTGAGGCACTTACGAGAAGGGGTCGTGTGGGACATGGTATGGGGCGTAACATAAAGATCCAAGGACATGCTGGGGCGTTGGTGGGGTGCAGATAAGACGGCTGAGCTTCATGTTAGAATTTTCCCACATGAGGGTGCATGCGAATTCATGTTGCCGCCAAAACTTTAATCTAGGGAAACAATCACAAAGTCACCAATATCAGAACGTCAGTATTTTTAAAATGATGATAGTCACGTAGCTATAATTTTAGAAGATAATTTATAGCTTAGAGGAGGGATGGGGAAAAATTTCATAAGTAAAGTCAAATGCATCTATGACCATTGACTTAGAGGGCCATGTGAATATTTAATTCCAAAAATTCAGTTAAGGGAGATCTACAGAGTGGATACTCTTGAGCTAAAAGCCAGACTCAGTAAGGACAGGTAAGAGGATGGAGGAAGGGGATTGGGTACAAAACTTCCCTGGAGGAAAGTTTGCCTTAGGATCTCCTCATGATGAACCGGACAGGTGTCGACTATTCAGGGGCTGCCTGCTCCTTTGATCAGGCTTCGAAGAACTGGGAAAAGAAAACTGTTCTGAAATACCAGTATCACAATCTCTGTCACTTATGTAGCCTCCAGGTCACTGGGCACCAGAATCACTCCTCTATACCCCTTCTCTTTAAGAATTGGAAAATAAGATTATTTGCTAATATTGATACTAAAGAAAAAAAAAGACTGACACAAAATGGATGAGTTTATCTATCTGCAGAAATCATTTTAAGGGATATTTCTAAGAGTATGAATTGGAATACCAGGGAATAAAAGTTAAATTAAGTCATGACTGAATATGAAAGAAATTTGTAATTCAATCAAGTATAATAGAATATTATATGCCGGGAGCAGAAAAAATAGCTTTTGCATGGAACCTCCAAACAAAGACGTCTCCATTAGCTTAATATCTTGTGGGGCCATTTGCATTCAAATCAGAACCACAAGATTGTTGATCAATGTCATCAACATTCAGCATGGCTCTGGATGATTGATACAAAATTCAATAAAATTTATTTTAAATATCTTAGAATTGATGAGAGAGCTCATAATTGGGACTGGATATAAAATAAATATACAAAATTCAAGAACTTTTACCAAGCACCAACATTAACTCGCTAAAAATTATGATGGTAAAACTAAAGATCCATTTATCATATGACAACAGAATGTGAAATGACTAGAAATAATTTGGGCAGGAAATGTGAGGCCAGAAACTATGATCACATAGTTTTTTAGTATCCATTATTCCTTTGTTCAAGAAATCTTTACTGAGTGCCTAGTCTCTATTAGACATTATTGCAGGCCCTGGAAAGAGTGATAAGCCAGTGAACAAGCTTCCTGACATCATAGCACTCCGATTTCAGACAGGAGACAACGATGGTGATAATTGTTGTGTGTGTATGTGTGTGTGCGCGTTTACAGCTTTCCATAGGAGGTGACATTTCAAACAAGCCCTGAAATAAAAATGAAAAGCAGTCCTGGATGATTAGGGGGCAATCATGCCAGGTAGAGAAACTCGTATTAAAAGGACCTAACATAAAGTTGCAAACAAATAAATTAAAACTCAGTATGTTTAGGAAATAGAAAGAAAACCAGTGAGGGAGAGTGGTCGGAGGTGCAAGTGCAGAGGCGAGCAAGAGCAGGCCAGTGGGCCTTGCTGGTGAAGGAGAGGATGTGATCTGGCTTGGGCTTGAACGTGTCTCTGACTGTCATGTGAAAAATGGTTTGTGGGATGTAGAAATGAAAGCAAGACACCAGTGAGGGGTCTATGGCAGCAGTCAAGACAAAATATGATTGGATTAGGGCAGTGGTTGCAGAAATGGAACAGAGCTGATAAATTTGGGGTACCTCTTAGGAGGTAGAACTGACAGGGCTTGAGAATTTGGATGGGGAAAGGGAGGGAAAGAGAACAATGCAGTATGGCTTCTAGGTTTTTGTTTTGAGTGATTAGGGTTTTAGAAGGTGGTGCCCTTTGGAGGAAAAGACCACATAAGGAACAGTTTTGGGGAGAAAGCATATTAAATTGATGAGATATATTATGTGTTCACATGAAGATGTCAAGAAAATATCTGTCTTTAAGAGACTGAAGCAAAAGGGAGAGTTCAAAGTAGAGTTATAAATTTGGGAGTCATCAGCAAATAGCTACTATTAAGCTTTAAGAGTAAAGAAAGGGTTCCAGGAAGAGCCCTTGGGTCAAATGCCATTTTGGAATAAGCCATAGAAGGTGTGAGGAAAGGGGACAGAAGAAGGCAGCAGTCGGGGTGGCTGGAAAACCATGGAAGTGCGGTATCTCAAAAGGAGAAAGTACTCAACCGCACTGAGTAACTTCCTGAGAGACGAAGTAGCACGTAGAGAAGTGACTATTGGATGGGACAACGTAAGATGGGCATTTGTGATTTTTACAAGAGCAGTTTGAATGGAGATTCTCAGCCAAGTGGGCTGAGGAGAAACGAGAGGGTAGAAAAAGTAGGCTGGGGGATGGATAGGGTTTTATAGATAAATTCTGCCATGAAGGGCAAGGAGAAATAGTTCAGTAGGGCCTTGGGTTACGGGCGGGTGCTTATGGTTGTTTTAATGGAGGAAAGAAACTAAAGCATTGCTGCAAGCAGATAGGAGGTGACAGCTTTGTATGCTCAAGGGGACAGGATTCAGCCAGCTGGGAAGACTGTCCTTAGACAGAAACTTGGACAATTTTTCAGCAGAGAAGGGAAAAAGTAAAGGTCAGATGCGAGCAGCTTGATAGATTTAGTGTTTTGGAACATAATTGCTGTGTTTATTTCCTCTATGAATCTGAGAATCTAAGATGTGGCCACAGGTGTGTGTGTGTATGAGAGAGAGAGAGACAGAGAAAGAGAGAGATAGAGAAAGACAGGAGAGAGCAATGGGGTGGCGAGATTTGATGAGTATGGGGAGGGTATGAGGCAGTCTTCTGGTAGAGTTACAGATGATTCCTTACGTATCAGTATCATGACATGGGCTTTGCTAGAGGTATTCAGCATTAAAAATATTTCAGTGCAATATGTGATATATGCAAAAGAGTGTTTTATATGCATAATTTATGAAGCACACATAATATAGCAAGCCTTGTGCAGCCACCACCCACTTAAGATCTAAACTTTAAAACATGACCACAATCGTTGATGCCTTTGTCTATTCCTCTCTTATCCCATCACCTTGCTTCTTCCCAAGAAGCAACTAAGATTCTGAAATGTGTCTTTTAACCTCTGTATGAATCGGTGGTTCATTTCTTGCAAGATTGTTTTATGAGTGACAACCAGCAATTATATTGCTAAACAGACTTGAATCCATTAGCAATTCTAATGGAAGCCTAGTATAATTTAATATAGAATTTTGAGTAGCTCATATTTAATTCCTTTAAAATTACACCATGAGAAAGAGGCATTATGAGAGATTAAACACGAAAGGAGGGTGGGAGTGAATGAAGCTCCCAGATCCATTTGACTCATGTTCGAGCCACATCCAATATTGCAGAGCTGTGTGATTTAGTGTACAAGCTCAGGTGCAGGAAATATCACTTTAATATATTATTTTAAATCAACATAGAATCTGCAGTAAGCTCCTGTGCCTTCAGACAGGGGAGATGTTCTGTCCTGGTCACTAAGTCTGCGCAGGAATCAAGGAAATGTTCGCGGCACTGACCTACTGAAGGGAGATTTTTCATCTCACAGAACCCATCCTTGCCCTTTGCTGGACAAACCTGCACCCCCCCCCCCACCCCCATGCTGCCCTCAGAGGCGCTGCCTTCTCTTTTCTCATCCTCTGCCACACTTACCATAATAACATCAGGACTTTAGGCCTTTATGAAAACTAGGAAAATTCTCTGATTACAAGTGGCTTTGGCTTTCCATCCCACCAGAAATATCCTCTAAGGAGAAGGCACACAACCCTGGCCCCTTGCTTGAAATTGTGAGTGGGAAGGGAGGGGGAATACATTTAAACAACTTACAGTATCAGTGAAGTGTCCTGCAACACTTCCACATAAAACATGGGCATGCTATTAGAACAATTAAAAACAATTATTGGGGCCTACCTGGCACTGGATTTTTGATCTTGTGTGATCCTCTACCAAAAAAGTGTGAATCTACTTCATCTAGTTCATCTCCTTCATTTTACAGATGAGGCAGCTGGGTTCCAGAAGCCACATTGTACAGGAGAAACAGCAAAAACTTTGGAATTGACACAACTAAGTTAGAGTCCCAACTCTGCTACTTAATCATGTGTGATCCTGGGCAAATTACACAGTGTTTCTAAAAGGGCATGTCTTCATCTGTAAAATGGGGATCACAATACTAACCTCCCAAGGGTTGCTGGGGAGGTGAAAAGAGGCCCCCCATGCATAAGGTATCCTACACAGAGATTGGTGCCCAAGAGACATTCAATAATGCTAATTTCTTCCTCCTTGCCCAGTGCCAGAGGCATGATGCGGGCAGGTCAGAGCCCCAGACACGACTCTCCTACTCCCATGAAGTCCTTCACGCTTGGTAACATTGCTGTGGTCATCAGAGAAAGGCAGCCTGCTTTGGCGAAGCAGGGGCGACCAGGCTGTGGCAACAGTAGGCAAATCTGTTACGAGCAGACAGGCAGCATGGATTCTCGGCTTGAGCATTTATCAATCAACACTTTTCATCTGAAAGATTTATAATGTTTGCATAAACACTTGGCAACATGGGCGGCCTTTGCTTCTGAGCTGCAGGGGCCAGACAGAGGCCTGGCATGAGCAGAGGGCCAGGCTCCCAGCTGCTAGTTTTCTCCAACTCGCTTTCTTGTTCTGGAAGATGAGCCAAGTGGTCAGCAGGAGTTGACGAGCAGCATCTGCCATGCTTCAGGGTGAGCAGAAATGAAGCCAAGGTGGAAGGGTCTGTCGCCTGATGGGCAAGCACTTTCAGAAGAGGGAAAACAATGTACCAAAACTGGTGAGTCCAGCCCTAAGCCTGACCAGCCAACCTTCCAACGTGTATGGCCTATTGCCCTGACACATACGCCAGGGAATGTGTTGGCCCAGCCCAGCTACATCCCACCGCCAAGGGGACAGACAACTCCACTAGTTAATCATCATGATAGATGTGGTGGTCAGGGTTGGTGTCAACGTGGCCAGGGGATGATGCCCAATGTCTGGTCAGGCAAATGCTGACCTAGCTGTTGCTGCAAGGATATTTTGTGGCTGGTTTATTAAATCATCAGTCCATTGATTGCAGCTATGGCTGATGACGTCTATGCTCAACTAAGGGCACACACCCACAACGAGACAATCCAGTCAACTGGAGACTTATCTCACTGAAGACTTTTAAGGAAGAAGATAGAATCTTCACCGCTTCTTCAGCTAGGGAGCCTCTCCTGTGGAGTTAGTTCGTCCACGCCCTTCATCAGATCTGCCAGCTTCACAGCCTGCCCTACAGATTTTGGACTCTTCCATTCCCACGGTTGCATGAGACACCTTTATAAACCTTATATTTATAAAGTTCTGTTTCTCTAGAGAACCCTTACTAATATAATAGAGGTATCCTGATGTATTCCACTAAGTGAAGGACAGCATCCTCACTCTTATTACATGTTGTACACTTAACCAAATCAATCCCACATTCATTAATTCACTCATCCACTCAACCAACATTTATTAACACACACCTTGAGTCTGTAGGATTCTGTATTTCAGCTATTAAAAATAATAGCTAAAATGGATTAACACATTGTGTTAAGCACTTCATATGAATTATCTCCTGAATAATCATAAAACACCTATGAGATATTTTCTAATATCCCTTCTTTACAGTGAGGAAACTGGAGTTCGGATTGCTAGGACCACACACACTGGCAGAGCCAAGATTTGGCTTATGATCTGTCTGCATTTAAACCCTGTATAATGGTATCTTTTTTTTTTTTTTTTTTTTTTTTTTTTTTTTAAAGGAAAGACAGAGAGAAGGAAGGAAGGAAGGAAGAAAGGGAAACATTTTTAAACATTTTCTTGTTTTATTGTATTCTGTTTCTCCGTTTTTGTTACATGGGCTGGGGCCGGGAATCGAACCGAGGTCCTCCGGCATAGCAGGCAAGCACTTTGCCCGCTGAGCCACCGCAGCCCGCCCAATGTATAATGGTATCTTCATGTTGCCAACCTAGTACGTGGGCTTTCCTGGGAAACTGTCTCTCTAAAGAAGGAAGGAGGAATTCTAACTACAGCGCAGAGGGTACGCTGGGTGGGTGGAAGTCATGTTTCTGATAACTGCTTCAGTATTTATATCTTTCCCACAAACAATGGGCATCTCATAGTGATTTCTACTAAAAAATATTCAGAGGGGGAAACTGCCATCCTTTTTTCCTACATATAAGAAAGTGTAGCCTTATGGGGGCACCTATTATAGCATTGCCATTTCCCAACGGGAAAGGCAGTAACGGCTCTTGGTGGCATAGGTATTACTGTACAAATATTCTGACATTTAAGTGTGTTGAATCCCAGGCTGGAAAACCCGGCCCCTAAATTGCTGGTTGCTGTGAAGTTAGGGTCCCTTGACATTCAACTGCTCAGGCAGTAATGAGGAGCACCTGCCACCACCGTCCATGCTTCAGGCCTGTGTGCTGTCCTGCAGTGCCTGGGAAGGATTGGGCGACTCTTGGGTCTTTCTGTCAGAAGGGAAAGATGATTGTTGCAATTGGACCTTTAGAGGGAGAGAGCAACATTTCCTTCCACTTCCGCCAGAATCTGCATGTGTAATGCCTTCTTTTGTCGAGTCTCACCTCCTCCAGGCAATAAGTGTGGAATTTGCACCCTGGTCGTGGTTGCCTCGGGTTGGTTTCCAGCCACCTCACCTGTGAGGGAAAAGCTATCTTCCTGGTGGGTTTCTATAGTGTTAGGGCCAAATCCTGAGCATAAGTTATAGTCAGACCTTCGATCAGACCTTCACCGGATCACCAGATGATCAATAGCACAGCAACGACTGCAAGGCCAGCCTGAAGCCCACGCAAGGTGGGGACCCGTGGCTTCCAGGGACCCCAGCCCACACTGGTTGCCTCTCGCACCTGCCCCCATGTCTCCAAGTTCACAGGCACATACGTCCATCATTACGCTCTCTTTTTGTGTTTTCCCTCTATCCAAGCCCATTCTCAGAAAACAGGACTTATAAGAATCAATCCACATTGTTGTCTTTGTTAAAAAATATGTTTATGGAGAAGTCTTCACACACATACAGTCCATCCATGGTGTACAATCAGTGGCTTGCAACATCACATAGTTGTGTATTCAGCCCCTTGATCATTTTTAGAACATTTGCGTCACTCCAGAAAAAGGAATGAAAAGAAAAAAGAAAAAACTCATGCATCCTATGCCTCTTACCCCTCCCTCTCATTGACCACTGGTATTTCCACATTGTTACCTTTTACTGCATGTGGCTGGGTGACTGGATATCAGGGTGGCAGGCCCCATTCCACGTAAGCCGATGGCCCTTCCAATTCAAACATCTTACATAACGTTTCTAGATCTGTTGCTCTCCATTTACATGCTCAAGCTCATCCTCCTAATGCAGCCCCTCAAAAGTCAGGGATTCCTCATATCACAGAAGTTCCCCATAGCATTCACTATACCATATGCAGAGGAGACACTTTTAAAATATAGTCTCTCCCTCCACTAAACTTATTGAGGGGAGGCACCATGTCTGAACTCAATGAAGACCCAACCTATCCTGCACAATAGCCACGCAATGTGTGTTTAATAAGTACTCTTTCATCTTTCTACTGATGCTGTAGTAAGTTTTCACAAACTTAGTGCACTAAACAGCATGCATTTATTACCTTAAAGTTCTAGAGTTTGGACTTCAGAAGTCCAAAGTGAGTCTCACTGGACTTACTTAAATCAAGGTGTCTGGGGGCTGCTTTCCTACGGGAAGCTCCAGGGAAGTATCCATCTCCTTGCCTTTTCCAGAATTCCTTGGCCTTTCGTCTCTTCCTCCATCTTCAAAGCCAGTGGCATAGCATCTTTCAGTTTCTCTATGACTCTTACTCCCCTGCCTTCCTCTTTCCCCTATAGGGACACTAGTGATTACAGAGCTCACTGGATAACCTGGAGAATCAATCCATCTCAAAGGCAGCTGACTAGTTACTTTTATGCCATCTGCAGCCTTACTTCCACCTGGCCACATACCAACAAGTTAACAGGTTCCTGGGTTAGGAGGGGCATTTTGGAGTGCCATTATCCTGCCTACCACTAACACTAATAAATTAAGTAAAAATAGGGAAGGTTGAGATAAAGTTGATGGATTCTCACAATATCATCTTTTAATTCTACAAAAATTCCTCCTTAGTTCTTGAAGGAAGAAGACAGTAGATCTGATCCAGTTTAATATCCTAATCGAATTTATGTTTATCTACATTTTGAGACTCTTTTCACAAACACCTCAGTGTGAGATTTTTTACTATAATGGCTAGTCATTTAGCATCCCTTAAGTTCAGGGTTATGTTGCTTCCGGTTTTGCTTCAGTCACTTCTTGAATCTTTTTTTTTTCCTTGTAGTTATGGGATAATGTCTGATTTCCCTGATGCAGTCAGAACCACAGTCAGGGTATGTCATTCTTGAGTGAAATCTTTCAGGAAGCAAAAAACAAAAACAAACAAACAAAAAATGGTGCCAGGAGCATTAAAAGGTTCCCAATACATTTAGACTACGTAAAGTTTTAGATACCACTGATGATCAAGCCTTATTGACACTGGATTGTACAGACTGTGTTAAAGTTTGTTCATGTATCATTTGGCATTTTCCCATCAAGAAAAAAAGAAATCAAGCTTAGAGACAATAGCTGAAATGGCCTATCTTGCTTTAGCATAACACATGGCATCAAACTTCTTCAGCTAATCAACAACTTGGGCCACCCTGTGGTCATTGCAAAGTGGTGAAACATCAATGGCTTTCAGGACAAAGAGGCCCAAACATGCTAGTACCTATATTTGGTTATTAATTGAGGTTTTAGTTTGTTTTTTTCTGTTACTTAAGAACCTGCTGGGCTGAGAATAGCAAGTGTTGGAGAGGATGTGGAGAAACTAGAACTCCAGTGCACTGTTGGTAGGAATGTAAAATGGTTCAGCCACTGTGGAAAGCAATATGGTGGGTCCTCAAAAAGTTAAACATAGAATTATCATGTGACTCTGCAATTTCACTGCAAGGTAAATGCCCAAAGAAAGTGAAGACAGGGCCTCAAATAGACGATTGCTCACCAATGTTTATAGCAACATTCATTCACAATGAATGTGGAAATAACAACAACAAATGAATGGATGAACAAAATGCGGTACATAGTATTAGCTGGCCATAGGAAGAATGAAGTTCTGAGACATGCTACAACATGGGAGAACTTTGAAAATGTTATGCTCAGTGAAATAAGCAAGGCACCATGAGGACAAATACAGTATATCACTTATAAGAGATGACTAGAAATAGCAAATTCTCAGAGGCAGAAAGTAGATTAGAGGTTCCAAGAGGACAGTGGGGGGAGGGGGAAGGTAGGGCAAGTATTTGGGAAAAAAAGGTGAATTTTATATGATGTGAATTATGTCTCAATAGAGATGTGTGATGGTCTGGTTCATGTGTCAACTTGGCCCAGTGGTCAAGCAAGCACTGGTCTATCTGTTGCTGTGAGGACACTTCACAGACTTAAATCATGAGGATGTTGGTTGTATCCATGGCTGAGTACATCTGCGGCCAGCTAAGAGGAGTGTCTTCTGCAATGAGTGACACTTAATCTAATCATCTGAAGGCTTTTAAGGAGAATTCAGAAGAGAGAAGCTCTTGCTCCACTTCAGCCAGCCACTCCTGGGCAGTTTGTTGACGACCTTCACTGGAGCTGCTGTACTGATTTTGGACTCTTGCATCCCCACGGTCGCATGAGACACTTTCATAAGTCTCATATTTAAAGACATCTTCTATTGGTTCTGTTTCCCTGAGAACCCTGGCAAATACAAGACGTTAAAAAAACAAGCAACAACTGCCCAATAAAACAATAGCAGATCTATTGAATGAGAAATGGACTATAATCAGGCTTTCAGTGTTTGCCTCAAAACTAAATTAAGCCTAGGTTAGTTCACCCTGGCTGAAGGGTTCTGGTAACAACTTTACATTTTATAAGGGAGAATTAGAAGATGTGGGCTTGTGGTGTCTGTGCTCCGTGAGTAGGGTTGTGTTTGTGGTGACAGCCTGGGGCTGGTGTGGAGTGGCGTCGTGTGTCTACCCTTGGAGTGGGACGCCATGAGGGGTGATGATGGCGGCACACGCAGGTGGTTGAACCCATGGAAACCTGCTCTTGGGGTCATTCAGGAATTAGGTAGTGAAAGGATCGCATTCCACTGTGTCTTTTCTACCTTCTCCAATCCTGCTGACTGTGGCTAAAATATGAAAACTGTCATTATGTGTTTTCCACAACAAAACAGCTGCCTGAATTCAGCTCAGTAAATTTAAAATATTCATTAACCATTCCTGTTATGCCATGAATGTATTAAACTTGGTAGGGAAATAAAGCATTCCTACAAAGTGAAAACATAAACATGTCTCATGACCATAACAAAAAACATTGAACTGCCTTTGGACAGGGATTCTTAACTTCAGATTATGGAGAATTTTTCAAGATGTTGTTTATCAAATTCAGAAATAAAAATGTCTTGGAATCGTAATGAGCTGTTTTTGGCTATCATGCATAACTGAGCAGTAGCTTTGCAAAATTAGCGTGGAAACATAAAAATGTAATTGCTAAGCAACCTGTGCATTAAGCATCATTTTCAATTAATTTTAGCTAAGAATTTGGAAATTAATTTTAATATCTCACAATCACATTTATAATTAAAGTTAAAACTCACACTAGAGACTCTGAAAATAATAGTGACTTTTATTTTTTTAAGGATTTCTCTCCCTTAAAAAATATGAAACAAAATATCATGTAGACAGGCATGCATAATATTGTAAATGAGCATATCTTATTTTAAAATAGCAGCTAAAGAATGAGACTTTATTATTAATAAAAAAAAGAGAAAATTACTGAACCCAATACTTAATGATAGGTAAGTTTTACTTGTAGCTCAGCCTTTTAATTGATCTTACCTGTTCTTGTCCTACAATGAGAAGCTAAATCATCCTCTTGAATGATCGTAGTAACAAATATTATTCAAATATTATACAATTATCAGATGCTCTATACAGAGTGTAAAAGGAAAGGAAATGCTGACATGGCTGGGTAAGCGGTGCAGAGGTACACTAGTAATTCAGACTGTTGTGGAAGGGTTTTGATTCAATTGTACAAGGAACAAAACAGCTTTTCTAGAAGGTATCTTGAGGTCATTTTAGAAAACTTATGAAAAGAGATTAAACTTTTTGGAAAATGAAGATGAATTTAAATCATTTGTAAGATGATTGCTATTGATTTTTATGTACTTTGGGTTTTTTTTTTGGTCCAATTTTATATTAAATCTGGTGTGTCAGGCAATTTCAGGGATGCATTATCACTAGCACGCAGGAGCTTTTTCAGATAACCTTTTGAACTTAGCAAAGATTTTATTTCTGAAAGCTCAGGCATTTTCCCTGAGGACTCTTGAGTCAACTGAAATCTGCACGACTGAGATCTTGAGTGAGAAACCTGTTCCACACGTCACAACTAAGTGAATTGAATGGGTGCCTTCTAGTTCCACTTGAGTTTGTTGGAAACTTCACAGTCAGCAAACAAACAAACAAACACACAAAAAACACAACATACCAATGCATGAGAAAATAAATAAATGATAACAGTTGTATCTCTGTAGAATTGTAACAAAGCTATACAAGTCTGCATTGGGTTGACTAGTGTTCCCCCTAAATTCATGTCCGCAGAACCTCGGAGAGTGACCTTACTGGAAACAGTCAGAGTAGGCCCTAAATCCAAAAGGACTGGCATCCTCAAGGGAAAGGAGAAGAGATCCAGAGGGCAGACACACAGGAGAGAAGGCCATGTTAAGAAGGCAGAGATGGGAGCGACACCCTTACAGAGGCAGGCTGGGGCCACCAGCGGCAGGAAACGCCCAGGATTCTCCCCCAGAGCTCAGATGGAACATGGCCCTTCCTGCTCCTTGTCTGTGGACTTCTGGCCCCCAGAAAAGGGAAAATCAATGCCTGTTGTTTTAAGCCATTCAATTCGTGGAAATTCATTACAGCAGCAGTCTTGGGAAATAAACACCCATGTCCTATAGCCCTGATTCTCCAGTGTTACCATGACTCAAACATGGTCAGACTGTGCATATTGACCCCCGGGGGACAGCTGTCTTGGGGGCAAAGGGCCCCTGACAGGGAGGCCTGGAAGGACTGAGACGTGGTCACCAAGGCAAGGGAAATGGCAGGAGGAAAACATGGACAGAGAACCCATTGGCCTCTTCTATGAAAAGAGCTCCCTGGGGGAGCCCCTGTCTGCCCCCCACCATCCAAGAGAGTAGGGAGCTCCCGGGGAGGAAAACATTTCTAATTCTTGTTTTCCCTTGCTTATTAACTATTATTTTTCTTATGGTAGAGTAGTAAGTGTTCATGTAGAAATTTTGGAGTTACTTAAAAATAAAAATTCACCTTAATTGCACCAAACAGTAAGAACAACAGCTGCCAACATTTTGGTGCATCCCCCACCCCACCCCAGTGTCTTCCCTGCATGTGCACCTCTGTGCAGCTACACATTTGCACACAGACAAAATCCTGGAATCTGATTTTTATGTATTATATGTAAACACTTTTCCAGGGACCCTCCCTGTGGACTTTCCTTGGCCCCTAACAAGTAATCCCTACCCCAAGCCACCCCTCCACCTTCAGCTCGCACCTGAACACATATTCCCTGAAAAGGAAATAGTGAGAGAGAGAGAGGGGAACTGTGGCGGTTTTGCCTTTGGCCCATGGAAGTTTCCTTCAGCCGTTTCAGGACATCTGGCCCCGCCATGTCTTCCATTTCCTCCACCCAAGTTTTTATACAACACGTTTATGCCCAGAACACTGAGAATCCTGTACAAACAGAGGGAAAGGAAACGCTTGCTTGGCCTAAAACTGGACTGAGAATGAATATCACTCAACCAGTCCTGTTACTCTAAGCCCCCCAAGGTGGGGCAATGAGCAGATGGCCCACCAGTGGTTTACACTTAAGAAGTGGGTACGGAGCTCAAGGGAGTGTATGCTGGGGGAGCAGAGGAAGCTGAGCCCAGCGGAAGGGCCTTAGGCATCAGCCTGGAGGTAGAGGCTTTCGGCAAGGACCCAATCAAGGGAGACGGCATTAGAAAAGGAGCTGCATGAAAAAGGCAGACCTCAAAGTCTCAGTCTCTTCTCGTCAATGAGGCAGAGAAACAAGCGACACCATCCACGGCGGGGTTCTGTGTGTATTTCTCAGCAGTTGTGTAAGCAACCTCTCAGCTGCACCTACACCTAGGAGTGCTCCTCACCTTAAAAGGAGTAATTTGGGTAAAGCAGTGAGATCCGCATTCATCTAGATAGAATTAAGTTCGTGTTGGAGGATCAGAATGCTCTGGGCTGTAACAAGCCTTAGGCAAAATTATGAATGAGGTTGGTTTGGGGGAGGTGGGGATAGGGAAAACATCCAAGTCTCCTGAATCCTCCCCAAGAGAGCAGTGGGATTCAGAATGCCTTTGAATCCCAGCACCTGGCACCTCTAGGCCCGCGGCACATGTTCATCGAAAGAGTAAATCCAGACACTGAGCTTCTAAGACCCTTCTTACAGCAGGGCCGTGAGAATTTGTCCGCTGTCCCCACGTGGTGCCATAAGGAGTTGGGCTGCATGACTTTATATGAGGAACTCAGAAAGCCTGAGCGGGAAAAGTCAGAAAACAGACTGTCACGGTTGGACCAGAAAAATTCTCAGAAGTTGTCTGGGTCCCAGCATGGGTCTTGTCCTATCTCAAGTTGAATGTTGGGACATCCAGATAAGGCAGCCCTATTGGTAACATGAGAGGGTTATAGCAGAGGCTAGAAATACACTAATTTATAAGCTGAATGTTTTACACTTTATCTTGTTCCAATAGGTAGCCATAGAAGTTTTTAAGCTGGAAAATGACTCTATCAAAAATTAATACAGGCATTTTATGTGAGAAAGGGGGGTGTCAACTGGAGTCAGGGATATTAAAGCTTTCTGAGTAAAAGTATGCCAAAATTCAGCAGTTTTCCTTATATTTTAAAACCATAGCATGACTCAACATAGGGGAGGTTTGAATTGAAACGTCCTCACTTTATGGATTCTTACTAAAACTAAACCTCTCAAATTTATGATTACAAATGACCTCTAATCAAAGGGAAACCAAATCCTGTTCTAATATCAACACCAGCTCTGATGCAAAGTCAAGGAAAGGGCAATGCAGTGCATTCTGTAGCTGCTTTTAGAGTGAAGATCATTGAAGAAAATGGAAGCTGGTCTCTCCCAGAACTTGCCATTCCAGGGATTCTGGGATCTCCATGCTCATGGAATTAGAAAGCAAACATTTTGAAGAGTAGACTTGTATTTTGAACTGAGTTCACAGTTTCTGTGTGCAATAAATAAATAAATAATATGCTGCTATGGGGAGCTGTTAACAGACATGCCTTCATTCTCAGAATCTTAGAGCTTTTATAGAAATAAGTCTCAGCCAAAGGATCATTTACCATCATTGTGATCATATATATTTGGCTTTACCTAATTAATAATGGTTTAAAAACCATAATATTGGAAGTTGTGACATTTGTTTTCCATTTCCTCATGCTTCTCTGGACGGAAAGCAGAGCATTGAAATAAATGCTTGAATAAATGCTCTCTTGCTGCATTTTGGTTCTCTGTGTTAGCAGTTCCTCTGGTCTCTGTTCCTTTAGCTTTGCATGCTTTGCTCACTGTTAGTTAGAAAGGCCATGCACTGTGCTTTCTGCCCCAACTAGATAGTTGCAACCTAATGCGTAGGCCAGGCCAGGCCCAAGAGCACGAGTCCATGGCCGGGAGAGGACAGTGAGGTAGACAGTAGCCGGGTCTCCAGCGCAGCTTTTCTTTGATTGCTCTGTGTTTTGGAGGGTTATCTGATGTGCCTGCATGGCCACTGGCGAAGCTGATCCTCTGGCCCCTAGTTCACTATCTCTTCTTCCTGTCCACATGCAGTTGGTCAAACCCAGATTGGAAGAAAAAGTCCTTCTAGCATCCAAGCCCCTAACGTATGGATTATTTTACTTACTAAAGTTATTAATTCTGATATTTTTATACTTTGAAATGGGCTTCCAGAAATAAAATTCTACTTGTTACCATTATTGCACTTAGAAGAAGAAATCTGAAATGGTGTGATTTGCAATCATTTTCCAGCAACAAAGTAAGGTGTTGGTTGGGATTGCCTGCCTTCTCTTTAGTCCAGATATTATAGCCCTCAGATTTATTGCAGAGGCAAAGTCAGTTACCCAAAGGTGACCTTTAGCTGATAGTGTGTCAGCCATTTCAAATCCACTCGTTTAGGGAGCAGAGAGGTAAGGTGAAGAGGGAAAAAGGAAAAATGAGGCCAGAAGAAGAGACCAGAATCACTATCCTAAACGTGACACTTGGGGAGGTGTGTACAATCAGCTAACACACACATGTGCTCCCAGCCTGCAAGTTTCAACTTGGTTGTAGGTTCTCCTTGCAAGGATGGCCCCCCAAACCTCACCTCTCTAGGGAGTTAAAGGAAACTGACCTTTAAAAGCTCTGCCAGTATAGATTTCCTAGATAGCTGCATTTCAGCACTTTAAGCCATTGGCAGCAGCTCCTGCAGGGTTGGTATATTGCTACTGATGTGACCCCTATTTGTTAACTTGAATGACGGTCATCACTCTTGGTTTCAAAGGACTCTGAGAAGCTGGGAAATGACACAACTTCTTCTCTGGTGGAGAAAGCTTGTGGTCAGTTGATGTCGCTACTATCAAGGAAGACGTCCGCATTAGTTTCCAAGTGCTGCTATAAGGAAGCACAACAAACTGGATGGCTTAGTGTCCAAGAGTTTAGGAGGACAGAAGTGTGGACTCAAGGTGTTAGCAGAGTTGGTTCCTGCTGGAGGCTGTAGGAAGAATCCATTCCATCCCTCTCGCTTAGCTTCTGTTGGCTCCTCCTGGAAATCCTTGGCACTCTTCAGCTTGTAGCTGCATCTCTTTAGTATCTGCTTCCATCTTCATGTGGCTTCTCTCTCTGTGCCAGTGTCTCTTCTCCTCTTCTTATAAGGACACCACTCACATTGGGTTAGGGCCCACCCTAATCTGGTATGCCCTCATCTTGATCAATTAAATCTGCAAACAGCCTATTTCCAAATAAAGTCATCCGCAGATACCAGAATTTAGGACTTGTACTTATCTTTGGAGAAACTCAATTCACCCCCCCATCATCACATTTGGAATCAAAGCTGAGGATGAGCAGACCCCTGACTGCTCCTCCAGTCTCATCTCACACCATTTACCCTCTCCCTCATCTTCACGGCCACTCTCGCTCTGGCTTGGCCCTCACACAGGCCCTGTGTGCCCCAGCTCAGTCTCTGCATTGGCTGTCCCCTCAGTGCAGTGTCCTTTCCACGAGTATTTATATGGTTCCTACCTAATTCTTTCAGATATTTCTTCAAACGTCACCTCCTGGAGAAGCCTTCCCTGATGGCTCTATAAATCCATGCTCCTTCCTCCAGGTTACCCTCTGGGCTCCTGCCCTGCTTTCGTCTTCTTCACAGCATGGTGCCATGATAGGCATGGATTGATTTCAGGTCTGCTTCTCTAGGATGGAAGTCATGAAGGCAGAGACATCTGATCAGGACAAGGCCCACACATAGCAGGAATTTAGGAGGAATGAGTATTTGTTATCACTAGTTTATGACATTCCAGTAAAAGGCACCTCAGGCTCTAAGGACCTCCTTGGGTTTCCTATTTTTTCACCTGACAGTGAAGTTCATTGAAATATCTCCTGTCTTCAATCCTTTTCCTTCCTCTATATCTAGCAGCTCCCCTTTCCTGTGCAGGAGTCCCTCGCCTCTGGAAACGAGGCAGAAATAGGAGGACAATCAGATGCCCGCTGGTTTGCCAAAACTACTTTGTATTTTATGCTCCCACATCTGATCCATGAGTCATTCATCTCAACATGGCCCAGCTTGCCATCTGCAAGTGGGTCACATTGGCTCCATCAGCCCATCCCTTTGGCTGAGGAATGTGGACTACGGCTTGATGTCCTAGGTCATGAGCCGGAGCATAGGTCAGATCATGAGACAGGAGACAACATTTCTTTGATATTTTGTGTTTTGTCTTGAAAGTTCATGTGCTAAAAAAATCTTTTTATTTTAATATAAACTTCCTTCAATCATCCAGAAAAATTGCTGATCCAGGAGGATAACTCATATTAGTCTCTTGACTTCCCACAGTCCTTGGAAAACCACCCATTTGTGCTCTTACTGTAGCCTTTTTCCACGGTGAAACAAGAAGAACATTTTTTTTTGCAGGGGAGGGTTTTGATTAAAGAGACAGAAGACCTTGTCCTCGTTTTAGCCCTCACATTTGTTAGGCAAGTTAAACAGTCTAAGCTCCAAAATCTTCTATCCCAAGGTAAAATAATAGTATGTTTCAAATCCCCTACTAGGTAACTGATCAATCTATGAAGGAAAATCTCCTGGTACAGTGCATACTTTATTAAGCGCTGTAAAAGAGTATTGTTCATGAGTATGGGTAAAATTTTTTGAACTTTTTTTTATTGCCTAGTATAACATGCATACAAAGCAAAGAAATAAAAAGCAATAGTTTTCAAAGCACTCTTCAATAAGTGGTTACAGGACAGATTCCAGAGTTGGTCTTGGGCTATCATACGATCCTCTCATATTTTCCCTTCAAGCTGCTCCAGAATATAGGAAGCTTAAATGCTTTTTTATCATCACAATTGACTTTTTTTCCTTCTTTGTTTGTGAGAAATAACATATATACAAAAAAGGAATAAATTTCAAAGCACAGCACCACAATTAGTTGTAGAACATATTTCACACTTTGACGTGGGTCACAATTTCACAATTTTAGGCTCTTACTTCTAGCTTCTCTAAAATACTGGAGACTAAAAGAGATATCAATTTAATGATTCAGCATTCATATTCATTTGTTAGGTTCTATCTTCTATATATAATTCCCTTTGATCTTTCCATCCCTCTCTTTAGGGTTGTTTGTGCTATAGCAATTCTAAAGTTTTGATATTGGAGGGGTCTGTCACTAATATGGGTTAGGGAGATGGAACTATCTGATGTTCTGGAGAGGCTGGGCCCTCTAGGTTTCAGGACTTATCTGGACCAGGGACCCATCTGGAGGTTGTAGGTTTCTGGAAAGTTACTCTAATGCATGGAACCCTTGTGGAATCTTATATATTGCCCTAGGTGTTCTTTAGGATTGGCTGGAATGGTCCTGGTTGGGGGCTGGCAGGTTATGATAGGTAGCAAGGTCTAACTGAAGCTTGTGTAAGAGCAACCTCCAGAGCAGCCTCTTGACTCTATTTGAACTCTCTCTGCCACTGATACCTTATTAGTTATATTTCTTTTCACCCTTTTGGTCAGAATGGAATTGTTGATCCCATGGTGCCAGGGCTGGATTCATCTGTCTGGGTAAATTTTGTGAAAGCATAGTTCTGAATTTTTTGTTGCTATGCGTCAGTTTTATTTAAACATTTAATGAGGAAGATGGCAATAAGGCAAGAGAACTGATTTGACAAGCACTTGAAGGATAGTGCTTGTCAGTAGGAAAATAAACGCTAAGTTTGATATAGAAGAATAGCTAGTAAATAGCCAGGAATGGTACAAAAGAACTGCTGAGGGAACATGGATGACTGGACACACAGTGACATCAGTCTGGACCTGGTGGACCCGCTGAGACCCCATGCAGAACCATGAGCCCCCCAAGCCGTGAGGCAGGCACCCTCCCCTATGGGCATGGCAGGCTGGTTCCCTGAGGGAAAAGGAAACAGACTTCACTAGCAGCAGGGCTTAGCTCAACCAAGCTCCAATTGTGGAATTAATTAACAAATTCTGACTACTGAAAATAGGCCCCAGTACAGATAAACCTGGAATAAGCACTAAAGGAACCAGGAGTTTTTGCCCATCAGAAAGGGGGCAGGGCTGGTGGAAAAAAACAAACAAACAAACCAAAGGCTGTTTGAGTTGAATAGCATAAAATACTAGAAAAGGGCTGGACTTCAAGAAAGGGGGGCACAGAGAGCCTGGAGATATATAGAGCCACACACCAACTCAGGCTCTTGATTGACAAACACAGAGTGGGGGTCCAGCACTGAAAAGGCTCTTTGTTTTTTTCTTCACTGCTGAACAGCTCATTAGATAGAACTGGAAGCACTCTCAGCCTCCAGCAATGTCCCAGACAAGGGCAGAATTAAGCTTGTCTGAGAGACAAAGTAACTAGTCTGGTGAAAGGAGTTAATTCTCTAAAGGGTGTATCTTTCCCAAGAGAAAGGTAGGGCCCAGCTCAAGTGGAATTCCTCCTTGAAGGAATTCAGGCACAAGGGACTGGAAAACTGAAGCAATTAACACCATCCTACAACCTCACTTTGTCTCAACCGTACCCCCGGCAGGGAGAGTCTGCTGAAATTAAAGGTACTTCATCACTTTACACTGGTGGGAAGCCACAGGCAGACAAGTGCTACATGCTGGGCAGGATAGGAAAAACACAGAGTCTAGAGAAATCTTAGGAAAGTCTGACAATCTCCTGGGTCTCACCCTCAGGGAAAACTGATGCTGGCTACTTTTTCATTTTGAGAGGAGGCCAGTCTAGTCTGGGAAAATCTGCCTGGGACCTTCCTCAAAAGAAAAGAAAAAAAAAAAAGGCTCCATACAGGCAGGGCAAGAAAGAGAAAAAGAAGAACTGGAAAATTCTGATCAGTTAAACAGAATCTATGCTAGAGGTCTAAAATAAGTTTAAGTGAATGTCAAAAAAAAAAAGATAGAGAACAAAAGTGATCTAGCAAAAAAACCCAAGGTAAAAAAATGAAAACAATCTCCAGAACAAACTGATTAAGGAAATCAAATGCCTAGATGTCAGCAAAAAACAATGAGTCATATTAGGAAAATTGAAGCTATGGCCCAGTCAAAGGAACACACCAACACTTCAAATGAGATACAGAAATTGGAACAACTAATTCAGGATGCTAGAACAGACATGCAAAATCTCATAAAAAATCAGATCAATGAGTTGAGCAATGATACAGAGATGACATTGGGTGAATAAAAAGAAGAACTTGAAAGTTTGAAAAAACAAATCATAGAACTTATGGGAATAAAGGCATAATAGAAAAAAGGAAACTTACAATAGATTTGAGGAGGCAGAAGAAAAGATTAGTGAAATAGATGACTGGACATCTGAAATCTGACACACAAAAGAAACTATACAGAAAAGAATGGAAAAATATGAGCAGGATCTCAGGGAACTGAATGACAGCATGAAGTGCACAAATATACATGTTCTGGGTGTGCCAGAAGGAGAAGAGAAGGAAAAGGAGGAGAAAGACTAATAGAGGAAACAATGATTGAAAATTCCCCACTTCTTATGAGATACAAAATTTCAGATCCAAGAAGTTCAGCATGCTGCAAACAGAATAGATCCAAATAGACACACTCTAAGACACTTACTAATTAGATTGCCAAATGTCAAAAACAAAGAGAGAATTTTGAAAGCAATAATAGAAAAAAAATCCATCACATACAGGGGAAGTTCAGAAGACCATGTGTGGATTTCTCAGCAGAAAGTATGGAGTTAAGAAGACAGTGGTATTATATAGTTCAGATTCTAAAAGATAAAAACTGCCAACCAAGAATCTATATCCAGCAAAACTGTCCCTCAAAAATGAGGGGGAGATTAAAGTATTTTTAGACAGTCACTGAGAGAATTTGTGACTAAGAGACTGGCTCTATAGGACATACTAAAGGGAGCACTACAGGCAGATAGGAAAAGGCAGAAGAGTGAAGTCTGGAGAAGAATATATAAAGGAAGACCATCAGTAAAAGTAAAAAGAGAAAAAAATTAGACATGACATATAAAATCCAAAAAACAAAATGGTAGAAGAGAGTACCACCTTTACAGTAATAATGCTAAATGTTAAAGGATAAAACTCCCCAATCAAAAGACATAGACTGACATAATGGATTAAAAAACAGGACCAATCTATATGCTATAAACAGGAGACTCACCTTAGGCCCAAGGACAAAAATAGTTAAAAGCAAAAGACTGGGAAAATATATTTCCTGGAAACAACACTCAGAAAAGAGCAGGAGTAGCTATACTAATATCCCATAATTAGACTTCAAATGTAAAACAATTAAAAGAGACAAAGAAGGACAGTACGTATTAATAAAAGGAACAATTCAGCAAGAAGACATAACAATCTTAAATATTTATGCACCAAGCCAGAGTGCACCAAACACATGCAGCAAACACTGACAACACTGAAGGGAGAAGTAGACACCTCTACCATAAGAGTTGAAGACTTCAGTTCCCCACTCTCATCAATGAATAGACAAAGGATCAATAAGGAAAGAGATTTTGATAATACAAAAATTGAACTAGACTTAACAGACACAGAACATTTTATACTACACAACAGCAGGATAAACATTTTCCTCAAATGCTCATGGATCATTCTCAAGGATAGACTATATGCTGGGTCACAAAGTCTCAATACATTTAAAAATGTTGAAATCATGCAAAACACATTCTCGGATGATAATGGAATGAAGTTGGAAGCAGAGGGCCAGAAAATTCACAAATATATGCAGGCAAAAAAGCACATTCTTAAACAACCAGTCAGTCAAGGAAGAAATTACAAGAGAAATCAGTAAATATCTCAAAACAAATGAAAATGAAAATACAACATATCAAAATTTATGGGATGCAGCAAAGGCAATGCTGAGAGGGAAATTTATTGCCTTAAATACCTATATTAAAAAAGAAGAAAGAGAAAATATTGAGGAATTAAGTGTTCACTTGGAAGAACTAGAGAAACAACAGCAAACTAACACCAAAGCAAACAAAAGGAAAGAAATAATGAAAATTAGAGCAGAAATAAATGTAATTGAGAATATAAAAACAATCAAGAAAACCAACAAAACCAGACGTTGGTTCTTTGAGAAAATCAATAAAATTGATGGACCCTTAGTTAGGTTGACAAAAAGAAGAAGAGAGAGGCTGCAAATAAATAAAATCAGAAATGGAAGAGGAGACATAACCACTAACCCCACGGAAATAAAGGAGGTAATGAGAGGATACTATGAGCAACTATGTGCTAATAAACAAGATAATGTGGATGAAATGGAAAACTTCCTAGAAATGCATGAATGATCAATATTGATTTGAGAAAAAATAGAAGACCTCAACAAACCAATCACAAATAAAGAGATTGAATCAGTCATCAAGAAGCTCCCCCAAAAGGAAATCCAGGGCCAGATTGCTTCACATGTGAATTCTACCAAACATTCAAGGAAGAATTAGTACCAATCCTGCTCAAGCTCATCAAAAAATATTGGAGAGAAGGGAAGGCTATCTACCTCATTCTGTGAAGCTAACATCACCCTAATACCAAAGCCAGACAAAGATATACAAGAAAAGAAAATTACAGACCAGTCTCTTTAATGAATATAGATATGAAAATCCTCAAAATATTTGCAAATCAAATCCGGTAGCACATTAA
The DNA here is from genome assembly GCF_023851605.1 of Tamandua tetradactyla. Taxonomy (NCBI): domain Eukaryota; kingdom Metazoa; phylum Chordata; class Mammalia; order Pilosa; family Myrmecophagidae; genus Tamandua; species Tamandua tetradactyla. Next base: position 191,845,917 of record NC_135331.1, read on the forward strand.
AAGCATTATATACCATGACCAACTGGGTTTATTCCAGGTATTCAAAGATGGTACAACATAGGGAAATCAATTATTGCAATACACCATATCAACAAATCAAAAAAGAAAAACCATATGAATATCTTGATTGATGTAGAAAAGGCATTTGACAAAATTCAACATCCTTTCTTGATTAAAACACTTCAAAGGGTAAGAATAGAAGGTAAATTCCTCAACATGATAAGAAAAAAACCCACATCCTCAATGGGGAAAGACAGAAAGTTTTCCCTCTAAGATCAGGAACAAGACAAGGATGCCCACTGTGACTATTGTTATTCAACATTGTGCTGGAAATTCTAGCGAGAGCAATCAGACAAGAAAATAAATAAATGGCATCCAAACTGGAAATGAAGAAGTAAAACTCTTACTGTTTGCAGATAACATGATAGTATATGTCAAAAATCCTGAAAAATCTACAGCAAAGCTACTAGAGTTAATAAATGAGCATAGCAAAGTGGCAGCATCAATACCCCAAAAACAGTAGTGTTTCTATATAGTAGTGATGAGCAATCTGAGGAGGGAATAAAGAAAAATATTCCATTTACAATAGCAACCAAAGGAATGAAATATTTAGAATAAATTTAACCAAAGATACAAAAGACCTATACACAGAAAACTACAAGAAATTGCTAAAAGAAATCATGGAACACTTAAATAACTGGGAAGGATTACTGTGTTCATAGATTGGAAGACTAAATATAGTTAAGATGTCAATTCTACCCAAATTTGATTTATAGATTCAATGCAATACCAATTAAAATTCCAACTTACTTTGCAGAAATAGAAAAAACAATAATCAAATTTATTTGGCAGGGCAGGGTGCCCCATATAGCTAAACATATCTTGAGAAAGAAAAATGAAGCAGGAGGTCTCACACTACCTGACTGTAAATCAGATTATGAAACTAAAGTAGTCAACACAGCATGGTACTGGCAGAAAGATGGATATATTGACCAATGGAATCAAATTGAGTGTTCAGAAATAGACCCTCTCATCTATGGACAACTGATCTTTGATAAGGTGGTCAAGCCAACCCAGTTGGAACAGAGTAGCCTCTTCAATAAATGGTGTTTGGAGAACTGGATCTCCATATGCAAAAGAACAAAAGAGAACCCATATCTCACACCCTATTCAAAAATTAACTCAGAATGGATCAAAGACCTAGACATTAGAGCTAAGAGTATAAAACTTTAAGAAGAAAATATAGGGAAATGTCTTATAAACCTTGTAATAGGAGGTAGTTTCTTAGACCTTACACCCAAAGCACAAGCATTGAGTAAATAGATAAATGGGATCTTCTCAAAATTCAACACTTTTGTGCATCAAAAAACTTTGTCAGGAAGTAAAGAGGGAGCCTATGCAATGGGAGCCAATATTTGGAAACCACATGTCATATAATGGTTTAGTATCCAGAATATACAAAGGGATTCTTCAACTTAGCAATGAAAAAAACAAACAACCCAATTAAAAAATGGGTAAAAGACATGCATAGATAGTTCTCAGAAGAAGAAATATAAATGGCTAAAAGCACATAAAACAATGCTCAACTTCACTGGTTATTAGGGATCAAAATCACTATGAGATATCATCTGACACCCACTAGAATGGTCATTTTCAAAAAACAAACAAACAAACAAAGAAAATGACAAGTGCTGGCAGTTCCTCAGGAAGCTAAATATAGAATTACCATATGATCCAGGAATCCCATTGCCAGGTATATGTTCAGAGGACATGAGGGCAAAGACACAAAGGACATTTGCACACCAGTGTTTATAGCAGCATTATTTATGACTGCTGAGAGATGGAAAGAGCCCAAATGTCCATCAACAGATGAGTGGCTAAACAAGCTTTTGTATATACATATGATGGAATATTATCAACCATAAGACATAATAAAGTCATGAAGCATGTAACAACGTGGATGAACCTTGAGGGCATTATGCTGAGTGAAATTAACCAGAAACTAAAGGACAAATCCTGTATGGTCTCACTAATATGAACTAACACAAATGAGTCAACTTAGAAAATTTCAGTTAAGAACACAGGTTATCAGGAGATAAAAATAGGGTAGAGATTGGACATTTTGTGCTGAAGGAATATAGATTGTGCCCAGGACTGATTGTAAAAATTCAGAAATGGATAGCACAATACTACATGATTATAGCACAATAAGTACACTGAATGAAGCAGAATGTGTTATGATAGCGGGAGAAGGGCTAGGGGCACATATGAAACCAGAAGGAAAGATAGAGGACAAAGACTGAGATGGTATAATTTAGGAATTCCTAGAGTGGACCACGATGGTGATGAAATGTGCAAATATAAAAATGTTTTTGCATGAGGGAGAACAAATGAATGTCCATATTGCAAGGTGTTGAAAATGGATGGTATACAGGAGAAAGTACAGTCAATACAAGCTAGGGTCTATAGTCATCAGTAACATTGTGATATGCTTCAACTGAATGTAACACATGCATTACCCAAAACTAAATGTCTACAGGTGGGGGGCATGGGGGAGGAGTATGGAATCTTTGTGGATAAAAAGGATACGCCTTCATATAGATTATGGTGGCAAAGTCATGTCTATTTATTTGGTTGGATTGTATGATGTGCAAATAAAACTGTTTAAAATGAACAGAGAGAAAAAAGTGCTAGAGAAAACGTGGAGAAAGAGATGTACCTATTCACTGTCGGTAGGGAAATGAGAGGTGCAGCCCCTTGGAGGGCAGAGTGGTGGTTCCACAGGAGGCCAGGGGTGGGGCTGCCATAGGATTCTGTGACTCCATAAAAATAATACAATCTCTGTGAAAAAATAAGAACAAAAACATTACATAAAGTATATTAGAACCTCTTTCCTCTCCCATTTCACTCCCCGCTGGTAGGCCCTGTTCATATTTCGGTACACCTTCCAACAAAGATGGAATTACGCAATACTACACTATGCCTGCCAAAGGATGCCTGATAACCACTCTTTTATAGCTTCATTTTGCACTCCTATTAGGGTCCTTTCGTACTCTACTGCAATGAAAGTGCCATATACAACAAGATAACAATAAATGTTTGAAAAGGACCCTGACACATTCATCTTTGTACATCCTCAATGAATATAATGACCAATGCATTATGTGACATTTTCTGAATTAATGAACAATCCAAAACGGAAAATCTGCCCATATTTTACCATAGGCTGTTTCGTTAGGCATTGGGGTAGGGAAGCCTGTGGAATGCACATGCTTCCAGGGAATAATAAAATCTCTTGAACTATCACTTGGAGCTTCAGAGCAGCCTAACATGAGACATGCTTTATGAGTGTTGAACAAGCACTGAACGGGGGTTGGGAGACCTGGGTTCCAGTCCTCACTCAACTGTTCTCAGGCGATGTGACCCCAAGCCAGGCACTGAGCTCTTCTGTGTTTGTAAACTGAAAAATAAGGGAGCTGAAATGAATGATATCTAAGGTATTTTAAAGGTTATTTTCCAGTCACTTTAAAAACTGAATATATCTCCTAAGAGGAAATCAGGCCTGTTCAGGTTCATTATAGCTCATTCCCTTACAGAAAGCGGTGTCCCCAAAGGAGCAGTGACACAATGAGCAGTGATCCCAAGTGTCAAAACTCATTAAATGACTATAGTCACAGGATGGATTATCAGGTTGAAGTTTCTTTGAAAAATGAATGTGCCAACATTTCCTCATGTTCTAAAATAAGTGCGTGCAAGGGTATTCCTGGGGCTCCTAAATAGCACAATTTAGGCTGCATTCTATTTCACCAACATTGTGGCTTAATTAAGGCCTACCCTAAGCGTAAATGATTACTGCTTACAAAATCAGCTGTAACTGTACAGATTTCTGCTGGTTGTAGAAATAAGGCATCTGTATATTCACAGACACTTCAGAACACAAAATGCCAAGTCATTTTGTTCTAATTTAATAAAAAACAGATCAATATAATCGTCAAGAAATACCTTGTATTTATTTACTCTGGATCATAATTATGGCCTGAGAAACATCAAAATGAAAGAAAATTTGGTGGACTTCTAAATGTTATGTCATTGACTAATTTTGTTTGGATATACTATTGATTGGATTCAGCAGAAATTGGAAATGAAATTATTTTACAATAAAGGTTTCAGCATGCTGGGGAGTGTTAAGCTGACAGGGAATCCCTCCTTTGTAGAGATGTGACACTCTCACAGTGGGTGAGAGATGGGCCACATTTGTGATGTGCCAAGCTAAGTGCTTTACAACTCCTAATTTATTATCATTGACTCTTTCAAACAGTGGTATAAGGACATATGATTGTCCGCATTTTCAGGAACGAAGGCAGTGATGCTCAGAACAGCACTGATTAGACACAAGCGGAGATTTTAACCTCGGTGTCCGATTCAAAGGCTATTCTCTTGCTGTGACATCACATGCACGGGTGTCACCGAGTGTAACACAGCTAAAGGGGCAACCTTAGGCTGTGTCCCTGGAGTGAAGTGAAGGGAGGGGACCTGGGCAGTCACAGGGCAGCCTCAGTTGTGTCCTACTGCGGTGCTTTTCAACATTTCATTCAGAGATGAGTCACCTGAAGATGTTGTTAAATTGCAGGTTCTGTTTCCATGGATTTGGGTGGGGCCTGCGATCCTGCTCGTCTAACTACTCCCCGTGATGCCAACTTGGCCGGTCCTCAGATCACGCTTTTACAAGGTCGGCCCTAAGGCAAAAGTGGTTCAGGACCACGGACAGTGGGCCAGGGAGGTACTGCTGCATCTTCTCTGCCCTGTCAGTCACAGCTCAAGTTATTCTGCAAGTAGACTCCTGCAACGAAACAGTCAAGGCTCGGTTTGTTTTCATTTATTTATTTATTTTGGTTGCTGTTGTTTTTTGTTTTAATATTTTTACTGATAAATCTTAATGTACAAACACTCCATACATGATTTACAATCAATGGCTCACAATATCATCACATAATTGTGTATTTATCACCATTACCATTTTTTCAGAACATCTGCATCACTCCAGAAAAAGAAATAAAAAGAAAAAAAAAACTCAAACATACCATACCTCTTACCCCACCCTCTCACTGACCACTAATATTTCCTTCTACCAAATTTATTTTAACCTGTCCACCCCATTATTTTTTATTCTCCATATTTTTTATTTATCTGTACATATCCTAGATAAAAGGAGGATCAGACACAAGATATTCACAATCATGCAGTCACATTGTAAAGGCCATGTCATTATACAGTCTTCTTCAAGAATCAAGGCTACTGGAACACAGCACAACAGTTTCAGGTACTTCCCTCCAGCCTCTCTAATACACCATAATCCAAAAAGGGATATCTATATAATGCATAAGAATCACTTCCAGGATACCCTCTCAATTCTGTTTGAAATTTCTCAGCCACTGAAACTTTATCTTGTCTCATTTTTCTCTTCCTCCTTTTAGTCAAGAAGGCTTTCTCAATATATTGATGCTGGGTCTTGGCTCATCCCAGGAGTTCTGTCCCACATTGCCAGGGAGATTTATACCCCAGGGAGTCACGTCCCATGTAGAGGGCATAGGGCAGTGAGATCATCTGCCACATCGCCCTAGAGAGAGAAAGAGAGAGAGAGAGGCCACATCTGAGCAACAAAAGAGGTTCTCTGGGAGTGACTCTTAGGCCTAATTATAAGTAGGCTTAGCCTGTCCTTTTCAGGAGTATGTTTCATAGGGGTGAACCTCAAGATTGAGGGCTCAGCCTGTTGATTTGGTTGTCTCCACTGCCTATGAGAATGCCAGAAATTCTCCAAAAGGGGAAGTTGAATATTTCCTCTTTTTTCCCCAGTGCCCCAAGGTGACCTTGCAAATACTACTTTACTCATTGCCCAAATTACTCTGGGATATATTGGGGCATCATTCTAACCTGGACAAGCCAACAAGATCCCATGCCCTATTCAAGATTCCATGCACTTATGGTGTTCAACTAAACTGACCCTACAAACTAAATTATGAAGTGTACTGCCCAAAGTATAAATTTTGCACGAAATAAATATCTCTTTGTTTGATCTCACATAGAAGTTGAAGTTTTAAAATATGGATGATATCATCCTTTACCCTGTTGGTTGTTTTTTAAATTACTTATTAGACGAGACAGCAGCTATGTGATGATCTTTCCTTTGATACAGTTACAAATCTAGCAAGTGGAAAGAACTGAGGCTTCAGAATACAGAAAAGATATCCCTTTTACATTTTTAAAAACTATGCTTTCAGTGCCCCTCAGACAAAAAGAAATATAATCAGGCTTATTATCAAGTAAGGAAGTTAATACAGAGGTTATAAAATATGTAAGTGGTATCATTGCCATCAACATTATAAAATGTCTGTTCTAAAAGGGTTAGCACTGACTCTTATAATTTGATAAATAGAAAATGAATTGGTAACATCTTTCTGCTGCTGAGCTATAAGATAATTGTTCACAGTGTAAAAAATTAAAAATAGAGCAAAGTGATATTTAAAATCACAGTGAAACAAAAATGACCTTAAAGCCTATTTTTAAATGTATTTCTTCTACCTCTTTCATCCTCCATTATTCCTTTCACCTAGTCCCATATCTTAAGGATAAAATCAGAAATCTTATTCTCTTTGACTGACTTTACCCTTTTTAACCCCTACTTTGAAACAGCAACCATGTTTAGTAAGTTAAGTTTAGGTTTATCATATGACCTGGCAATTTCCACTTCTAGGAATATACCTAAAATAAATAAAGGCAGGAACTCAGACAGATAATGGTTCACCAATGTTCACTGCAGCATTATTCACAATAGCCAAAAGGTAGAAGCAGTCCAGCTGTCCATCAACAGCTGAACAGATAAACAAAATGTGGTTTACATATACAATAAACTATCATTCAGCTATAAAAAGAATTGAAGTGCTGGTACATGCTACAAAATGGATAAAACTTGAAGACATCATGTTGAGTGAAAGAAACCAGACCAAAAACTCCACAAATACTGTATGATTTATCTAATATGAAATACTGAGAAAAAGCAAATTCATAGAGACAGAAAGCTGAATAGTGGTTACAGAGGTGAATGGAGGGGGGAATGGGGCATTATTGCTAAATTAGCACGAGTTTTGGTTTGGGATGGGGACGACAGTCTTGAAATGGTTGTAAAAGTTACACAATTTCATCAATATACTGATTTCAAAGTATACAAAGAATTGTCCACTTAAAATAGTTGAAATTATTTTTGTTATGTATATTTTACCATATTGAAAAGAAATAAAAATGCAAGATAGATGGGCAGATTTTAATGTAAAGAGCATAGAAAGTTAACTAACTGGTGTGTTTTCAGATCTCACATTGAAACTAATCCTTAAGAAAGTGGCATTGTTGATTCTTGGTATAGTAGCAAAGAATATTCTTCAATATCTACCCTTCCTGTTCCAAACACATACCTGTGTGAGATCCAATATTTTTTATATTCTACAACCAAATCTATATATCGCAACTGCTTGAATACAGAAGCAGATATGAGAATCCACCCATCTTTTATTCAGCCAGACATTAATGAGATTTGCAAACATGTAAAATACCACATTTCTCACTGGGAAATTACTGTTATTTTCACAAAAAATATTTTATCCATGTTCACATGTTATGGGTTTGTTGTTGTTTTTAAAAATTTAATAAAGATTTTTAAAATAAAAACAATAATCTTAGCTTCTGCCTTAAGAAACTAGAATAATAAGAGTAAATCAAATTCAAAATAAGCAGAAGAAAAGGAATAATAAAAATGAGAGCAGAAATCAATGAAATTGAAAACAAGAAATCAATAAAGATGAGCAATGAAACAAAAAACTGGTTTTTAGGAAAAATCAATCAAACTGATAAACCTTTAATTAGACCAGCAAAAAAAAAAAAAAATAGAGAAGACAATTTTTGAAATGAAAGAGGCTATCACTACTGAATTCTTGGACATAAAAGGATAATAAAAGCCTTTATGAAAACTCTATGCCCACAAATTAGATAACTAAGCTGAAATGGGCCAATTTCTTGACTGACACAATCTACCAAAACTCACAAAAGGAGAAGTAGGTAATCTGAACAGCTTTATATCTTTTAAGTTGACAAAAGCAATAATAAATAACCTTGCAAAAGAGAAGTCACCAGGTCCAAATGGTTTTACTAATTAATTATATCAAACATTTAACAAAGAAATGGTACAATTTCAGTACAATCTCCTCCAGAAAACAGAAGCGGAAGGAACACTTCCCATTCATTTTATGAGAACAACATTATCCTAATATCAAAATCAGACAAAGGCTTTACAAAGGAGGAAAACTACAGACAAATATCTCTCATGAGCTGGATGTAAAATTCCTCAGTAAAATATTAGCAAATTTATGCAACTCTATATACAACGAATTAGAAACCACGACCAAGTGGGGTTTACTCCAGATGGTCGAGGCAGGTGCAATATATAAAAGTCAATTAATTAATCCATCACATTAATGGGCTAAAGAAGAAAAATGAGAGAGCATATCAATGGATGCAAAATGGTCATTTAACAAAATCCATCACCAATTCATGATTAAAAACTCTCAGCAAACTTGGAATATAGGGGACTTCCCCAACTTGACAGAAACATCAACAAAAATCTATAGCTAATGTCATACTTGGTTTTAAGAACTAGATACTTCCCCCTTAAATGTGAATAAGACAAAGATATCCTCACTCATCACTTTCATTCAACAACATACTGGAAGTGCTTCCTAATGCAATAATGTAAAGAAAATGAAATTTAATTATGCAGACTGGGAAGGAAGAAGTAAAACTGTCCACAGAAGACATGATTGTCTATGTAGAAAATCCCAAAGAATAAATTAAAAATGCTTTGCTATATGCCAGCAATGAAAAATTGGAATTTGAAATTAAAATTATGCCATGTATATTAGCACCAAAAAAGGAGAAATACTTGCCTATATTTCTAACAATTTATGTACAAGAGTTATATAATAAAAACCATAAAACTGATGAAAGAAATCAAAGAAGATCTAGATAAATAGAGAGACATGAACACACTCATGGATAGAAAAACTGAATATTGTTAAGATATAACCAACAAGTTATATTATGGATATTGACAAATTGTTTCTGAAGTTTGTATGGAAAGGCAAAAGACCCAGAATAGCTAACACAACATTAAAGAACGAAGCTGGAGGACTGACATTGCCAGACTTCAAGATTGACTATAAAATACAGTGATCAAGACAGTGTGATATTGGTGGCCGAATAGAAAAATGGATCATTGGAATAGAAGAGACAGGTCAGAAGTAGAGCCACACAAATGCAGTGAGATGCTCTTAAACAAAGATTTAAGCATTTAAATGGAAAAAGGATATTCTCTTCCACAAATAGTATGGGAACAGCTGACTGTCACCATGCAAAACAATAAATCAGACGTTGACCTTACACTTGTCACAAAAATCAACAAAAATGGATCTTAGATCTAAATGTGAAATGAAAAACTATAAAATTTCTAGATGATAAATAGGAGGAAATTATGTGACCTTGGGTTTGGTGATGAATTTGTAGATACTACACTGAAAGCACAATCTATGAAAGAAAAATTGCTAAGTTAGACTTCATTAAAATGAAAACTTCAGTTTTGCAAAAGACATTGTTAACAGACATGAAAAGACAAGCTGATCGCTGGAAAATATGCTTACCCTAGCTGAGCTCAGCAATCTACTCTTGGTACTTACTTCCCAAGATGACATTAACCAGACCTCCTCAGTTCTGCTTACAGGAGTAAAATAACACAATAGCATCAAGAATACCCTGTGGCCCAGTGAATCAGTGACTTCTTCCTCAGAAAGATCAAAAGTTTGACATTTCTGAGTGGTCAGCTAAGAAAAGAGTCATAAAGCTTTTGCATATAAGAGCTGGCATATCAATATTTAAATCTAATCACTGAAGCTGAAACAGGACATGTTTGAGCCCACACAAGATTCAAAAATTGCCCATGCCTTCCTCCCAAGGATGCAAGACCACTGCTGACCTGCCAAGTATAAATCATGCAGCCGTTACTTAGCTGTTGACCCCACCCCTGTCTCTTTGCTCCAGCCAAGGGGACATGAAATAGACCTGGCTGAGAAATGTGGGCTTGGTAGGTCTGAACGCTACCACCCACGCCCCCAGATTGTGGTTCCCCGTGGGTTTTGTACCCCAGATTGTGGTTCCCCGTGGGTTTTGTACCCCAGATTGTGATTCCCCGTGGGTTTTGTACCCCAGATTGTGGTTCCCCGTGGGTTTTGTGTCCAGATTGTGATTCCCCGTGGGTTTTGTACCCCAGATTGTGGTTCCCCGTGGGTTTTGTGTCCAGATTGTGATTCCCCGTGGGTTTTGTACCCCAGATTGTGGTTCCCTGTGGGTTTTGCATCCCAGATTGTGATTCCCCGTGGGTTTTGTACCCCAGATTGTGGTTCCCCGTGGGTTTTGTACCCCAGATTGTGATTCCCCGTGGGTTTTGTACCCCAGATTGTGATTCCCCGTGGGTTTTGTATCCCAGATTGTGGTTCCCCGTGGGTTTTGTACCCCAGATTGTGATTCCCCGTGGGTTTTGTACCCCAGATTGTGGTTCCCCATGGGTTTTGCATCCCAGATTGTGGTTCCCATGGATTTTGTATTTTGTTGCTTTGAATTGGGGAAGTTGTTTGTTATTGAGGAGTTCTTAACTTGCATATTTTGTCTTCATGGTTTTTCTTGGCTTTTAAGTTAGAAAACCAGTTGACTTTGAAAAGCTCTTGTTTTGATGTTTTTCCTTTGTGATTATTGATACTGTTACCTAGCCATGGGAAATTCTCAGAATGTTCAGGCTGTGTCTCCTTTGGGTTGTATCTTAGATACATTTGGAGGAGATCCCCTTAAGAAAAAGAAACTGATTTTCTATTGTAAGACTGCGTGGCAATGGTATAAAGTGGACAACAAAGAAAAGTAACCTAAGAATGAGACTTTAAATTTCAGTACCATTTTGTAATTAGATTTGTTTTCTAAAAATATCACAAATGAGATGTCTTATGTTTGAGCTTTTTAATAGTTGCCTTAATTCTTTTTGAAAGATTGTATATTATCATTTCAAAAATGCACTGACTAAAGTATTTTAAGTATTTCACTTTATTCTGACAAGTTTGATTTTGATGGTAATTGTATGTTGTGAGATGTCTGATAAAGACAGTTTCCAAAATTATTTTGATAACTTAAGGTGTAAATGATGTGTTTCTATTAAAAGGAAAAAGAGAGTAATTTTGTCCTAAATGACTGGTTGTTAAGGAATGAGAAAGAAAAAAATGAGGACAAACCTGAATAGTACAGTAAGTCACAGTAAGTTTGCAGAAAAGGAAATTATTGTCAAAGTTCAGAAAAACTTGAGGCCTATCTAAAAAATTTCTAAAAGCTTTACTATCAAATAATATACTGATGCAAAATTGAAATTTTCTTTTCTCTTTGTTAAAGGGACAATGTTTTCTTAAATTATTGGTCTGTTTTAGTTAAAAGTTATAAAAGGTTTTTCTAAATAATCACTGTTAAAAGCAAAAAGAAAGTCTGTGTTTTATCAGAATAACGTCTTGTCCCTTATGTTGACTTTATCATGTCCTTCGTTGTTTAAGAAAATCAAGTCATTTCATTTTTCAAAGGCTAAGAAACCAAATATTGTTTCAAACCTGACAACTTTTACATTTTACTTTCTCAAGTTCAAACTCTAAAGGATATCTTTTTATTCCAAACAGTTACAAAAGATTTGTTCTCTCACTTGTAAAAAAGGTGCTAAAAATGGTTAAGTTCATTTGCTATATTATACATTGCATAAAGGAATGTTTAGATAATGTTATAAAAATTAAACTAGATTTTCTAAACTTCTGTTAGTTACTGATCTGTATAATATTAAACAACAATACAGTGCTGTTAGTCATCGTTTTCTTTTTTCCAGTAAAATTATGAAGAAGAAATTGAACCTGTTTTAACTGAAGTGCTAACGTGTTCGAACCCAGCTCCTAGTAGCATGCATGTTGTCTCCTCATTTGAGTTATTGGCTAGACACATTTCTGCAGTCCCTAAAACTGTAAAAGCATGAGTCACATCACCTGGATATGCTCTAGAAGTAAAGCAAGCTGAAAACACCTTGCTATTGAAGACACCTGTATCTCAGCTTTCAGGAAAAGGTCAGTTGCTTTAGCTGTTCAGTGGACACTGCCTCCAGACTGCCCCTGTTGCATGGTGCTGGAGGGCACCATGGAAGAGGCCAGTAAAACCTGGAGCCCACTGTCCTGTTTTCCAGAAGATCAATGATGCTCTGCTACAACAACTAGCAAACCTCCTGAAACTATAAGTGCCAAAGTGATATAGTTTAGAACCTAAAATGACACAAATGACACTAAAGACTGCTCCTATGGAGAGACAGGATGTGTACTAGGGTAAGCCTAAAACTCACTGCAGTTCAAAGAAAAACTTGTGCATTAATTAGCATAAAGTTCTGTACCTATGTACCCAATGAATATGATAAAATCTCTTCTATATCAGATTATATGCAAAGTGATATTGAACATGTTAAGAATCTTAGCAGATGACTCATTTTTGAGTAGTTGATGAACTTGTCTATGGGATGGAGAAGGCTCTCTTAAGTACATTTTGCTTGCCGTATGCTTGTTTTGTTGTTGCCTGTACAGTCTTTGTAAGTTTATGTCTAGAGCATCCTCCAAAGTGATATGACAGTTTCCTTCATCCATGATCAGCAAGAAGTAATTACAGAAGTTGAGACCTTCATCCATTTTCCTTGTATAAGGAATGCTCACAAAATATGTCTTCCTAAGAATAAGAAGAGTACATATAAAAAGGGGGGGGGACGATAGCTGAAAATATGCTTACCCTAGCTGAGCTCAGTGATCTACTTTGTACTTAGTTCCCAAAATGACATTAACCAGACCTTCTCAGTTCTGTTTACAGGAGTAAAATAACACAAGAGCATCAAGAATACCTTGTAGCCCAGTCAATCAGTGACTTCCTCCTTAAAAGGACAAAAAGTTTGACATTCCTGAAATGTCATCTTAGAAAAGATTCATAAAACTTTTGCACATAAGAGCTGGCACATCAATATCTAAATCTAATCACCGAAGCTGGAACAAGACATGTTTGAGCCCACACAAGATTCAAAAATTACCCATGCCCTCCTCACAAGGATCCAACACCACTGCTGACCTGACAGGAGTAAGTCATGCAGCTATTAGCTTTTTACCTCTTACTCCCTTTCTGTTACCTATAAAAACCCTAACTCACATTTCCTCTTCAAACTAGTTTTGGGAAGACTCCTTCAGCTTCTTGTCAAGTGCACTTGCAATAAATCACCTTCACACTGAGAGACATGTTTCTCTTTTGTAGCACTAGATCAGGTGGACCCTCCTATTGGAAAGAGCCATGCTTGCAGTATCAAAGTCACAAAGTAGAAGAAAATATTTGCAGAAACATATTTGATAGAGTAATACTGTGAGCCATTGATTGTATACTTTGGATGATTATATGGTATGTGACTATATAATATATCACAATAAAATTGCTTACAATGTTATTGACGAAGTACTCCTGTCCAAAATATGTAAAGAACTCTTAAAACTCAATAATAAGACAGACAACATAATTTTTTAAATGGGCAAAAGATCTTAACAGACACCTCCCCACAGAAGATATACAGATGGCAAATAAGAATAAACACTGAGAACGCCACATGCTAGTGAGGATGTAAAGCAAAAGGAACCCTCATTCAATGCTGTTTGGAATGCAAAATGGTAAAGCCACTTTGGAAGACAGTTTGGCAGTTTCTTACAAAGCTAAAGATAGGCTTAACATATGACCCAGCACCATGCTCCTAGGTATTTGTCCAAATGAGCTCAAAACTTACATCCACACAAAAACCTCCACATGAAACTTTACAGGAGATTTATTCATAATTGCCCCCAAATGGAAGCAATCAAGATGTCCTTCGAAAGATGAATGGATAAACAAACTGAGGAACAACCATACATTGTAATATTATTCATTCATAAAAAGAAATGAGTTGGGAGACTCTCAGGAAGATGGCAGAATAGGGTAGGCAGAACCAACTCCTCCACTATAAAACAACAAGAGAACAGGCAGAAAATAATCAAAGCAGCAGTTCCGGAGTCCAGGTGATGAGAAGGACCCCTGCACTACATCTGGAAGACACGGGTGGGAAAGCAGAGAAACCAGGACTGAGAAACTTGGGTGCGTGCATTCAATCACAGTCATCCCTGAAGTCCACTGCCATGGAATGTAGATCAGGCAGCTGAAAAGGGATATGCCCCTGCTTCGGAGAGGTGGGGGAGGCACTCCTCTCAGTCCCATAGCCTGGCATTGCTGTGCGGGAGCCTGGGGGCCAGCAGACCCATCCTAACCACATGCAGAGACCCTGCTGTGGTGCATGGTGCCTACCCCCGACCCTGAGGCAGGCTGCTGCGGTCCCCTGGACTTGGGGAGTCTGGGAAGGGCTCCCCTAGGGAGGAAAGGGAGATGCAGAGCACAGCTGATCAGACCACTGTCCAGTAAGAGAGACACTCTGGGCCCCATTGCCTTGATCTGTTATACACAGGGGCTCATGGCACTCACCAGATACAGGAGTAGAGAGGCAGGGTCATGTCGCTGTATTGCAATGCCATGTGTCCTTCCCGCACCCCTGAAGCCTCTGCAAAGCAGAGCACTCCTGTGCCGAATGCTACCTGGTGATGTCAAACCTCCTCGTCCTCCTCCAGGAAAGCCTGGAGTCTTTCCACACGCTGGAATCACCAAACCCCTCGCATCTACAAGCTGGAGTCTTTGCCGTGGTGCACGGCGCCCAGCCCCTGCTCCGAGAGCAGCTCCCAGCACACCTGGGGCCTGGGGCCTCAACTGGATTCTCACCTGGTCTGGGGAACCTGCCCAGCGGGCTGCCGCAGTCAACAGAGATACCTGGGACAAGGGATTGCTGGCTGTAGGACATACAGTAAAGTGCCTGGGACTGTGAGAAAACTGTTTGCTAGGGAAGAGGGCACATTTGGAATCACATAAATAGGGGATTCCAAGGGCCACAAAGACGTGCCCCAGATGAGAACCAGGTGCAGAAAGGATCGGGGAGGCCCCGACATTTTGGCTTGGAGCTAATCTCTGAACTCGTGTATGGATAAACCCTGACAGAGAGCACTTACGCAGGTCACTCTACAAAGACTGGGAAAAGTGCATTATTATTTTTTTTCTTTTAAAAATTTTGTTAGCTCTTGCCACTGTACCAACAACAGCTCCTCCTCCTCCTCCTCCTCCTTCTTATCCTTCTCTTTCCTCTCCTCCTCATCCTCCCCTTCTACTTCTTCTCCTCCTCCTTTTCCGCCTCTTCCCCCTCCTTCTCCTTCTCTTTCTTTTGTTAACTCCTGGCATTCACAGAAAATGCTGGTGCAGCACTAGCTGAATACACACAGGAGCTGCAGGGTCAATGCTCCAGAAGTAACATGCTAAAATATCAAAATGTCTAGGTTTTAACAAAAGATCACAGAACATACAATGAATGAAACAGGAAGCAATGACCCAGTCAAGGAGAAGATCAAAGCATCAAAAATCATCAATGAGAAGGATCAGACGTAGAGATTACAGACCGGAGTTTATAAACATGGTCCTAAATACGCTCAAAGAGCTAAAGGAAAACATGGAAAGAAATAAAGGAAGTTGAAAGAACAAACACATGAATAAAAAAAGGAACATCAATAGAGAGATGGAAATTATGAAAGGAAAACACACAGTGGAAGATCACAGTAACATAAATTAAAAATTCCCTAGACAGGTTTAATGGCAGATTGGAGCTGGCAGAAGAAAGATAAGACAAATGAAATCATTTGGTCTGAGGAGAAGAAAGAAGAAATAATGATGAAAAATGAACAGAGCCTGAGAAACCTATGGACACCATCAAGCTTACCACTATATGTTTTGTTGGTGTCTCAGAAGACAAAGAAAGAGAGAATATTCGAATAAATAATGTCTGGAAACTGACCAAATTTAAGAAAAAACATGAATATACACGTTCACGATGTTCAATAAACTCTAAATGGTATAAATGCAAATAAACCCATGTCTTAGCATACTATAACCAAATTCTGAAATGCCAAATACAGAGGGAATTTGAGTGTCACACAAAAGAAGGCCATGTCACATACAAGAGAGCCTCAATAAGATTAGGTGCTGATTTCTCATTGCAAATCACGGCGATAAGGAGAGTCTGTGCTATAGGGTAAAAAGCTGCCAGTCATGGAGTCTATATCTGGAAAGACCTTATTTCCAGGAGTGGGGAAAGAGTGGGACATCCCTGAATAGATGGGAACTGGGGGGATAGTGGCCACTGGACTAGCCATGTGGGGGATGCTAGAGGCAGTTATGCAGGTTGAAAGGAGGAACAAGGGATGTTAGAGTGGGGCCACAAGGAGGAGTGGGGATCTTCAGCTGGGATGGCACCCTGGGAGAGCTGGGAGAATGGGAGTGTCAGCACAAATGTGTTTTTGGTTTGTAACTCCACTCTCCACTTTTTACTTCTTGTACAGGGCAAATGCATAGAATGCAACGATGCCAGGAGATGTGGGCTTGTCAGGTATGCACACGTGATTGTGACGGGATGGAGGGGATGGAGGGGCATGGGAACTTAGTTTTTGCATACTGTTGAGATTGCACTGATAGTGGGACAGGCAGGATTGTGTTAGATTTAGGGTGTCAAATTTAAGTCCCACGTTAACCACAAAGAAAAAACTATCGGAGAACATGCAGGCTCATAGAGACAGAAATCAGAGTACAGGTTGCCAGGGGCAGGGGGGTGGGGGGATGGGGAGTTAATGCATAATGAGGGAAGGGATTTTATTTGGGGAGACTGGAAAGTATTAATAAAAGAAGGTGATGATGGTACCACAATATTGCAGATGTGATTGATCCCATTGGATGTATGCTTGGGAGTGGTTGATAGGAAAGCTTCGGTTGTACATGTTTCCACTATTTAAAAAAGAAAGAGCACTAAAAATATCATTTTTTTATGTTTATAATGCATCAGTGTGAGAATGTTGATTTTCATTTTTCAACTTTTTTCTCATTAAGTTCTTGATTCCAGCAAAAGAGCCTTTTTTTTTGACAAATTAATGACTGTTTTAGTTTGCTTAAGCTGATGGAATGTAATATACCAGAAACAGAATGGCTTTTAAAAAGGGAATTTATCAAGTTGCAAGTTTACAGTCCTAAAGCTATAAAAATGTCCAAACTAAGGTGTCCAGGGAAGGAAACCCTGATTCAAGACAGGTAGATAAGTTGGAACACCTCTTCCAACTGGGAAGGCACATGGTGATGTCTGCTTGCTTTCTCTTCTGTGTTCGTAAGACTTCCCTGAGGGCTTTTCCTTCTGCAGCTCCAAAAGTCTGAGGCTGTGTGGGCTCTCCCTGTACTGAAGCCTTTTTCCAAAATAGCTCCCCCTTAAAAGGCTACACTAAGCAACCCCACTTTGAATGGGTAGAGACACATCTCCATGGAAACCACCTAATCAAAAGTTACCATCCAAAATTAGCTGGGTCACATCTCCATGGCAACTATTAAAAAAGATCTCCCTCCCACCACACACGCACACACACACACACACACTCACACACACACCCTCACACACACACACAAATATCCCACACAGCAATAATGAATGAGGATTAAAGAGCATGGCTTCTCTAGGGCACACGACAGTCTCAAACCAGCCCAATGGCATTAAAGCATGTTTGGTGTGTATGTGTTTTTAATTAAATATATGCTGGTGATCTTTATGCCACATAACATTCATACATCCTCAGGCAGGCTTGCTCTAGAGGGAACTTACACATCTCAAAAGAAGAGGGCAAAATATTGTGTGTGTGAAGTGCAGTCCATTACTTCAAGAGCTGATATGGAGCTAAATTCAAAATCCATTACCAACGCTGTTTATTCACTGGGCTCTTGTTCAAGTGGAGAGATACTGGCCATTAGCAAAGATTAATGCCCTTACCTGAGCTTGTCTTGAGCACTCAATACCAGGGAAGACTTGAGGCTGACCTCTTAGGAGTTACTTGGACTGTTGAATTGCAGATAATCCTCTATTTGTAGGACATTTTGTTCCCGTTTCTTTCTGAAATCTATAGTAATTTATAAAGAGAATTCAAATATTCCCCTTGGATGATTTTTCTAGTTCATCTTCGTTCTTCTTTCTCATTGACTCACTGAAATCTAAGTCCAGAAAGGTGGATTCATCAATTTCTGGGGCCGCAGACTATGCTTCTTCCTTCTTCCAGACCTCACAGTGTCTCCTTGAGGGAGGCTTGGTCACTCAAAGTCTAAAATGACTAGCTGACCACTTCAAATGTTTCATCGCTTTTCTGAGACGGGATGTCATGTTAAATGGTGCCTAAGAACACGGTCATCCTATTATGCCTCCCCTAGGGAGCTAGTGGAGCTAACCAGGTGCCGCTCTTCAGAGTCAGAGATGTGGCTTCACGGGTCTCTTCACGCACGGAGCGCCTCAAAGGGAAAGAAGACCGCGAAGAAGCTACTTTGGCAGGCGGTACCTTGACATGTCGAACACCCAAGTATCAAGTAGGTGGCTGTGGGCTAAAGAGGAATAGGTACAAGGGGGTGAGAATAAGACTACAGATGGCTTATAGGGGTGACTCATTTTTCCACCCCCAGCCCAGCTCCTTTCGTGGGTTTTTAAGAAAATATTTTTGATTGTGAGATTTCTACTAAAAGCGTCAAATCTCCAAAATCTTCTAGTCAAGAAGGAAAGAGAAACCTCTCTCTCCTCCTTGCACGGAATCACTCCCCTTCCCCCCAATCCCCCGCTTTGTATGGCAGAAAGACATTTTTCGACCACCTCCAGAAATAAGCCTTTCTTGAAAACGAGATGGGCAGACCACACAGCCAGTACACAAACACACTGGACCAGAACAGCCTGTCCCCCAAGACTCCCAGGGGGTCACAGAGACGCGCCCTCCCCGCCTGCCGGGCCTGGGGGCTGGCGCGCGCCGCACACACCCTGCAGGGTTTAGAACGCCCGGGAATCCAGAGTTTCACCCGCGACTCCACTGGCGGAACTGCAGCTGCCGAGCTGGGCATCCCATCGTTCCGTCCACCAACAGCGCGAGTCTCCGGCCGCTGCTCGAGAACGCCCGAGGCTTAAACGCGGCCCGTGGGCCGTGCAGCCCGCACGCTCTCGCCGGCGTTTCGGCAGTTCGCGGGTAAGGCGGGGCAAGCCGGCCCTCTCCGCGGCTCTGGGGCCGGCGCTGCGCCCTCGCGTCGCTCGTCCACGCTGCTGGCCTCCCGCTCGGTCCCGGCCCCGGCGCACGTCCTCGCCCCAAGCCGCTCTCCCGGGCCCCTTTCCGAATCGGCCGGGCGCTCCCGGGAGGCGTGGACCGCGCGGCCGGCGGGGGCTCGGCTCGCAGCGCCAGGGAAGCCCGCCAGGGGGATCCCGGCCCGCCTCGCGGGGTCTGCGAAGGGAGCGTCCGAGGGGCGGGGACCAGGGTCCCCAGGCGCCGGCTGCGGAAAAACCGCGGGGCGCCGGGACCCCCGACTGCGCCGGGGGCGGCGGGGCCGAGCTGTGGCTCTGGGACCCGGGGCCGGGAGCGGCGGGGACGCGGGGAGGGTGGGGGGCGTGGCTGCTGCTCGGACCCGGCCGCCGCTGCCCGGTGCTGTCTTCGCGGATCCCGGGAGTGAAACTTTGCGGGGGCCTGGGGGTCCCGGGTGCGGAAGGGGCGGGGCGGAGCGGGACGGCGGGCCTGGAGAGTTCCCACACGGACCCGCTGGCGGGGGCTCCGCCCGCGCTCGGAAGCCCGGCCCCGGGCCGCCCCCTCGGGTACTGCGGCGTGGGCTGCGGGGTGGGCCTGGGTCTGGAACCCAGCAGAAAACTTTTCCCCTCCCTGCGCCTGGATTCCTTTTGTCTCCCCGGAGCAGACGCGCGACCTCCCGGGCGGCGGCGGCGAGGCCTGACCCGCGGGTCCTGGCCGTGCCCGGCGCGCCGCGTGCGTCCCTCCGAGGGCAGGAGCGCTCAGGCCCGCGGCCCGGAGACCCGGAGCGGACACGGACAGCGGCGCGCCCCCCGCCCGGAGATAGGGGCGCTCCCCGCCTCCTGCCCGCCCCTCGCCTGACTCATCCGCCCGCGGTGGCCGCGGTGTTCCCAGCGCGATGGGGAGGGAGACTGCGGCCGCCGGAGATCCCCGCTGACGCCCCCCGCGCGCGCCCCCGGAGGCGGCCGACGTCCCGCTACCCCTGACGGGAGACGCCCGAGAGCGACCGAGCCCGAGTCCCCGCGCTCAGGACAGGTGAGAGGCCAGAGGAGGGGAGGAGCCCGGGCGGGGGGCTGTGCCGAACGGGGCGCTGCTGGCCCGCGGCTCGGGGAGGACGCTGTCTCCCGAAGTTTGGGAAATAAACCGAGTCCGCGCTCGGTTCTCCAGCCGCAGCCTCCCGGCGCCGGGGAAGCCGCGCCCGGCCCGCCTCCCCGCGCTACACCCTCCTTTGTCTCGGGTCCGGAGCCGGCGTGCCCCGCAGACGCGGCCCTGGCCGGGATTCGCAGCGGCCCTGGCTGGAGCGAAGTGCGGTCAGGGCTTCTAAAGCGGCATCTCTGCGGCAGTATCCACGCTGGCAAAGGACAGAGGCGAATTGAGTATTGGCAGATTTCAGCCCTTCAGTTCTCCGTCTGGAGTAGGTCCTTAAGGAAAAGGGGTGAGAGCTTGCAGGGTCCTTTACTGATCGTTCCTTCAATGATTGATTGTTCAAGTCAACACTGAGCCTTGTGTAGGCGCGAGCGCTTTGTATTTACTGCTCCTAGAGCTCGGATGAGAAGCGTGTGCGTGTGGAGGGGCTATTTATAATAATAGTTCATTGTTCAGTACCTGGCATTGATAGGAGCAGAGAGAAAGACAGCTGCTTCGTGTATATGTAATTGGTTAATTGGAATCCAGCCGTTAATCTCAGTTTCTGATTCTCACCTGGTCTTCTGCAGACCTCCTGAAGGAGTTGTGTATGCTGAGGTGGAGAACATCTCCAGAATCAACAATATTCTTATTTGTAAGTAGGAATGTGGAACTCTTTTTCAGTTTTGTACCCAAACCAAGTTTTGAGATCCACTTTCTTTAGTGCTTTATGCATAAATATTACCAGCTCCTGTGCAAGCTGTTTACTTTAATGGTTTGTCATGCCTTGCATTATGGAAACACATTTTAAAATGACTTTCAGTGGCTATTTGGCTACCAATGCTAGAACATATTACAATTTTATCTACTGTAGGCTAACTTTGGAAATGCTTAAAACCTGACTTTATTTTTCATTACTGTTTAGTCATAAAGAAATATCTGATTGCAGTTGCATGCTTTACAAACAGCTTAAGTGAAGAACAGAGCCCTTCTAAGCAGAGAACGCTTCCATTAAATAGGAACCATGGGCTACTGTTTTAGCAGTTTAATGTTATGAGACTTATCTACTCATAAGAATATATACCGAGGTGCTAGGAATGATTTTTTCTAGCAAAGTCCTATCAGAAAGCTTGTAATTATGAGATGACTTAGCTATAATTTGTTTCCCTGGTTATAATTAGCTTTGTATCCTAGGCTGGGAAAGCCTTTAGTAAAAGAGGGAGAGTATTCTTGTGGAAAGTCTGTATGTCATTTCCAGGCAGATGGCACTGGAAGGCTTCACTTGTTGCTTCTGAGTCCAGTCCAGGAAAATGCAAACAGTAAGCCAAGGGCAGCCAGGATCAGAGGGAGTTCTTCAGGAAACGGTGGCATAAAGAGGGAAGGCTGCCCTTATTTCTACTTGGAAGAATTTTTGATGAAGCTTTTGAATCTGCCCAGAGTTAGATTGCTAGGTTTGGAGTTGTATAGTTACAGAATTTTGTATAGCTCATGGGACAGAGAAAGAACTGCTGACACACAGAGAACTGATTGGTTAAATTCTCTCACTCTCACAGTGATTCAGGATAAAGGAAAAGAAGTCCATTTTAGTTTAGGGAAATAGAAAAGAGCAGAGGTAAAAGCAAATATCACCTCTGAAATTTCTTGAGCAAAATTAGTGGCAGAGAAATAGGATAGTGCTCCTAGTGATGCACCTAACTTCCCAAACAGAATGTAGCATTCTAAAAAGGGGGCAGTTTAAAAATATACTTCATTTAGTATTACTTTTCCTAAATAGAGGATAGTATGGGGAGTCTTTGTCAAGCAAAACAGATTTGAAAAAATAGTGTAGAGACAAAAAAAAAATCCCACAAATAATCTGCAAGGAGAGGGAGCCTTGGTTTCATTAAGAACTGTGTGGTGAGTAGTTTTCTCAACTGTGTCCAGTTCTTCCTGGGCTTCAGGTGTGTTTGTGGTTAAGGTCTGACTTGTGCCGAAATGTTCAGAGGACACTGAAGCACACTCATGGTGCCGTGCTAGGGGATGAACGGTGGGCTAGTGGGAGGGGATGGGCCATGGGGCGCCTGGGGTGGTCTGGGGATACCAGAGCTGCTGTATGGACCGGGAAGCAGCCTGAAGGGTTGCGAAGGGTCCTGGATCAGGAGTTTGAAACCTGGAGCTGTCATCCTGCCTGAGCCTCTGAGTACGTGGCCCCGGAGAAGTTACATGGCTTGTGTCCTCCTAGCAGGTTGAGGACTTCGTGCTGGGAATCGTTATCCTCCCTTTGAAAATGCCCGTCCCAAGCGCTGGCAGAAGTAAGCTGAGGCAGAGGTCGGAATGTAATGGAAGCTTCGGTGGGTAGGGTTTGGAGACAGAGAGGCAGGAGGCCCTGCTAGAGGCAGATGAACTGTAATGAGGCTGGTAAGAGGGGGCAAAGAGCTGGCCTGGGGCATGCTGAGTATGTGAATTGACAAGAGATAATAAACTAATAAATGCTAACTTTCACTTAGTACTTGGTGGTTGTCCATGAATTTTCACAAATGATGGCGGCTGATCTGCTTAGCAGGGTTGCAAGGCACTGAAGGGTTGCAAGACACTGAAGTCAGGACTGACGTTGCAAAGGACAGAAGGACATGATACTGGAATGCTCCACTGCCTTCCCCAGGGTTTCTGGAGCTCAGAGAGGCCACAGCGCAGCTGGGAATGCTGTGCAAATGGCGAGAGAAATAAGGCTGCCATTGACATTTTAGTGGGAGTGTGAATTTCTGAGTAAAACTTGAGGTTGAATCCTGGAAGAAAGAGGTCTCGCTTATGAGACCGAAGCCTGTGCGACGAGTTCAATCATGGTTACAGACGTTTGGCGTGATGACTCCCGTTCTGAGCTCCCTGCCCTCCTGCCTTAGTTTCCCAGGGCTGCAGTCACTTGTGACCACCAGCGGGGCGGTTTGAAACGACAGGGATGTGTCTGTTGCACTCAGGAGGCCAGATGGGCGCCTCGGGAGAACCTGCTCCTTGTCCCGCCCTGGTGCCGGTGGCTGCCAGCCCTGCTTGGCACTCCTTCTCTTGGTGCTGAGTAACTCCAGCCTGTCACCATCTTCGCTTGGGCTTCTCTTCGTCTCTGCTTACTTTCTTTCTCTCTCTTTAAAGAGAGCCGTTATAGCATTTAGGGCCCACCGTAATCCAAGATGATCTCATCTCGCGATCCATCCCTTAATTAAGCCTGAAATCCTCACTCTGAGAAGGTCACATCGGCTCTGGGTGACAGCTCTTTCGAGCACTGCTTTCAGCCCCTCACAGTCCCAGCCAGCAGGAACTCCAGGGATTTGACTATCACAAAGAATTATTGATAAGACTTTTCCAAGGGCTTTGAGAGCAACTGGGAAAAGAAAATATTTATTTCTTAAATGCATGGATTCTTGGGGCTTTGGACTGTTCATTAAGAGGATATATTCCAGTAGCAAGTTGTGCTTTAGAAATAGGGAGCAGGGAAGTAAAGCGCGGAACTCAGAACTGTGGCCATGTCAGTTCATCGGTGTGTGGGAGTGGGCAGCGGGCGGTTGGAAGCAGGTTGATGATGAAGAAGCATGAGCTGATAGGCCCAAATTAGGGTATTGGCCGCAAGGGTAGAAGAGAAGAAGGGGAGGTCATGCTGAGATGAAGGAGAATGGGAGAGAAGAAATGGATCGGCAGGGACCAAACCGGGAAAGGAGGCTGGGCCAGAAGATTCGGGTTCAGGTTTGGGTTTGGGAAATGGCTACCCGTGCTGGGCAGGTGAACTGCAGTCCCAACTGGAGACAGGACGCCTGTGGTCACCACAAGTCCTAGGGACGAAAGCTACGTGTGTAGCGTTGACTTTTGTGTGTGTGTGTGTGTGTGTGTTAGAGGAGTTGTGAGTTTATGAAACACTCATGCATAAAATAGAAGATTCCTGTAAACCACCCTATCACCAATGCATTGACAGGGACTATTTGTTACTACTGGTGGTAATGCTTTTTAAATAATTGTACCATTTTTTAACAGTAGTGGCCTTTGTTACAATTGATGAAGGATGATTAGGATAATTCTATCTAATGTCCATTACTTATGTTAGGTGTGCTTTTTCCCCACATACCACTTTATTTTACCGCCTTGTGTTAATATGGTACCTTTGCTATAACCCATAAAAGAGCATGCGTTTCCACTCAGCTTCCTAAAGAACTGCCAAACTGTTTTCCACAGTGGTTGCACCATTTTACATTTCCACCAACAATGAATGAGTGTTCTGTTTCTCCACATCCTCTCCAACACTTGTAGTTTTCTGTTCTTTACCATTCTAGTAAGTGTGAAGGATATCTCATCATGGTTTTGATTTACATTTCCCTAATAGCTAGTGATGTTGAGCATCTTTTCATGTGCTTTTTGGCCATTTTTATTTCCTCTTTGGAGAACTTTCTATTCAAGTTCTTTTGCCCGTTTTCAATTGGGTTGTTTTTTATTGTTGAGTTGTAGGATTTTTTTAATATATTCTAGATGTTAAATTCTTATTGGATATGTGGTTTCCAAATATATCCTCCGGTTGAGTAGGTTGTCTTTTCACTTTCATAACAAAGTCCTTTGATACCGCAAAGTTTTTAATTTTGACAAGCTCCCATTGATCTATTTTTTTCTTTCATTGCTTGTGCTTTGGGCGTAAAGTCTAAGAAACCATTGCCTACCACAAGATCTTGAATGTACTTCCCTACATGTTCTTCTAGGAGTTTTATGGTCCTGGTTCTTATATTTAGGTCTCTGATCCATTTTGAGTTAGTTTTTGTATATAGTGTGAGATAGAGTGTGTCTTTCATTCTTTTGCATGTGCAAATCCAGTCCTCCCAGCACCACTTGTTGAAGAGACTTTTCCACCTCAGTGGACTTGGCAGCCTGGTCAAATATCAATTAGCCATAGATATGAGGGTCTATTTCTGAAGTCTTGGTTCAATTCCTTTGGTCAGTAGATCTTCCTTTA
Organism: Tamandua tetradactyla; assembly: GCF_023851605.1. Taxonomy (NCBI): domain Eukaryota; kingdom Metazoa; phylum Chordata; class Mammalia; order Pilosa; family Myrmecophagidae; genus Tamandua; species Tamandua tetradactyla. The sequence continues at coordinate 191,871,375 of NC_135331.1, forward strand.
TGTCAGTACCATGCTGTTTTTGCCACTGTAGCCGTGTGAATATGCTTTAGAGTCAAGAAGTGTGAATCCGCCAGCATTGCTCTTCGTTATCAAGAGTTTTTGGCAATTCAGGACCCTTTACCCTTCCAAATAAATGTGATCACTGGCTTTTCCATTTCTGCAAACTAGGCTCTTGGAATTTTGATTGGGATTGCATTGAATCTGGAAATCAATTTGGGTAGAATTGACATCTTAATGATATTTAGTCTTCCAATCTATGAACACAGAATGTCCTTCCGTTTATTTAGGTCTTTGATTTCTTTTAGCAATGTTTTGTAGTTTTCTGTACACAAGTTTTTCATATCCCTTGTTAAATTTATTCCTGTATATTTGATTTTTTTAGTTGTTACTGTGAATGGAATTTTTAAAAATTTCCTCCTTAGCTTGCTCATTACTATTGTATAGAAGCACTACTGATTTTTGTGTATTGATTTTGTATCCTATCACTTTTCTGAACTCATTTATTAGCTCTAGTAGCTTTGTTGTAGATTTTTCAGTATTTTCTATATATAGGATCTTGTTATCTGCAAATAGTGAAAGTTTACTGCTTCCTTTCCGGTTTGCTGGCTTTTTATTTCTTTTTCTTACCTTACTGCTGTAGGTAGAACTTCCAGCACAATGTTAAGTAACAGTGATGACGGTAGGTACCCTTGTCTTGTTCCAGGTCTTAGAGGGAAAGCGTTCTGTCTTTCCTTGTTGAGTGCGATGTTGGCTGTGGTTTTTCATATGTCTCTTTATCATGGTGAGAAAGTTTCTTTCTATTCCTATCTTTTGAAGTGTTTTTGTCAAGAGAAGATGCTGAGTTTTGGCTTTTCCTCATTAGCCAAGATGATCATGTGTTTTTTTCCTCTTCGGTGTGTTAATGTGCTATATTACATTAATTGATTTTCTTGTGTTGAACCACCCTTCATACCTTGGATAAAACCCACTCCATCATAATGTATAAATCTTTTAATGTTGGATTTAATTTGCAAGTATTTTGTTGGAGATTTTTATATCTATATTCATAAAAGAAATTAGTAATTTATATTTCTTGCGCTAACTTTATCTGGCTTTTGTTTTAGGGTGATGTTAACTTTCTAGAGTAAGATAGGTAGTGTTCCCTCATCTTCTCTTTTTTGGAAGAGTTTGAGCAGAACTGGCGTTATTTCTCCTTGGAATGACTGGTAGAATTCCCCTGTGAAACCGTCTGGTCCTGGGCCTTTTGTGTTGGAAGGTTTTGGATGATTGATTCCATGTATTTTCTATCTAATTGACGTGTTGAGGTCTTGTGTTTCTTCTACAGTCAGTATAGGTTGTATGTGTATTTCTAGAAATTTGTTCCTTTCATCTAAGTTGTCTAGTTTGTTGGCACACAGTTGTTCATAGTGTCCTGCTATGATCCTTTTTATGAGTACTCACATTTTTTTGGTTGCCTCCTCTAAGTGAGATCCCCTATTATGTGCTTTAAATTCATTAAGTCATTTAAACCTTTCAGGCAAGGAAACTGAAAGTTAGGGAGGCAGATAATTTGCTCAGGGTCACATGGTCATCAGTGGTAGAGCTGGGATTGAGAGTCTGGCCGTCCACGACCAGCATCTTTGCTCTGCCTGCCACACAATGCCACCTGTCATGCCCAAGGCCAGGACCCGGCTAGAGGAGGGCCAGGCATCCACGCCAGGCAGAGAGCAGGGAGGTGAGGCTAAGAGGCAGAGGCACAGCTAGGTGGACAGGAGAGCCAGGGAGGACCCTAACGAAGACTAGCACAGGCGGAGTTTCCTGGGTCTGGCAAAGAGCCATTTCCAGTGGCCGGGCAGTTGGGCAGGTCAGTAGAACAGGCGGGCTTTGAATGTGGATCTGAGGACAGGTACCCCACCATCCGTGTGGGCTCTCAGGCTCTTTCCTGCCTAAGTCAGCAAGATCATGGAGTGGGCAGCCCCTCAGCAAGGCAGGTGGTCTGTTAGTTCTCGGGTGCTGTGGGGAGCAAGAGCTAAGATAAATCATTTGCCATGTGCCTTAGATTCATAATCCCACCAACTCTTCATTACATCCTGGGGGCAAATGTTAGGTCTGTTTTGAGCCAGGAGATGGAAGGTTAAATTTCTTGCCCGAGCCCCTGCAGCCAGGCTGAAGGTGAAGGTGTGAATCCAGGCCTCGTCCTGGACGACCGGCCGTCCTGGTCCAGCAGGACAAGGTCAGTTTCAGGTCTGAGCAGCAGAAGTGCAACAGTCAGCAGAGGTTTATGGCTGAGACAGAAGACAGAGGAGTTAACGTTTAGACAGCAGGATGAGAGAAGGGCAGACCATCTCTCATCAGGAAGAGACTTGTCCAGCAGGATTATACCTAGCTTTGGCAGAAAATTTAATAATCTAGTAGGTTTTCCCCCCAGTCCAGGATCTCTGTGTTATGCAGGGTAGGTACGTCAGCAAGTCAGATGTTTGGAAGGCTTAATTTTAGTCACTGTTTCAGTTGAACAGAAGGGACATCTGCCAGCTGCCATGGCCTGAATTTACCTATATACGCACAGGTACTTTGCCCTGAAATATGATAAATAAAGAGAGAGAGCAAGAGAGAGTGTGTGTGTGCAGGACGATTGTAGTAGATATGTGGGGCATACTCTGGCTTTATAGGTCTGTCTGTGAAGATGTCCTAAATAAAACTATGTACCAGTGGAAAACGAGTGGCATCGTATCACCCCCAAGAAATGCAAGCTCAGATTAGGATCTGCTGAATGTATGACTGCTGATTAATGTTCCTGGGTATTTATATATGTATGTATATATATATATATGAAAAGAAGGAGAATAAGAACGTTTATAAATGTAGGAGATTGTGAGACCTCGTCGTGTTTTGGGGGAGGTAAAACAACTTTGCATAAAAGTATATTTAAAAGCAATGCATGAGTACAGTGTAATTTTGGAGTTGGAAGGACCTTTCCGAGAGCGATCAAGGTCGCAGCGCTGGCTGGTGTTAAGAGACGCAAACTTAATGGTAGGAGGTGAGTTTAGATATCATCAGACTAAAAGGCTCGGCACCATCTGAAACACAGAGGGCCAACCAGTGGGGGCTGCCCAGAGGAGAGAAGGGAGAAGGCAGTCCAGGTAGGACCTAGGGCTTGCCAGTGCCCTCTAGCCAGAGACCGCCGGGGAAACGCCTGCAGTGACCGCGCTGGGTCTGTGACCATTCATCCAGGGAGAGTGGACAGCAGAGGCAGCCGCGCGGTGGCTCAGTGCGAGTGCCTTAAGAAGTCAGGTGTAGGCTCCGGACTGTGTTAGGGCATCTGGAGGGAGGGTCCAAAGATGCAGGACTTGCTCTGGACTGATGCCACCTCATTCTGTGATGTGCTGGTAAGCCTCGTCCAGAAGGAGTCGAATGCTCGCGTTGCTAAAACAGCAGTCATGCCACAGCAGGGGCCGCTTGGCCATTTTTGTGGTTGGATGACTGGGTGTTTTTGTGTTCCATCTTATGTTTGTCTTGCTCCGACACAATCACGAAGTAGCCCTGTGGGGTGCTGGTATTCTCTGGAGGTGTTTGTGCGCAAGGACCCCAGGGCCAGCTGTGAGCGCCCCGTGTCTGCGACTGCTGAGACCCTTCCTTCCCAGAGATTCCACTCCCCAGCTGGGTCTGATTCCGTCGCTGTGGACACCCCCATGACAGCAGCGTCCCACCACTGGATGGTTCTCCTGGGGGAAATCTTTTTATATTGTGAACTTTTACTTAGCAGCATTTATTAAATGCCTGCTGTGTACCAGCACTGTGTTAGGTTCTGGGCTGTGAGGCTGACTTAGATCTGACTCCTGTCCCCAGAGATCTCCTAGTCTGATCGGAGGGCCAGGGTAAGCCTGGAAAGGAGGCTGGGGAAGGGAGGCTGAGGGGAAGGGAGGCTGGGGAACGGTGACAAGAGTGATGGGCTCAGAAGCAGAAGCACTGCTAAGAAGGAGCTAATCACAGAGGTGCTGAAAGGTTAGCAGCTGCTGGGGAGAAAAGAAAATATTTTCCTTTTGCGAATCAGTGTCTTTGGGCTGAAATGTGGGGTGAATCCAAAGAATTTTAGTACCCTCCCTAAGCTGATGGCTCACGTGAGAACTGGTGAGCCGGCCAGCCGGCGCGCACACGCGGGTGAGTGTGCACTACTGCCCTGCCCCTGTCCGCACGGGCCTCCGCGCCGGCCTCGGCAGATGCACTAGGCATACACTCAGGGGTAGCACTCCTCTGTAATCCTGCTACCCAGGGTACCCATGACATTTTGGCATTGTCTTCTTCCACGTTTTTAATGAATTTTTTTTCACAGTTGAGATCCTATTACAACCTTTTCTGTCTGCTTAACCTTATGGCCTAAATATTTTATTTTTAATCGCTTTTAGGCAAGCTTTATTAATGCCTGTACAGTATTTGATTCTATGGCTGTACAGATAGTAACTTCTTACTCATATCCTTGGACTTGGACCTTTAGGTTGTTTCCTAATATTTTTTTAGGAAAGATTCGTGGAGGGGTAATTCCTGGTTAGAAGGGTTTGCACCTGCTAAGGGCATCAGTTCTCAGGAAAGGAGCTGGTGTTTCACAGCCCGTGGGAGTGCCCCTTACCATGTTCACGCCAGCGTGGTGGTGTTTTCGTAAAAAAGGCCCCCACTCCAGAAGGAAAGGCCGCGTATGCTAGCCGCTGATTCTGTTTTTCTGCGACCAGAAGCCCTCTTCTAGAATGGGGACTGACCAGTGAAATGTGAGCCACTCAAATAAATAAAAACACGAGTAAGTGTGTCCCGGTCACACGGGGGCCCAAGACAAAGAGACGGTCCATGTGGATGATTTGAAAAGCCCAGCAGTGGGCGCGTGGGTGAGGAGACCTCAGACCGTTATCAAACAGCGGTCGGCGCGGGTGGGCAGGACGGGAGCCCTCTGTCCTCGGTCGTGAAGTGTCATCCGGAGGGAGCCTCGTGCCCCCAGCCCCACTGCACCCACGGGGCTGTCACCCAGGGGGCCCGCCTCGCGCTGGGAGGCCGGGCGAGCAGGACCTCGAGGCTCCCCTAAAGGGCATCTGTGCTGTCGGTCCCCGAGTCTCCCAGGGAAAACCCAACAGTAATCCTGAGTTTCGAACTTTCTGATTTTACTGTCCTTTCCAGAGAAAACCCAGCTGCATCCCAGGGTCTGGTTTTCATTGTGTTGAAATTTGACTTTTCCCCCGAAAAGGAGGAATTGGGCCCTTCCTTAAGCTTACAGGGATTTTGTTGTCCAGAAACACTGCTTAGACTCCCGGACTCTAACGTGAGACTTCCTCTAGCAGGCAATGAGGGGTTTTTTAAATAATTTTTTTCTTTTTTTTTATTGTATAGTATAACATATATACAAAGCAAAGAAATAAAAAAGCAGTAGTTTTCAAAGCACTCTTCAGCAAGCGGCCACAGGACAGATTCCACAGTTTGTCATGGGCTACTATGCCCTCCTCTCAGATTTTTCGTTCTAGCTGCTCCAGAATGTAGGAGGCCAGAGGGCTTAAATACTTTTTTATAATCATTATCGACTTTTTCCCTTCTTTTTTTTTGTGGAAAATAACATATAAACAAAAAAGCTATACATTTCAAAGCACAGTACCATAATTAGTTGTAGAACATATTTCAGAGTTTGGCATGGGTTGCAATTTCACAATTTTAGGTTTTTACTTCTAGCTGCTCTAAAATACTGGAGACTAATTTAATGATCAGCATTCATATTCATTTGTTAAGTCCTATCTTCTCTGTATAACTCCACCATCACCTTTGATCTTTCTGTTCCTCTCTTTAGGGTTGTTTGGACTATGGACATTCTAACTTTTTCATGTTGGGATGGCCTGTTACTAATACGGGGTAGGGAGATGGAACTATCTGATGTTCTGGAGAGGCTGGGCCCTCTAGGTTTCAAGACTTACCTGAACTGGGGCCCCATCTGGAGGTTGAAGGTGTCTGGAAAATTACACTAATGCATGGAACCCTTGTGAAATCTTATATATTGCCCTAGGTGTTCTTTAGGATTGGCTGGAATGGTCCTGGTTGGGGATTGGCAGGTTATGATAGGCAGCAATGTCTACCTGAAGCTTGTGTAAGAGCAACCCTCAGAGTAGCCTCTCGATTCTATTTGAACTCTCTCTGCCACTGATACTTTATTAATTACACTTCTTTTCTCCCTTGTGGTCAGGATGGAATTGTTGTTCCCATGGTGCCAGGTCTGGATTCATCCCTGGGAGTCATCTCCTATGTCACCAGGGAGACTTTCACCCCTGGATGTCGTGTCCCACATAGGTGGGTGGGCAATGGTTTCACTTGCAGAGTTGGGCTTAGAGAGAGTGAGGCCACATCTGAGCAACAACAGAGGTCCTCCAGATGTAACTCGTAGGCATGCCTATAGGTAGTCTAAGCTTCTAGCTACCTACATAAACTTCACAAGAGTAAACCTCAGGATTGAGGGCATGGCCTATTGATTTGGGTGTCCCTAAAGTTTGACATAGTATCAGGGGATTCCCTGATGGTAAGGTTTACAGTTCCATAGTCTTTCTCCCCTCCCTTGAGAGACTTTGCCAATAATGAGGTGGTTTTTGATCACCCATTTCAATTTTTCCACAACTAAAGATAGTTCACAACTAAAATAAAAATAATTTTAGTTTTCTTCTAAAACTTGAAGGAAATACTATTATATTGTTAGAACACCATTTTTGTATGAATCTCAGTACATAATTTTGAACAATTATTAAATTATTCATTCAATATTAAATAGTTATTTTAACTTTTCATTTGTTCTACAATAATTTGTAAGATTCATTTAGTCCTTGCTGTTAAATTATACTTATGACACACCTTTGATGTAGAAAATGGCGTAGGAAAGCACAGCCTAGCCCTTTGTCATTTGTGTACTGATAAGACATGAGAAGTTCTCAGACATGTGGTTAATCTGAGTGCAGCTGGAAGTTCATTCGTGGACAATTGATTCAGTAAGTGTTGTGTGCTGTCACTTGGAAAAAGGGGAGCGGACAGAGCTAAGGCGGTGGTGGAGCTCATGTTCTAATGGGGGGACACCTGGTGACCACACACGTGAGCAAGACAGTTTCAGAGAGTGGACGTACTGCATGGAAGGGAAAGACTGATGGAACAGAGAGTGCTGAGCGCTTGGTGCTCACAGTCAGGGAGGCCGCAGTGTTGGAGTCTGGCACGAGACCTGCATACAGGCAGCGGGGAGCCAGCCTTGCCCGTTGGGGGTGACTGCTCAGCGCGGTTCTCAGTGGACTGGGGAGCATTGGAAGGTTTCAAGTAGGCAGTTGGTATGATCTGATTTCTGGTTTGAAAAGCTCAGTCAGGCTTTGAAGAAGAAAGTATAGTAAGCCAAATGATTCAGGTGTTTTGTTTTTCTCTTGGTGTGTGCTATTTAAGGTCATTTATTGAAAAGAAAGGGTTGTGGGTAAGAATGCCAAGTAGTACCTCACAGTCATGAAGATTTGGGGGCTGGCAGGAAAGCAGCATTCAGGTAGAGACCTCCTGGGCAGTTTGCTCAAGGTGAATCATTTGTCATTATGCAGCCAGAGATGTGCCACGTACAGTCTGCCCGCCTTCATAGGGTTGTGCATACCAATAAAATGTGGGCCATAAAATACAAAATGAGAAAATGAAGACAGCCCTCTGCGCAGAACATACATAGTTGGTGCTGGCGATTGACTCACGTAGCCCGGAGAAGGCCTGCTCACGTCTCGTCCTGCGGCCGGGACCCCATGGTAAGTAGGACCTTTGGAGGATGTTTTTATAGGTAAGGGTGAGGCCCGATGGAATCAAGGTGGGTCTCAGTTTGTGTCACAGGAGCCTCATAAGCAGGGAAAATCTGGACACACTCAGAGAAGCCAGAAGTGGGGGGCAGTCAGAAGAGGTACCTGGGAGGGAGCTGACCATGTGGCCCTCGGAGGACCCCACTGTCCCCAGAACGCCCTGGCGCTCGGAGGAAGCACGGCCTGGCCAACCTGTGGCCTGGGCCTTCCAGCCTTTAAAAGATGGACAGTAAATGCTTGTTGTTGAGACCATTGCGTGATGGCTGTCATAGCAGCTCTGGCAAACTGACTGACTTAACAAGGCCTCTGCAAAGCTCTTTTCTGCTGTGTGAAGCTTACATTTTTAAACTATGCCTAGCGTGGGAATTTGCATATTTTATGCATTCTTTCAGTAAATGGGTGGAAATTCCTGGAAAGTCCATGCTATAGATAAAGGTTTCATTAGCATCAGTTGGTCTTACCATACCTTCCTTGACTTATGGGAGAATTATTTATTTTGTGAGTCTCTCAAAACTTGACTAGCCTCTGATTTGAAGTTCTTCTGCCACCACCTGCCTGGTTGAGTCTGGGAAGATCCTAACATGTAACTGGGGCCACCTGCTGATGAGTGCTGCTCTCAGTGTCTTCTGGGAGACTCGTCCCATGCACTCGGTGCCGAGCTCAGCAGGGAGGGTGGCCGGCCCAGTGGAGGGCGCAGACAGGACAGGGGCCCAGAGAGCAGGTGACAGGCGGGACATCCCCGTCTCTGCAGACAGGATGGGAGGATGGTGAGGGAAGCTGTGGATTGATGCTCAGGTACCTTACGTTTGGAATTTGGTTGAGTGAGTTTAAAGGACAGAGTACAAAAGGAAGACAGGAGTGGAAAAGGCAGCAGCACTGTCCCTCACCCAGGCCGCCTGCCTCCTGATTCTCATTTCTACAGACACTGCTCTGGGGATTCCCTGCTCTCCTGCCCCACTGGCCAGAGTCCATCTGCTCACTTGATGGGACACCTGGCTGGCCACAGGCCCCCAGACCTGTCCCCACCTGCTGCCCCAAGAACCCTGCCTTCCCCCTGGGGCTGCCTCGTGGCTCCCCTGCCTTGGGGCTCCCCTGCCTTGGGGTGCGGGGCCCGAGCCCTTTTCCAGGTCTTCTTCGGCGCCACGCCTCCCCCCGGCCCCTGCCCCTGTGACGTTGCACTGGAAGCCATGTCCAGCCTGCTGCCTTCTTGTTGTCTAGTGGGCGTCACGCGTTCACGCCTTGGTCTCTCCATTCCAGACATCTTTCCTGACTTCCTGGACCGGTAACCGAAATCGGAGCAGAGTGCCTGTCCTGTGACTCTCGTGTCCCTCGGTGTGGGGGACACTGTAAATGCATAGTTTGCAGTGACAGATAAGAAAAGCAGAGCAGGCCCTTGGGACAGCAGTGTGGGCGGGAGGTGGGTGGACAGGGCGAGGGGAGGCTCTTCTGTGCCAACGTGGAGCAGCGACCTGAAGGCAGTGCGGGGAGGGGTTCCGGGGTGTCTTGGGGAGGGGCGGGCGGGGGAATGCGAGGTACAGAGCTTGGGGTGGTGTGCGAGCTGGCAGGCGGCTGCAAGGGGCGCACAGCAGAGGCCCTGGGGCCACAACAAGCAGGTTCCTGGAGGCCCTTCGGGGCGAGAGGTTTGGACTCGCCCTGAGTGAGATGGGGAGCACTGCCAGGGTCTCCGCGCACAGCGGGGGCTTGGCCCGGTTAGTCCTCCCAGCAGGCCTTGACTCCGCTGGAAATCCCGAGCGAGAGGAGGCCCAGGTGTCGGCCGCCGTCGCTGTGGCCCTGCCTGTTGATCTGGACTGTGATTCCGGGGTCGTGGGCCTGGCGGGAGCGGATGACTCTGACCTTCATAAGGACCTTGAGGCGAGACGAGCCCAGAAAGCTCCAGGAGCAAAGGGGAGGTGCCTTGCTGTGGGCTGAGGAAGATTCCTCCGTGGACGGGAACCGGTGTGCGCTCACGGAGCAGAGCCAGGAGAGCACAGCAGTGAGAAACCTGAGCTCCCTGGAGGCAGCTGCCTTCTCCAGTTCACTTACTGTAGATGCAGATTAAAATCCAGGCTGGGAAAGAGCTGTGAACAAGGTGGACCTGGAGCTTAGAATTTGGTAGTGGGGACAGAAAAATATTGCATCATAAATAATTGTATGGGTGCATTTGCAATAAGTGCCACGAAAATGTACGGGTTGCCAAGAGAAAGGATAGGAAGTCAGAGGGTTGGCAACGGCTTCCCCAGGAAGTGTCTTCTTTTAAGTTGGGACCAGAGGATATTTAGGGTCCCGTCTGCAGAAATCCATGCTAGGCAGAAAGAGAACCAGACAGGAAGGTTGAAGGAGGAAGAAGTTTGGTGTTGTTGAAGGCCAGAAAGAAAGCTCCATGACTAGAGCGTGTTGAGATGGGAGAGGGTGATTGGCTGGTTGGGGCTGGTCATGTAATGCCAGGAGGGCAAGTTAAAAGTTCGTGTTGGTTTGAGAGTATTGTGTACCTCCGAAAAGCCATGTCCTTTACTCCTGGTTCAGTGTTGTAGAGTGGAACACTTGATTATATTGTTTCGATAGAGATTGACCCACTCAGTTGTGGGCACGGCATTTTGATTAGATTGAGATGTGACTCCACCCATTCAAGGTGGGTCTTGATTTGTTTTCTGGAGCCCTTTAAAAGGGAAGAGATTTTGGGGTAAACACAGTTGCTTCAGAGCCAACAGACACCCAGACATTTGGAGATGTTTGAAGTGTCAGCAGAGAGAGCAGACACCGAGACACAGATGTTTGGAGATGCAGAGTGCAGCAGCCATCGCCACGTGCCTTCCCGTGAGATGCTCAGCAAGCCAGACCCAGAGCTGTGTCCTGGAGCAGCTAAGTGAAGGCCCACGGATGCTTCGAGTGGAAACCACTTGTATCAGAAGCTGGAAGCAACAGAACCAAGAACAGGAATCATCAGTCACCAGCCATGTGCCCTCCTATGTGGCAGACATCAGTCTTTCTTCAGTCAAGGTATCTATCTCTGGATGCCTTAGTTTGGACATTTTTATGGCTTTAGAACTGTACACTTGTAACTTAATTCCCTTTTTAAAAGCCATTCCGTTTCTGGTATACTGCATTCTGGCAGCTTTAGTAAACTAATACAGGGTTTGACACTTGACCCTAGGAGGAGTCGAGGGCTCTAAGACTGAGGCGTGGCATGAACTGCTTTACTGTCAGGCATGACTGCAGCACTTTCACAGTGAATGCGTAGGAGAGGCCAAGTTTGGATGAGGGAAGAGATCACAAACCCTTTGACTGGGGGTGGCAGTGATGATGGAGAGAAGTGGGCAGGGCTGAGACAGATTTGGAAGGCAGCATCCACGGAGACTGGTAACTGGTGGCAAGTGGGGAATTGAGGTGCAGGGTGCTCCGAGGGTTTTGTCGTGAGCAAGTGCATGGATTGTGGTAGTGTTTGTATAGACGAGGGAGACTGTTTCCCAAGTTCAGCTCATGAGTTCTCTTTCGGGCACTTTACATTTGAGGTGCTTGTAAGACATCCCAGGGGAAAGAGCAAGTAGATACTTGAATAGCTGGGTCTGGAGCGCAGATGAGTTTGGAATGGAGACATAAAGTTGAGAGTTGTTAAGACACAGTTAGAAAGAAAGGCAAAGAGTAAGACTGGGCCAGGAAGGTGGTGTGGGGGCATGCTTTGGGAGTTCACGTTTAAGGATGAGAAGAAAAGCAGCGTAAGAAGTAGCAGCTCTAGAGATAGGAGAAAAACTGGGGATGTGATGTTATTGCTGAAAGGGATGTGATATTAGCAATAACACTTGGTTCGCACATGCTCTTTTACCTTTAATGGGCCCTTTTTGAAGATTCGAGTTCAATTTTCTTGTCTAATTTGCTCTTCTGACAGCTAACATGCTGTAGTCCTCAGTCTTTCGGGCGGAATGGGATTGGAAATTACTGAAAATCTTTTTTTTTTAAATTTCATGTTGTAGTTGTTGATACTGAAATAGAACAGAATAGATGCACGAGTCATAGTTTCACAATAAAATGATCAAATGGCACATCTAAAGGTCAGTTTCGTTATCATGCTGATTACTAATCTATTCTTGCTAGCAACTCTACCATTGTTTTCTGTCTCAGTTTGTCTTTATACTTATTAAAGCATTTGTGCATTTATTATTTGGTCATATTTTCTTGGTAATGGATTTTTTTAAAACCACATTTAGAGGTTTAAGCTATTCTAGATAGAATGTTTATTTTACAGGCCCTTCTAAAGAAGATGTATAATTTAAAAGAGAGTGCTCGAACAACTAGCAGAAGTGTCAGAGGATTCGCCTGCTCTTATGACTGATGCATTGTGGCTCATTAAAAATGGAAAAGAAACCCGTTGTTGAAGGCTGCCTTCAGCCTGCCCAGTTGGGAGGTTGGCTTTGTGTAGGTGATGGTGGATACTCGAGGAAGCCTCACAGCCTTGTCTTATTGTCCTGTGGGGAGGGGAGCAGCAGAGAGTCACCTGCCGGACGCGAAACTAATGTGTGAAAACTGAAACTCAGCCTTGTAGGAGCACTGTCAGATAAGATCTGATTTACTACATTGATTTTACATGTTCTCTAATCTTCTAACAGTCTTTTCACTTTTTATACTTTCTTATAATATTAAAAGCTTATTTAAGGTGCAGAAATACCTAATTAATAAGATGAAGTTATCAAAGGACTGGGTGCTTGCAGTGAGCACGGCTCTCTCTGAAGCTGTGATGAGGCAGTCTGAAGGGAAAACCCTCCTGGACTTGGAGAGGTCAGCACAGGCTACCAGGGCTCCCATGTCCGCCAGGGTCCACCTTTCCCTTCTTCATAGAAGGGGAGCGTAGGAGAGGCTTCGCCTTTCCGGACTAAATGTCCGCCCGCTGGGTGGGACTCCTGAGCTCTGGGCGGTGAGAAGCTTGCTATCATTGACCTCCGTCCTTCTTTTCTCAGCTCTGGGCTTTTGGATGACCCACCTCTGAAGACGACCCTGGGGGTCGGGTGGGGACGTGTATAAGGACCGGTACCGGCGGACCTTCCCTCGGACAGGAGTGTCTGGTGGAGAACAGCTCTCAGGTGTGAGGGCCTGTGTTGAACAGCTCTGTTACTTTTCTCTGAGCACAGCCCTCCTAGAATGCCAGTGGTCTCTCTGGCAACTGCAGAGCTTGAGCGACAGTCCCAAAGCTGCCTCGTGCCACGCCGGGAACTTTTGCACGATGTTATACCTGGATGGCGGGAGGCTGCCTCTTTCCTTGTGCTTGTAAAAGTGCATGTACAAAAAGCAGTTCATGGGAAGCGACAAAGAGTGGCATTTTAAAATTTAACTATAGGGACCAGAAAAGTTTATTTGGTAGGTAGAATACCTGCTTGCATCTCACCCCTTTTGTTTCTTAGTTTTCTAGTAGGGTTTGAGGAATTTCTGACTAGAGGCTAACCTCTGGAAAGCTGGTTGGCCGGCATGCCCAGGTCCTTTGCTCCTGGAGCCTGTCTGAATGTACTGCCCCTTTGAAGTGCTGCTCCCTCTTTCATTCATTCCTGAACCCCTGCCAGCTAGCTGCATAGATGAAGTCACTCTCCCTCAAAGATGCTTTTAAAAGATATGGTCAGCTTTTGATTATCTGAGCTATGTACGATTTAAGAGAGATTTTGTTTGAAAGCAGAGTCTAGTTGCAGGGATACTTTGAAAATCACCAGGGAAAGTGAGCTTTGCCACCCAAGAAGTATGACCTTGGGCAAATGTCTTAACCTCTCTGAGTCTCAGTTTGCCCACCTTTAGTGCGGGACCACATTATCTTCTTAGAAGAGAGTTGGGGGCTTGGAAAAGGTGAAGTACGCAAAGTATCTGGCTCAGAGGGCGGCACAAAGTGGACAGGCCCTGCCCTCCCTCTCCCTTCTCTCTGTTCACATCGTGAGCATCTCCGTTCACTTCTGCATATGCTTCTGTGCACAGCTCAGGCTGGTTTCTCTGCCTGGATGGGAAGGCCTGGCCTGGGGACGTACTTTTCATCTCCTAGATGCACCCTGAATGCACCTCTTTGTGGAGATGTCCCTGCCTCTCCAGGGCGAGCTGGTTGCCCCTTCCAGCACTCTCAAGGCGCTTTGCTCATGCCGGCAATGAAGCATGTGCTGCGTTGGTAGTTACTTCTCACCTTCTGTCTATCCCAGCCCCCAAAGGGGTGAGTGGAAAAATGGACCTAATGTCTCCCTCAGGACACGGAAAGATTGAATGTTGATTGGAAGGGGCCACTGCAATGTTAGCTGTGGAACTGAAAGAACTGAACACTTGCCTTTTGGAGACCAGTGGACTGGGACTGAAGGAAGACTGCAGCTCCCCAAAAGTGTAGCTGCCCCCTCCCCGTGCATACACATCTAAAACTCCTCCCTCCATCTTCCTGGGGCAGGGAGAAAGTAAACGCACCAGGTTTTCCACAGGGCCTCCCTGGGCCTCCAGCAGGCCCAGAACTGGAAAAGAAAGGCTCTCACCTCCTGAAGTGCCTGAGGCTGTGAGGCCAGGTGTGGCGTGGATGGTTTCTAATCCCTCTCCTAAGCCTGGCCGCCACAGCTTTGCTCAGTGGCTACTGAGCTGATCAGTTTTAGTTGAATGAGGAGAGCAACTCCCGGGGTTCATCAGGTGCCTGCATCAGGGGTAGTGGAGGCCTGGACCAAGGGTGGAGGTTGAATGCAGAAGTGAAGCCAAGGGCTGAAACTCATCAGAGAGGAGCGACCTTAGACTCGGACGTGCCCTTCTTAGTGGTGGCTGATAGTTGCACAACGCCTCCCCAAAAGCCTGGGCGTGCTGGAGTCCAAAGCACAGCTGGATGAGGAGCTGACAGTAAATGGCACAGTCCTTTTCTCGGCCTGACTCATTTTGATGGTTTGAAGCATCTTGAAGACATCTTAATAAGATTGAGGTTGAACATTCGAATGCCCAGCAGGGCCAGAGAATCTGGTTCCCGCAGCTGTCATAACTCAGCGATGGAGCCCAGATATTGCTTTCTGGGTCTCTCTGAAAATACTGATCAATAAATTATAAGCTGTCATACTCAAAGGCCAATAAAAATCTGTGGTTTTCTTTTAATCTTTTGTGTTTTAGTAAATCATATTTGGTTGGCATAGAAATAAAAATGAATTTCTAGAAGTGGCGAGTGCTGTCTTCATTATAGTACAAAGGATGACTTTTTCCTTTTCTCAATAATTCTGACAAGTATTAAACTTCTGAGAGTCAAAGGGCCCAAAGAAGTCTACAGGAATAATTTATTCAAATAATATGAGAAAAGATGAAACCACTTCTTAATTACTTTCTTAGCATTGTAACTTTTTTATTTGAAGTGAGTTTTCACTATTAAAAGGGGAGAGTCCAGAAAAAACAGGGCTATGTTTTCATTTCTTTAACACATGTCGTTGGCGTTTGAAAAATTTTTTCATTATAAAAGCAATCTATGCTAATGAAAGAAATTTGGTTAAGTTTGCTCTTCACGAATATATTTATTTAAGCATTTCTTGTGTTGTTTTGTAGCTATTCTGTTAAATTACTTATGTTTTTAAATTACAGTTTTAATTAATAAAAAATATTTGTACTTGTGACATTTAGAAATTTCCTTCAGGAAGGAAAACGTGTTTCTCAGAGTATCATTAGATGTTTTTGCTGTTTTCCGTCAAGCTTAACATTTAAAGAGATGATTAAACTGATGAAGTGATCTTGTTAATGGGCAGCTAGCTAGCTCTCCTGTAAGTTTTTCTGATGGAAATTGCTTTTTTTATTTTCCCCTTTCATTTTTTCAGAAGCTCGTGACTGTCAGACAGTTTGGGATTATTTTTGCTTTTTCCCTAATAAGAATCCTTTTATGTTTGATCTTTCTGCAAAAGAATTTCTCTGTGTCACGTAATTTCATCCAGTGTTGGAAAGAAACATGTAAGGGCCATCCAGGTCACGGTAAAGATGGCCTTGGGCATGCGTGTGGAGGAGCAGCAGGGACGAAGCCGGCTTCATCTCGAGAGGGGTCTGCTTTGTGAGCGCGGGGCTCCGTGTGTGGCATTCGGAGCATTATCAGCTGTGGGTGTCACGTAATGAAACTTAAATTCTCCGCGCCCAGCGCCCCTGTACAGGCCTTTAGGGGTCAGGGCCCCCCTGGACGCCACCCTGCAGGTGAAGCACTGGGCAGACCTCAGGCCCTGCAGACGCAGTGCCGTGAGAAGGTGGCTTGTGGGGTTGGGGTGCATGGTCCGGGGATCGACCCCGGGTCTTGTGGGGGTTGGGGTGCATGGTCCGGGGATCGACCCCGGGTCTCCTGCATGAGGACGGCTTTGCGGTCATCTTTATAGTCTGTGTGCCCTTCAGTGATCTCACAGAGCTTTAATTCTAAATTGTTGGGAATTTGTTTCTTTTGTTAACTTTATTAAATAAAGCAGATGACTTATTTTTCCAGATCAGAGTCCTTCCAGTAACAATTGCTGATGCAAGACGAAGGCGGGTCGCCTACCTGGTGAAATGCCCGCTGTAAAAACAAGTCCCCAGACCGCATTGTAGAGGGGGAGTGCGGCAGCACTGCGCCTGCCCCGCCGTCCTTTCCTCTCCACCCAGATTTCCCAAAGAAATGCCTTCATTAGACACTCCAGATGAAAAATTAATTTTCTTTGCTCTTCTGTGATTTAAAAATTACATTATGTCCTGCTTGGAATAAAAGAGGATTTTAACCTTGTAAGCAATGACCTTTCACGCCATTTTTCTTCCTGAGAACATTTTCTAAGAGTCTGAGCATTGATCAGCTCATGATTCCCGGTAGTTTCACTTTATTAGAGATAAACTGCCAGGAGATGCCCTTTGACCATGCCTTGAGATGTAAATTGTTCAGTTGAGAAAATTATTCTTTCCCCCTTTCTGAAAATATATTGATATTCTGGGGAAATTTGCTTTTATATTTGGGGATGGACTTCGATTTTTTGTAGTTGGGGTGCTCTTAACCTTGAATTGCCTAGAATTTTCCCCTTTTCTCTGTTTCTCACGAGTGCATGTATTTGAGTGTGTATCTGGGTTTATACAGCAGCCAACGTCCAGTGGAGGAAAAAGGACATAAAGGGTGGAGTGTGCCCTGGTGGCCCGCTCTGGGGTGAGGGGAGGTGGGCGCCAACCAAGTGAAGCGGGAGCTCCGGGCGGCTGGGCAGGGCCTCTGGGCCTCGTGTGCGGGAGGCCGCGGGGTTTGCCCGGGCAGGGTGAGCGCGGCTCTGCACTGAGGTCCCCCGGGCGGGCGCAAGGCGATCGCTCTCCTGGTGCACCGTGCCGCAGGCTGCTTCAGAATCACCAGAGGAAACGGCGTTACTGCAGCCTCAGAGACTGGCACAAGGGAACTGATGGTCGTTTTAGGCCAGTGGAGAGAACCTGGGGCAGCGCTTAGGGCAGCTTTACAACCTCTTCGTCTGAGGTGCCAGTGTTTTTATTCCGTGTGGCTGCAGAATTCCCCAATCCCTGTCCCTTCCAAACATCAGTCCTCTAGAGCAAAGGGGAAGCCGTCGGTCTTTAGAAACTGTTCTCGTGGTTAGCACTGAGATGCTTTACGCCAGAATGGAAAAGGGAGGAGGGAGGTGGGGGGGAGAAAAAGAGAGGAAGGGAGGGAGCGAGAGACTGCTGCTAGTGGACATTTAATCTCAACATATGTGAACTTGGAACGTTTTCTAATAAAGCAAAATGCCTTTTATTAAAATACTATTGAAACCTTGCTCAAATTTTACAAAAGTTTTTCACACACGAAGATTACTTTCCAGAAACCTACAACCTCCAGATGGGTCCCTGGACCACATAAATCCTGAAATGCAGAGGGCCCAGCCTCTCCAAACCTCAGATAGTTCCGTCTCCTTGCCCCATGTTAGTGACAGACCCTTCCAATATGAAAGGGTTAGAATGGGCATGGCCCAAACACCCCTAAGGAGAGGGATGGAAAGATCAGAGGTGATGGTGGAGTTATATGGAGAGAGTTGGGTTTAACAAATGAATATGACTGCTGAATCATTATATGGATATTTCTTTTAGTCTCCAATGTCTTGGAGCAGCTGGAAAGAAAAACCTAAAATTGTGGAACTGTAACCCATTCCAAACTCTGAAATCTGTGCTATAACTACTTGATGCAATGTCCTTTGGAATTTATTGTTTTTTTGCACGTTATATTTCATAATAAAAAATATTAAAACAGAACAGAACTTGCTCAGATGGTAGAGTTCCTTCGTCTTCACTGGCAGCATTTAAGAGCCAGGCCCCTTCATCGACGACCGCCCGTTATTTCGGGCCTCCGCCGTGCAGCCCCGGCCCCCCTTCTTGGAGAACCTGCTTTTGGATCGGAAACCCACCGGGCGTGTGGGAGGCAGCCCCCAGCCCCACAGTAACCCTCTGATGCTGTTGAGGTGCGCGTGTGGAAAGGGGCCTTTTCTGTCATTGTCCATTCTAAGAGGGCTTGACCTTTCAGATCCTTTCCAGCTTTATTGCTTTGTGATGTTACGTCTTCCTCGTTCTGAGGCGGTGACGTGAGACCCTGGAATGCTCAAAATAGCAGTACTGTAGCAGCAGAGAAGTCCTCCACTCTCTTTGTGCAGGACCGATGTTCTCCCTTGGGTGTGGCTTTCCAAGGGCTTGGTGGCCCTGTATCTTCTGAGTCTGCCTGTTGTCCTGGACTTGACCCCTGGCCTCCTCTTGTCCGCGTGTGGGGAGCCAGCGGCCGCCAGCCTGGGTGGGCACGGAGGCGGGGAGCGCAACAGCATCCCGCCCCTGGCGTGTTTTCCTGGGCACTCAGGCCTCAGCTCTGGCCGCTGGACTTGGGAGGGTTCAGCTTTGTACTTTGTGATTAGAGTGGCTTCAAGCTCTGTCCAGTTTCTGGAGGCTTTTCTCCTTGGGAGCTTTTTAAAGACGGCAGGGTCACTGAAGGAGGGGAGAGTAAATTCAGGAAATCTGGCATTCGCTGTTACCCTGCGTGCCTGTGGTGAGCCCTTGCACATGCACGTGTCTGCGCCCGTGGTCTGCAGATCCACCCGGCTGCTGAGGAGGCTGGGAATGTGGAAGGAGCTGGGATTATTCTTGTATTAATGGTTTTCGAGTGTAAGGATCAGATGATGTCACTCCTGAGAGGAAAGCCAGTCGAAAAGGAAGTGGGTCTTAACTGCAGCATGAAGACTTGAGCTGTGAGATGCTTCCTGCCTAACAGATGACTCCAGATGACTCACCGGGAGGGGTGGTGCGTCTGCACAGAGGACCTGCAGCCCGTCCTCAGCATCTTACCGTTCACCGCGTAGATGGCTTCTGTCTCAGCTGCCATTGTGTGTGCATGCACCCTCGTGCGTATCTGCTGCCATTGTGTGTGCATGCACCCTCGTGCGTATCTGCTGCCATTGTGTGTGCATGCACCCTCGTGCGTATCTGCTGCCATTGTGTGTGCATGCATCCTCGTGCATCTCGGCTGCCATTGTGTGTGCATGCACCCTCATGCGTATCTGCTGCCGTTGTGTATGCATGCACCCTCATGTGTATCTGCTGCCATTGTGTGTGCATGCATCCTCGTGCATCTCAGCTGCCATTGTGTATGCATGCATCCTCGTGTGCATTAATGCCTTGATTCATAATTTGCATTTCTGATAGCGCGATGGGTCATTTCGGTAAGTGGCATTTTTAGATAATCATAATTGTACCTTTGCAAGCTCGTCACCAGAAACAATGATTATTATTTTCTGTATTTGTAAGGGTGTATATTTGATTTGTAAATACTTTCTGTATGTAAAAAGTATATGCGTCATTCAGTTACCAAGATCAAAAAAAGAAGGATTGCGTGTGGTCACAGGAAGCATACCTCCTCCTGCTTCAGCATGTCCCTTCATGGTTACAGGTGTGTGCCTGCAAAACCACCAGCGTACGGCAATTGGTGCCATGTTAAGTGGCTGTAATTTGAGCACTAATTTGTAAAAAATAACTCTGTGCCATTCAATTAAAAAATAACTGAATTTAAAGCAAAGTACACTTATATAAAATATAAAGTAAATGTAATATGAAAAATCTCCTTTGCTTTAGCATCACTATCTTTAGGTAACTCATCATTTGGTTTGGCCGTTGCCCCTCGATATGGAATACAGTTCCCGATTAGAGCTCCAGATTGTTGGGTTGCATAGACCCCAGAGCATCTACTGTCATCCTCTGATGCCGCGGATGGGGGAATGAGGATTTGGAATTGGCACCCAGGTCCCCAGCAGATGTTAGTGGAGGAGGCAGCGCCGGATGGGCTCTCATTCCCGGCCAGGGCACGTGAGCCTGCAGGGCGCTGTCCCAAACATGCATGGGTGCTGGACAGGCAGCGGGGCTGGGGACGCCTAATGCTGGGGCAGAGCAGGCACCATCGTGACCTTGCAGAGAGGGCAAGGGAGAGCTGAGGCCAGGAGCAGTCAGTAACCAGACCAGCCCTGCGTGTGAACCGCCACTGATAAAGGTGTCCTGGCCACATACAAAGACCCCTGTGCAGTAAGCATCGCTGCAGAGCCCAATTTCATCTTTCTGCGAAGAGCATCCGTAGCGTTTTATGTGTGCTGTGCAGGTCCCGTGCTGTGCGTCTCATTTGGTTCCCCGTGTGGCGTAATAGCAGCACCGCATAGAAGACTCTCGAAAAGGGAAGGCACTTGCCCACGGCTACTTACCACATAAGGCATCTGCCCCGGCATTCTTGCCCTCAATCCACAATGTTGTTGTCATATCATAAGCCACAGTTTGGGTGAAAAAAAGCTGTTATAACTGTGACAGTGACATATCGAGGACTGTGGACCCCAGAGCCCTCCTCCCCGAGAACGTGGATATGGCAGGAGAAAAGTGATGACGTAGCCCTTTAGAATTTGGAGGAACCGTTACTCTTAGATTCAGAAGACCACACGCTGGGTTTTAACATCGTCGGTTGGTTCTGCGGGATCCGCTGAGTCTCGGAGGAGGCCGTCTCGATGGGTTGGCGGTAAGCCCCCAGGTCCGCCACAGTGAGGAACCCGGTGTTCCAGGGTCAGGGTGCCGTGGGTGGGACCCGCTGTGAGGCGAGAGCACGGGCTCCCACCACGCACCGGGGTCTGAGACTCTGAGCCGTGCAGAGGTGCTCACGTGGGCATGCATGAGTTACTAATCAGGGTCGCTCCGCTCGCGAGCCCATTGGACAGGTACCTGCCGAGAGTGGCCACGGGTAAGTCCTCTGGCTTCTTGAATGTTGTGTAATCACGATAAATGCTTTACCAGTTTTTATTAAAAGAGTATAAAAAATGAAATGCCCAATGGCCCCCCAAAACTGATTTGACCATAATTTAATCTTTCCTTGATTTACAAAATCTCAGGATCTGGAGAGATGTAATGATGGATTGTAAAATTTTACTTGATTTATCTCACTTCTTGGATCCTGGAGAAATGAAACTTTCCAGAACCTGTCAGTCATTTTGCTTTAACCGAGGAAATACCCAGAAGTTCCTCACAGGAGCCAACAGTGCATTTGAACCTGGTGCATTTTGGTGAGATGACCCGTGCCTTTTCCCATCCCATGGATGTGCCCTGCACTCCGTGGTCTTCAGAGCATCGCGCTCTGTGCTCTGAGTGTCCCATTTCACCCAGCGAGCCCCTCCTGCACCCACCCAGTGAGCCTCCCCCCCCCCCCCTCACAGGCTGGCCCTGGGGTCCAAGCGGTGGAGACGTGGATGGTTTTACAGGCACTAGTGCTCTTTATAACCCTACGGGGAAGGACCCTGACCTGTCCATGCATGTTTCTCCTGCCACAGCATCGAGGGGGATGCACTGCATATAGTAGGTGCTTAATCAACGCATCAACGCAGATGACTGATTGACTGAGCCTTCAGCAAGCCGGCCATGCAGCCTGTACTGTGGGGTGAGCTCGCGGGTGAGGCAGCCCCTCCCGCATTGCGCCCGCCCCGAGCCCGGTCTCTGTGGGTCTCCTTCCTTCCAGCAGGTTCCTCAGTGTCCACGCCGCTGCCGTCTGACAGACTCGCCCTTCCCGGCAGGGCCGTCCAGCACGTCGCAGGATGTCAGCTCCACCTGTGGCCTCCTAGGTGTTCGCACTGGTGAAGAATGTCTCCGGACGTCGCATGCCGCCCCGGGGGCAGAGCAGCACAGCCTTCCTGCAGCCACGGCTTGCAGGATGCATCCCCTCGCTGTGACTCTCCACCAGTGACAGAGACGGCCACAGCACCCACACGTGGGTGACAAATAGGGAACCAAGAGAAGAAAAAAACAAAGATATAATTGACGCTAATAATTGTGTCGGCCCCTTCTCTGCAGTAGACCTTTCTTTTCTCCTGGACTTGGAGGGCAAGCATTCATCCTAACCCAGCTCTCTCTGGAACCAGTCATGCCACCGCCTTCCTCCAGGCCCCAGCCATTGACAGAATTCTGCAGTGTGTCCCCTCCAAGTGGGAGGGCCCGTGGGATGGAGTCCAGCGGGGCCGAGGTCAGGGGTCTCTCTCAGCTCCGGAACCACCTCCCCAGGCTCCACCAGCCCCCCATGCCCTGGGGAGCCCCAAATGTGCATCTCTAGCTTAAAAGCACCCACTTAATTCCGAATCCTGTTTCCCAGCCCTGCTCAAGATCTCCTCCTGCATGTTTCACAGGCCCCAGAAACAGAAACTCAGTGGTGATGAAACCAAAGCCCTCCTCTGCCCTACTTGTTCCTTTTTGCTCCTCTCTAGAGTCTTTGTCTCAGGAAATGGTGCATGTTCCTGGGGTCAGATCTGTGCTTTGCCACTTGCTGAGTGACCTTAGGCAAGTTCCTTCTCCCCTCTGATTTTCCTCATCGGTCAGAGAGGCACTGATCTCCCAGGGTTGTGAGGTTTGAACTACTTGATGCCTGTAAATGACTTCAGTGACATCGTACATGTAAATCACTTAGAAAAAATGCCCCGGCTGCTCCATAAATAGTAGGTGCTGCTATTTTTTGTTCCTTCCCGCCTGCCCTCCTGTTTTCTCTTTCACCCCAATAAATCCCTCCCCTTTGCCCGTCCTGCCTCTCGCTGCTCTGCGGCTTGGTGCATCGTCATTCTTTCTCAGCACAGTGGCCGCAGCTCAGGCTGGACCATGCTGGCACAGATCGAGTAGCCTTTAAGCCAACCTGGCTGCTTCCAGCTGCCCCCTCAGCCTTTCCGTCCACTCTCTGCTGCCAGGGCGGAGATGGTGCCTCCCACTGCCTCCGTCATGAAGTCCACCCTCTGAGCCGGTGCACGCTGGCCCCATGTGACCTGCCTCCTGCTAAACTCCCATCTCACCTCCAGCAGCAGCCCCACGTGCATCAGCCGCGCGCCGCGCAGCCGGCCAGGCCCTCTCGTCTCCATGCCTGTGTGCGGCCTGGGCCTCCTCTTGGTTTTTCTCCTCCCTGCCTTTTGGCCTGACATCTGCTCATCTCTAAGTGATGCTCAAGCATCGCCATCTCAGGGGCCGTTCCTGGCCTCCCTCCCCTGCAGTCCCTGCTCTCCTGTGTGCCCGCCTCCTCCCAGGCCAGCGTGTGTGTGCGTTTTCCAGCACTGACCGCACGTAACTTAACTGCTCCGGGTTCTGTCAACCACGAACTAGTGAAGTTTTGGCATCAGTGGCCACGTCTCATTCACCGGGACTTTTGTAATGAGTAGCACATCGTTTGACACATAGTAGGCAGTTAATACCTGTTCACGGTTGAAGCCAGGATTCCATAGGGTGGAGTCAGGCAGCATGACCTTTCAAAACTGTAAGAACAAAATTGAATCAGAATAAGTTGGCAGAATTAAGCAGCAAAATGAGGAATGAAGAAACCCCACAGGCGTCTCTCGTGGTTAGAGCCGGGAAATCAGGAGACGCTTAAAAGCTAAAAGCTGGAGTGAAAATTAGAAAGAAGTCCCAGCCGAGTAGGATAATCTGTAATAAGTCATACAGAAAGGAAGACAAAAGGGGCCTGGTTATTACATGCTGCTCCTTTTATTGTCCCTGACTTTAGGAAATTTGGTCCAGTGAGAGAGAAACACAAGAAGAAGAAAAAACAGTTCTTACCATAGGATGCTGTTTAAAAAGGCATGTACCTGGTGTAATGGAGATAGAAACAAAGCAGCTTTCAACAATGGAATCACGTCATTGCCTGGGACATGGGATGGCCGGCTCGCGGTGCAGAGGTGGCGGTGGGTGTCCTCCCTCAGTTCCCAGGCCTCCGTGTCGGTGATGGCTGCATGCGTGGAGTCCGAGCAGACGGCACCTCAGCTGGCCGCGCTGCCTCGGAGTTACATGGCTTCAGCTGCAGAAGGGGCCAGCGTGTTGTCATTTCTGCTACGTCTTTTTAGACTAGTTCGCTGCTAAAAGGAAGCCTCAAAAGTCCATTTTTCAGGAAATTTCTTTTTCAGGTCTGTCTTGTAAAGAAGGAGAGCTTAGAGGACAGTTTTCTCAGCCTTCAATGCATGATCAGAGTGTCATTTAGCAGCATCAGTAGTCGTTTAAAACCATGGTTTCTTCAAAGCAAGCGTGTTCTCACTAGGAGTGTGCGGCTACACGTCCTAGACACGTGCTTTCATAAATTACGTTAGGAAGATCCCTCATCGCATTGTATCCATCGGAATCTCATCTCAGCTTCTGAGAAAGGATCTCCCTCCCGTTCTTGGCCTTGCAGAATGCATACCGCGTACGACTCTTCTGTTGGAACACGAGTGAGCCTCCGCTCTCACTCCTTACACACTGCTGTTTGTTGAGGGGAGTAGCCGTGAATCGCATCGTGATTGTGACTAGTGTTTCAGTGAGCCGTTCGATCAGCTGTGCTTGTGAGTCCTGGTTGGGGTTTGAAGTTAGTATTGGCCCATTTCTCACAAACCCTCTAACAACCTCGATCGATTTGGATCTTAACTGTTCAGAAGGAGCCGACACCTTTTCCCCGCGCCCAGCTGAGAGTCTGCTTGAAGGGAAATGCTGGGCCGATGTGCAAAAAGGAACCTTTGTGGAGGCATGACAGGGTTTCTGCATCTCACAGCTGTCCTGTTGACGCTCCCTTCGCCCCTACAGAAGAGAGTAATATCCTTGTCCAGCAAGAATGCAGCCCTGCAGATACCCCGAGTAGCAGGGGTGGGGAGCTTTCTGCTCTCCCAGGGGCTGCCAGAGCTCTGGGCGTTGGCAGGGCCGCCGCCTCTCCCCAGTCTGCTCTGGCAGTGGGGGGTTCCCATCAAGTACCCGTTTCCCTCTGTGTGGGGACAGTTTTTGGCAGGATTATCCTCTTCTCTTCATGTCTGGCTGACAGCATCCTTCCTAATTTATTTTTTGGCATCCTTTATGCATTTGAGATGTCAAAAGCTACATACAAAGCATTGAGGTGAGGGTGGAATTTCTATTCTGGAGCTTCCAGTGGTAAAGGGTCGTTGGCAGTTCTCTCCTGGACAGGGGCAGAGGCAGAGACACAGGGTAAACAGAGGAGAGGGGCATCATCTGCTTGCCTTCTTGCACAAGTCTCAAGCCCGTTAGCGAACAGCGAGTCACCACCTCCCAACCTTGTGAGCAGGTGAGGACATGCGCACCAAGGGTACACAGCCTTCCTTTCCCACCCAGGTCGCTGAAGGAAGGGGCAGGTGGTGGCTTGCCTCACGCCACCAGTGGGCAGAGGCGAGAGCCGGGGCAGGATCCACTCTTCTGTTTTCTGCCTGCACTGCCTCACTGCAACTCAATGTTTTGAAAGTAGTAAGTACTCAGTAAAGACACATTAGGTTTACTGAATGTGTCTTCATAGTTCCTTTCTGCATCTAGAATGGAAAAAAAATACCTTTCCCCTCTCCTCAGTCCCAAAGTGCTGGCCAGCTACATGGCCTTTCTGGATGGCTGGCTAGGATTTCTTGCAGCCAGGTTGAGCTGCCTGAAAAGGGGTCACTTCTGCAGGTCTCCCCGCTGCCCCGTGGTTGGCACGCTTATTTAAGTGCCAGTCTGCTGACACGTGTCAGAATCAACCTGTGGATTCAGAGGCTGCAGAAAAGCAGCTCTGCCTGCCTGTCCTGGCCAGCTGGTTGGGTTCCCCCACCTGCAACCCAAGGGCGGATTTGCAAAGGAAGAGCACTCCTCGTGCAGCGTTTACTTCAGAGTGAGTGGTGACGTCAGCAGTGAATTAGAATAAAAGTTGCCTTGACAATGTTTCAGATTTTTTTTGTTTGTTTGTTGGCATGGGCAGGCTCCAGGAATGGAACCCGGGTCCCTGGCATGGCAGGCAAGAGGTCTACCACGAGCCACCATGGCCCGCCCTATTTCAGGTTTTGCTTGAGAATCTGAAGAGCTCAGTTAAGGAATTTTTTTTTAAAGCCTTGTATTAATCTAAAATTACAAAAATTGATTTTTTATTTCTTTGGACAAATGATAGGTCAGTGAGCCCTGTGTCTGTTCCTGACAATTGGTTTTAAAGCCATTGGTCAGAGGGAGCAGGTTTTGCTGGCAGCAATGCTAGGTCAGGCCCCCTACACACTTCTGTGACTAGACTGGCCACTCAGGTCAGGTCAGAGTCCCGGCCGAATGCCAAGAGCACGTTGATGGCGGGTGAAAGTACCAGACAGTGCTGTGGTCGTTCCAGGCGGCGACGGTCCTGTGACGGCATCGCAGAGGAGGTGGAGAGCAAGCTCCAGAGACGGCGCTCGAGGGACGGCAGCTCAGCGCTGTGACGTCCGCGCTCCTGGGAGCACCCGTGGTCCAGAGACGGCGCTCGAGGGACGGCAGCTCAGCGCTGTGACGTCCGCGCTCCTGGGAGCACCCGTGGTAAAAGTGACAAGACCCATTCGATGTCAGGTTCATTTTCAGAGAAAAGCATCAGACCTACTTTAGTTGTGGGCTCTATGCAAAATCATAGGGTTTAGTTTTTTTCCTTAAAAATATCAACTAAAGCTTTTTAAAAATGCCTGCACTCTCAGATTTTCTGTTTATTAAATTAGTGTTTCTGACATTTATGGATGTGGCAACAGCAGTTTCTTGCCCTTAATGGGTGCTTTTTAGGTAATATTGGCAGTGGTGACATAGGAGTTACAAAGATAATGAAAAGTGTGTACCAGCTTTATGTTTATGGATTTTTGCTTGTATTTTTATTAGAATCTTGAAAACTTCCTCAGACTTTATTTTGGATTCTGGCCAGTTTTTTTCCAAATTAAGAATATTGCAAATTGGTGAGATAAAGGTTGTAAAGAATAAAATTTTTCAGAAAGGAAGAAATTTCTTGTTGTTGTAGTTTGGAACTTTTGCTTTTTTGCTAAATGAAAATATTCCTGTTCTTTTTTTGGGGGCGGGGGGGGGCGTATGGTCCTGGAATCAAACCTGGGTTTCCTGTGTGGAAGGTGGGCATTCTAACCACTGAACTGCCTGGGCACCCTTATTCCTGCTCTTTAAAAAAAAATACAAATCAGGTCATTTAGAAAAGTATTTAGGGAACAATTGAAGGTTAGCAACAATCACTCTTTCTGAGATAACTGACTGTTCATATCCTGGTGCACACCCTCGATTAAGATATATATGTATGAATATATATAAAATATAGACACTTATATAGGTACACAACATACACATATATATTTAACAACAATGTAATCAGCAGATACTTATGTTTTAAATCTACTAAGTTTAATAGCGGCAAACTAGTGAAATGCTTCCAATACACAAAAGTACATGGAGAACAGGAGGCAGTATGTACCTATCACGCAGGCTTAATGGATTTTAACATTTTACTTTAGGAGCATATTTTTCAAAATACTTTTTTTCTGAGGAATAAATTGGAGCCTCCCCCACCCCCCTCCTGAGCTGACTAGCGTCCTTGTGGCCGCACTCCCGGGTTTTTATCCTTTTACTATATAGGCTTATATCCATGATATTTAAAGCATCGTCTCGCATATTTTAAAACTTACACAAATGTCTTCCAACTCTGCCTTCGCACGTCTTTTCTCTTAGTTATTGTTTTTGAATCTAACCCGCGCGATCCCTGTGGCTCGGTTGATTTGTTTAAAGGGCAGCGTGACCTCAGCTTTCATCGCTGCACAGTCATGCACATGTCCATTCCCTGTTGCCGGGCAGTCTGCTCCCAGTTTTTCCTTATTTCACACAACACTGCAGTAAACATCACGCCTCCTGTACCCACAGATGCGATCTATCTAGGATTTGTTTTAGAAGCAGAATCATAGATTAAAGACACCTTCAAATGTACTGATAATTGCAAATTTGGAAACTGAAGTGATTTATACCCCCGTAAAGAAAGATCAGTTCTGCCCAGTTTTCCTTTCTATATTTTGAGCCTCTGTTGTTAGATATATAGAGATTCAGGATTGTTATACTTTAATGGTAACTTTTTTGTTATCATTATGTTAAAATCTTTTTAATCCTTAATAAACCCTTTTGTTCCTATTTTGTACGATGCTAATTTTGCTATAGCAGCATTCCTTTGGTTAGTAATTGTCTTTATATTTTAAGCTTGTGTTTTAAAATAGTCTACAACCAAACTATTAAAACTTATTCAATCTGAAGAACTTAGCCTTTTAACTGTAAAT
The DNA here is from genome assembly GCF_023851605.1 of Tamandua tetradactyla. Lineage (NCBI taxonomy): Eukaryota > Metazoa > Chordata > Mammalia > Pilosa > Myrmecophagidae > Tamandua > Tamandua tetradactyla. The sequence continues at coordinate 191,899,672 of NC_135331.1, forward strand.
TTAAGATGTTTTATTTTATCATGTTTACTATGCATTTGGATTTTATTCTATCATTCTGTCTTGTGTTCTCCTTTTACCAAGCCTTTTAGGTGCTTATTTTTCCCACTCCTGCTTTTTTATCATACTGATAATCTTTTTACAATGTACTTTTTTCCCTTCTGCTGCTTTAAATGTTATACATTTTTGTTATAATAATTTTTTTTTAATATTTTTCTGGCCCTCCTTAAATTTTTAACATGCATTCTTGACTGAACAAAGTTTGAAGTCCAAGTTGCTTGGCAGCATCATCTTTCTCCTGAATAAAAGGACTTAGAGCAATTTAAGTCTTATCATCTCCTCCCATCTCTCCCATTATTATTGTCTAGATTTTAAGCTCCTCTTGTTTTTAATTAAACCAATGAGTCATCATCATATTATTAGATTTTTATAGCCAGTTCTGATTGTGATTTAATCCTCTGTGTACCATTTTCTTAGATCCTCATTGCCCCGTGCATCTCACCTTTTCTTTCATAGTCCATTTTCTTACTAACTGAAGTCTAACCTCTGGCCGCGTTTCACTGTGGATCGGGAGTATGAACTTAGCCTGGTTTGGCTGAGAATGTCCTTCTCTGGCCCTTACCTTGGATGGCTTGGCTGGCCGTGCAATTACTGGTTGATGGTTCTCTTTCCTTAACGCTGGAAAGATCTCACTCCTGCTGTCTTCTGGCTCTGTTATTTCTTGTTGGAAGTCTGTTCTCAGTCCCAGCGTGTTCCTTTCTTTTTTCCTTTTCCACCTTTAATTTTTTCCCTGGTTGTTACGGTTTTCTCTGTTTCTTTGTGTTTTCTTCATCACTTTTCTTGTAATTTTGTATCTTGGTGCAAGTTCTTGCCCCCGTCCAAGCCTGCATGCTCAGTTTCCTGTTATTTCCACCCCCGGCAGCCCTGCTTCTCTCCTTGTGTGTCCGGGAGCACCAGGCCAGACCACCTGGGAAAAGCACACGCAGGGAAAGCTCTTTCCTGAATTCTTCACGCTAACGGCTCCCTCTGTTATGAGAGGTGTCTGATGTGTGACTGCATTATTGTATCACCGCTTACTAAGGTGCACTTCGCTGAAAAATATAACAAGACATTCATAAAAAGCCATTTTATAATTAATTATTGATGACAGAGGTCACAGCTCTTCTCTCCAGTTGTTTAGATGGAATGGATGGCCTAAGAATTCCATTTTCATGCCAGGTAAATTCTAGATAGTGTTGTGATGAATTCTTCTTTATTACTAATTATTATTTTGATCAATGATATCTGGTAGTAATTACTGATTTTTAATTTGGAGGAATTTGATTTCTGTTGATTTACATTGGTGATCGTTTATAGTCAGAGGGTTATTGGAAGAAGCAAACTATACATTTAAAATTACAGAACTTTAAATGAAAAATGTTTCATCTTTGCCATGTTTTTTTAATAGTGGAAAAGCATGGACCGTTCTATCATTTTTGAGTAAATCCTTATATCAGGAATTCTTTAGATGTTGCTCTTATCACTTAAATCTGGCTGCAGCGGTGTTTTGATTTGATCTCGTCTTCCATTTCTCCTCCCATCAGCTGGCTCTGTGTCAGGGGAGGACAACTGCACTGACTGTGAATGAGAAGGGATGTGCCCCGTGTCGAGGGAGCACTCACCTGCTCTCTCGCTTGGGTGCCTAGGGAGCACTCACCTGCTCGCTCGCCTGGACTTCTAGGGAGCACTCACCTGCTCTCTTGCCTGGGCATCTAGGGAGCACTCACCTGCTCTCTCACGTGGGCTGCTTGGTGCTCTGGAGTGCTTAGTTCTCAGTGGGTGGCTTAGTACAATCGCATGGTCTCCGGGCCAGTCCAGCTTTCAGGGCTGCAGGCAGTCCCCTCACACCCAGGGAGAGCAGCCCCCTGTGGCTGTGCTGACCTCCACCCCCTCCCCAGGTTCCGTACCCAGTTCCATGGCTCCTGGGGGATGGGCTGCCCCCGCATCCAGAGGGTCGGGCTGGCAGGGTTAGTGCTGCCTCTCCCCGTGTTGGGTGAACCCACAGAACATTGCCAACCCTTTACTGCTTTTGACTTGCAAAATAAACAGTTTCCTCTAGTTTGAGTGAATGCAAGCTTGTCTTCTTCCTTCCTTCACCCCTGACTTCTGGGAATAGGGGACCCTCTTCTCGGAGCTTTGTTCATCCTCCTCAGAAACCTGTAACTCGTTCCTTTTCCAGTGTCCAGCTGTGTCAGCTACCTGTCTTTTCGTATCTTCAACTTCTACCTTTCCTTTCCTTAGCCCATGGCATAACCCTAGAATCCTCTGTCTATATTTTGGTTTTAAATATATTTATAAAATATAAGAAATATAAAATATGCATGCAGTTAAAAAAAATAGTGTGACAAATATGCCCCAGCTTAAAACCATTCATCACTGATGTGTCTGAAGCTCTGGGGGCTCTGTCCTTCCTTCCACCTGCCCCGAAACATTCTCCTGAACTTCATGCTTATCTCCCCTTGCTTTTCCTCATAGTTTAATTCCATGTGTTTGTAACCCTTCAAAATCTTTTGTTTTGCATTTTAAAAAAATATAATACAGTCACAACATATACAGTGTTCTGAAACTGGCGTTTTCACTCAGCACCGCATCTGAGATGGATCTGGGGAGGTGTGGCACAGGAGGGGCTCACGTTTGGTTCCCATTTTCCAGGTGCTTTGGGGTAGATGCTTCACTTGGCGTCGTGTCCTGGGGTGTCAATCCGAATAGCTTGACTTCACAGTTTTTGTTCTCACTTGATCTGCCTTGTTGCCAGAAATAGAACTGTTTAAAACAAGCCGAAAACCATTCCCCTTTCCTTTGTGAGGATTCCTTCTAAAGAATGCTATGCCTTCCTCCTTCCCTTCTCAACTACAGTTTAGAGAGACTAATTCACATGGACTGTCCCCGTGGCTTTGCCTCCCATCCAGTCCTTACTTGACTGACAGACTGGAATCAAACCCGTGTCTCTGGCATGGCAGGCCCGGAGCCGCTGTGGCCAACCCGCCCCATGGTTTTTGAACTCTCTCCTTGGGTTTCTTTGACAAAGCTATTTTTGTCTGCTAAATGGTAAATGTAAAGAGTTAAAGAGTTTATCATCTGGGTTTCTTAGTTTGAGCATAATGCACCCGACTTTAATTTTGTAATCCATTTATTTTCAAATGGATAGAGCAAAAACTCTGTTAACCAACGTTAAAGACGCCTGGTCTTGCCGTGCTGCGTGAGGCACACGGGACGGCGGGTGGGGGAGGTGGAGGCACTTGACGTCGCTTCTGAAAATGCTTAGATGTGGTTTACGCCCCTTCTGAATGACAGCGATGGAAGCAAAATGTACTGGGAAAAAATCTAACCTAAAGTATTTATTTTTTGTTTGTTTTTAATTTGGAGATTCCAAATCATCTTGGAGTGTGGGTCAGGCATGAAGGTTGAGAAATGTCACACTTGCTTGACACCAGGATCAGTGACCTCCTCTCATGTGGGCAGGAGTCCTGTGCAGCACGATCGTCGATGGTCAGGAGATGTATCGTGTCTGCATTTGTCATGTTTGGCAGAGAGGATTGAAAGAATGCCCTAGATAATGCTAAAACAAAACCTCTTTAGCTGCCATTATCTCTAGCCCGAATAATCGTATCAATAATTTAACATCAATTCCCCATGTCCCTTTATACCTTTGTACATGAAGACGTGCGATTTGGTCAATATGTATAGAAATGCCTGTGATGTTTAAAACGCTGATGGGTTCTGTGGGAAATTCAGAGTTGAGTAGGAGGTGTAAACCTCAGCTTACCTCCTTCCTATCTACTAGGAGAAAAAAGACACACAATTTATTTTGCAAAGCAGACTATAAATGGAATTCAAGAAGCAGAAAGGGTTTATAAAGTTCCTATAAAAGGGGCATGTCCCCAGCAAGCTTTGAAATGTATTCCCCTTTTAAGCAAGTTCAAGAGAATTATATACCTCAGACCTGATCTCTGGGTCTCCTATCCGACGTGCTGGCCTTTTTCTCCCCTAACAAGTATATGGAGAGAGAATTTACATGCCACCTTTGTAAGCCAGGGTTTTCCAGAGAAAAAGAACCAGCAGGATATATGTGCAAGTGTATGTATAAACATATGTGTGTTTATATATATATATATATATTATAAATACATATCATTTATTTTAAGGAATTGGCTCACATAATTGTAGGGGCAGGCAGGTCTGAAATCTGTAATTTTGGATGCCAGGCTGAAAATTCCAGTAAGAGTGATATTGCATTCTTGGGTCAGGAGTCGTAGGGCCGGCCATCGGGTTGTAAACTGAGAGGAGGAGAGGGTGGAGTCTTCGGGGAGAATTTCTTCTGGAAACCTCAGTTCTTTCTTCGTAAGGCTTTCAGCAGATGGTGTGAGCACCACCCACCTTCTCGATCTAATCCCATCCGCCAAATACCTCCATGGCAGCTTCTAAACTACTGCCTCATAGAACAGCTGGGCGCCAGAACCTTGCCGAGTTGACACTAAAATGAACCATCCATCGTCTGCACCCTAACACTGGTGGCAGATGCAGTTTGTCGGTCAGACCTGTGCTGTGCATTCTCCATGGCCAGGTGCGAGTCCCATGGAGGTTGGTGAGATGTGGTCGAGGAGCTCAGCGCTCTGGCCGCAGCCGCGTGGTCAGTATTCGCAGGAGGGTAGCGTTACAGCCACACAGCAGACGTGCCTGGAGCGCCCCAGGGACTGGGCCACTGACTGGGCTTCAGCACCCAGAGAAGGTCCTGAAGGACGAGCAGGAAATCTCCAGGTGTACCCAGGAGGAGGACATTTCCAGGTGTTGGCACCTTTCAAAGGCTTTTTCTCCAACCCTACCCAGGACCAGAGAAAGTCTATGAAAACCTTCTTCCCTCCCCTGTGCTTAGCTCAGCATCACCCTGTGTCTCCTCGCTGTCCTGGGGGCCCTACCTCCTACTCTTACCAACTTCCATGACCGGGAGCCCAGAATGGGTTTGGCGGATGTTGTCACCTGGCCTGGTTTGGGGAATCAGATTCAGGCAAAGAAAGGAGCGTTTGGAAAGTCATGGAAACCAAAAGGCAGGGGGCATTTGAGGAGCCCCGTAGGGGGCTTGTGTGGTCTGCAAATGGGGGGACATGCTTATGGGGAAGGGGTGATAATGGAGCTGAGAGGCTGTGCGTGCTTTGCCAAGGGGACAGCATTCTGTGAGTAATGGAGACCCTTTAAAGGCTTTCAAGGACCAGAGTGATAAGAAAGGACTCGCGTAGTAGCTTCATACTGGTTCACAGGTGCATTCATTTTGTAGGGCTGCTGTCACCAATTGCCACAAACCGGGCAGCTTAAAACAACAGAACTACATTCTCTCACGGTTTTGGAAGCTAGGAGTTCTAAATCAAGATGTTGGCCGGCCATGCTGCCTCTGAACACGCTAGGGAAGACTCCGTCCTCGTCCTTTCCTTGCTTCTGAGGCCCCAGGCATTCCTTGGCTTGTGTAGCGTAAGTCTGGCCTCTTCCTCCACCTTCCCCTGCCATCCCCTCCTTCTGTGTCATCTCCTCTCTGTGCCTCTGTCCTGCTCTTCTAATAAGGGCACCTTGTTAGAGGAGATGAGGACCCACCCTAAAGCTGCATGACCTTGTCTTTACTTGGTTACGCCTCTGAAGGTCCTGTTCCCAGATGAGTCACAGCCGAGGTGCTGAGGGTTAGAACTTCAGCCTCTCTTCTTGTTTCTGCATGGAGGCCGCTGAGGGGCTCTGCTTGGCCTGTCTTCCCAGAGATGAGGCTGATGAGAGGCCACAGGTGCTGGTCTGCCATGACCTTCCCAGGGCCACCGCCCAGGCAGCTCCGGACAACCCTGGGCCAGTGTGCCCATCGTGGGCTCCTGGCGGGCAGGCTGTGCTCGGCCATTCCCCATGGGCTGGCCCGCACTCCCGGAACCACACACTCTGGGGCCTGGGGTGCCCCCCTCCATCCTTCTTGCTGCTTTCTTTCCTTCTGCGAAGGCACTCCTGCTGGGGCCCTGAAGCTTTCTTGCCCGCTCCTGCAGCCTCTGCCTCTATCTGCCATGGGTGTTCCCCTAATCCCTTAGATTTCTAATTCTGGTTTGACATCTGCTTCCCACAGGACTCGAACTGACATATGCTGCCTCGAGGACTATTTTTAAACGTTACTATTTATCTTTATGTGGTTATTTATAAGTGTTACCCTTTGAGCTGGCGCAATCCTTCTATGAAATAAGCCTTTTTAACGAAGCCAGATATCATCTTCCATGGTCTCCGGACAGACCGGGCCCTGGGCCCTCCACACAGGTCTGTCGCTGCAGCTAGCTGGGACCCAGCAAGCATCTGGGGACCCCGGCGGAGCCACCCCCCTTGCTTAGTTCTCCTCCCGTAATACATTTCCCGCACCCACCCCTGGCGGAGTCGGCTCAGGTCATAGAGCTGGTAGACAGCAAGTACTTCACACAGGAGTGTTTTCCTGTCATTCTTACAATACTGAGTATTTTGATATCTCATGACTAGCAGGTGGTTAGAGAAAAGAGGAAGATAATTCTGCATCTGAAAATCCCGTGACTTCGCTTTGGGGAGGTCAAGATTAATTATGATGAATAACCATGTGACTTTTGAGGCAGTTTCTCTATGGAATATTGTGTCTTAGATGAGTAAAGCATTTATGCTTTCTATGATGATTAAAAGTTCACTGTTTAAGTAGAAGCCAGCGAATCATGTTCTTGAAAATAGGTCGTGATCTTCAAATATCAGGAAAGTATGGAAGTTAATTTAGTTTTTAGAAGATCTACTCTGTTTATTGCAGTTTATATAATATGACCATACCATGAAGTTGTGTATTACATTTATTTAAAATTAAATGCTTGGTGGAATGTCATGTTTCAGAAAGTAAAATAAATATGTTGGCAATAAGTTATATCTTGAGCCTTATCTGGTCTCCTGGGCAGGCTTCCGGAGTCCCTGTGAGGAGACGCCTTTGTGGTTTTCTTGTCTTTGGGTGAGAATCTCCCGTGTGGTCCACGTGACTCACCGAGACCCGAAGGCTGAAGTCGCAGCTCCACCCTCCCCGCCGGCGTCGCCACCCTGCAAGCTCCTTGGTGAGGCAGCTTCAAGGCCTGCACAAAATCCAGTGCATTAAAAAATGGTAGAGTGGTTCAAAGGGCCTGTTTGACATTATTTCCATTACTAAAAAAATATTTATCTTTTAAGTCCACATTATCTAATTCTAATTTGTAGCATTTCCTACTAAGTTTCGTTTAAAGAGAAAATACACAGAGGTTGCTTCTACATGAAGAGACCCATGTAGAGAAAACCTCCTCCTTCTGTGAAGTTGATAGTGCTGTGAAGTCACGTTGGTGAAAGGATTTTGTATGACAGCCTCATTTTTACATTATTTGAACCCAAACAAGTGGGTTGCTGGTGTTCAGTGTTGCAAATCACCTGTTAAAACAAAGCTACGGGATAATCAGCCAACATGACAAGGATGATTACTTCAAGAGGCCAAGTGAAATGTTAATGAATTTATGCCTTCGTTCTCGTGAGATTGAGTTGGGGGAACGTGACCTTCCTATTTAATTAAGAATAACTTATCAGTGTTGTGCTCAAGGAAGCCACTTTGACTTAAGACGGCTGCCTGAGTCCAGGGAAAGTTCTGGAAAATCCCTGTGATGTGATCCACGCTGATTCATGAGATTTGTTTCAAACCAGTAATTGGCCGCATTGGGGTTAGTGGAATGGGATGCCTAAGGCAAATCAGTGCCATTTAAAAAATGTTTATTTTTTAAAACTTTCGTGCTTACAGAAATTCTGCAGGTAACATACAAAGGACGTATTTTCCTAAACCACTTGAAAGTAACTTGCTGACGCGGTGCCCTCGCTTCCAAGTGCTTTAGCATGTGCTCCTTGCGAAGACGTGCTGTGTGAGACTGCGGTGCCGCCTTCAGTGTCACACGGGAGCCTGGGGGCGTCACTCCGTGGAGGGCTCACACCCATTCACGGTTTGCCGGGTGTCCCAGCATTGTCTTTTAGAGGCTCCAGTGTGGAGCCGCGCGTTGGATTTCGTGGTCATGCCTCATCAGCCTCTGTTTCCACTTCCTGGGCTGCTCAAGTGAGTGTGCTGCAGTGGACTGGCCTAAGCAGTGGGGATGAATTCGCTCACGGTGTTGAGACTGGACAGATGTCCAAGTGAAGCACCTTCAAGGCAATGCTTTCTTCCCGAGAGTGGCGCGCTCGGCGGCTGCCAGCAGTCCCGTGGCCCAGGGCTCGTCTGTCTCATGGCACAGCCCGTGGTCCCCTTCCCGCCTCTCCCTTCTCTTTTGGTTCCCTTGGACTTCAGCTTCTTGCTCCCTTGGTGTCCTCTCCGTCTGTCTGAGTTCGCTCTGCTTATGGAGAACTGCAGTAATGGGACTGAGGCGCGTCCCGGGCCCCGCCCTGTCTGCAGTAACCTCGTCCAAAGGCCCTGTCCTCAGGAATGGGTGAGGGTTAAGAACTGCCTCTCTGGGCACATGCCTCCAAACCAGCATGGGCTCCTTCAGTCTGCAGTGTCTCTTTGTCTTTCCTGATCATGAACATTTTGACTATTGTAGGCCATATATTTCATAGAATGTCCCGCATTGTGCGTCTGTTTATGTTTCCTCATAATTCGATCCAGCTTTGGGAGGAATAGCCCAGAAATGAATTCTGGTTGTATCAGGTAGGGCGTGGTTTTGATGTGTCCCATTATAGTGATTCTTTGGGGATCACTGATCAAGGGGTCCTGCCACTGTCAAGTTTGACGTATTTTTCCTTTTCTATTACTAAGTACTATGTGAGGAGCTAATTTGACCTTTACATGATTTGAACTTGCATAAACATCTCATTTATTCAATTTAAATTATATGTGTATTAGTTTATATCCTGATGGTCTTATGGTTTAATAGGCTATGCTTTGTTACGATCACTATTTATTCTGATGCTCAGTTCTCCCATATTTGACCAGTGGGAGCTGCACCAAGCTGCCTACTGTGTCCTTTTTAGCAGACTGCCATCACTGTTTGCTGTATTGAGTACAACAGGATATTCGGACTCATCTTCTACTTTCCCTGCCCCGGCCCCCAAATCAGCCGTTTCTCTTAGAAGTCCTAATCCATTTAGTGGGGAATGGTGTTTAGAAACCAAGAGCTGGGTGACAGGCGTGCTCATTGCATCAGGGTGCTGCTGCCCCCAGTCCCTCCAGTACAGGACAGTCTCTCGTGGTCACCACCTATCTCTCCTCACCATGTCACAGTCCATAGTACAGGACAGTCTCTCGTGGTCACCACCCGCCTCTCCTCACCACGTCCCGTCTCTCCAGTACAGGACAGTCTCTCGTGGTCACCACCCATCTCTCCTCACCACGTCCCCAGTCCCTCCAGTACAGGACAGTCTCTCGTGGTCACCACCCATCTCTCCTCACCATGCCACAGTCCATAGTACAGAACAGTCTCTCGTGGTCACCACCCGCCTCTCCTCACCACGTCCCGTCTCTCCAGTACAGGACAACCCTCGTGGTCACCACCCACCTCTCCTCACGGCGTCCCCAGTCCCTCCAGTTATAGGACAGTCTCTCGTGGTCACCACCCATCTCTCCTCACCATGTCACAGTCCTTAGTACAGGACAGTCTCTCGTGGTCACCACCCGCCTCTCCTCACCACGTCCCGTCTCTCCAGTACAGGACAGTCTCTCGTGGTCACCACCCATCTCTCCTCACCACGTCCCCAGTCCCTCCAGTACAGGACAGTCTCTCGTGGTCACCACCCACCTCAGCTCACCACTGCTGCTCTTACCCTCTGCGCTGGGCGGCTGGGCCCTAGCGCTGCTTTCTCCCGCTCTTATATCCCGATGACCCACTCACAGTAACGTCCCCTCCACAGGGTGGGCCCTCACAAAGCTTGAGGGTCTGGTGGCCTGTGGAGGCCACAGCATCAATGGAAGGGCTGTGAACCTCCCATCCAGACCCCTCCCCTGGCCTCTGAAGCTCTGGCCTGCCTGCTCCCCCCTCCCTCTTCACCCCACACAGACTGTGGTGCCTCCTGAGAGCTCGTCCAGGCTCCGACACCCCCCTGGGCCCCTGAGTATCCCCTGCTGCTGGATGCTGCAGCTCAGCCCCATCTAAGGCTGAGGAGTGAAGTGTTCCTAAAGGGAATGGGGCCAATGCCATTTCCAGATGTTAATTTAGAAGTCAGCTAAGAATTGGACAAAGTCAAAAAAATCTGTGGTCATATTTTTTAAACAAGGTTCTGGAGAATATAATTGAACAGAAAGGATTTCTTAAGTCTCCTCATGTCGTTCTATTTTTAATACTCATTTTTAATAAGTATACATATTTTAATAAGATAAAACTTTGTCGTTGAATTGAGTCTGTATTCAGCGAGAAATGAACACTTATTTATAGCACATCTCCAAAATATGTATGTACATTAATTACTTAGGAGTAAGTTGTCTTCAGAGGATTTTAAACATTTTATTAATTGTTTTTTTATTTGATAAGTTGATAGTTTAGGAAACAATCATACATAAAATATAGGATTCTTGTACACCATCACCCTTTCCAACACCTTGTGTTGGTGAGGAACCTTTGTTACAATTGATGATAGCACTTTTTTTTATAATTGTACTTTTTTTCAACAGTAATTACCTTTGTTACAGTGATGAAAGATATTAAAATAGTTCTATCCATCATATCTTATTTATGTTTGGTGTATTTTTCCCCATATACCACTCTGTTGTTACCACTTTGTAAAGTATTGTGCATTTCTTCTAATTCATGAGAGAACATTCTTATACTTGCCCTGTGAACTATAGTCCATCACCCATGATAGGGGTCACTGTGTTGTAAAGTCCTATGTTTTATCTCTTATTGTTCTAGGAATAGATACATCCTGAATTCTCCTTTTATCCGCATTTGGTGCAGTGCTGTTGATCACACTCGTGTTATGTGCCACCATCACCACCATCCATTTCTAAACTTCACCGTTGGCCTATATAGAAAATCTGTACAAATTAAGCATCAGCTCCCTGCTCTCTAACTCCGTCTGTCTCTAGACAGCCTGTATTCTAGGTTCTAACTGTGTGAGTTTGCATGTTATCATTAATTCATAACCGTCAGATCACGCTCTATTCGTCTTGTGTGTCTGGCTCATTTCACTCAGCAGAATGTCTCCAGGGTTCGCCCGTGTTGTTGCGGCATCGGGACTTCATTCCTTCTTATAGTCCATCGCATGTATATTTTATTATTCATCAGTTGATGGACATTTGAGTTGCTTCGATCGCTTGTTAATTGTGAATAATGCCGCTGTGAACATTGGTGTGCAAATATCTGTTCAGCTCCCTGCTTTCAGCTCTTCCGGGTATATACTTAGTAGTGGGAATGTCAGACCCAACAGCAATCCCATACTTACCTTCTAAGGAGCTGCCAAACTGTCTCCCACAGTGGCTGTACCGTTTTACCTTCCCATCGGCAGTGAGTGAGTGTTCTTATGTCTCCACATCCTCCCCAACACTTGCAATTTCTGTTCTCTATTAGTGGCCATTCTAGTAGGTGTGAAATGATAATTCGTTGTGGCTTTGATTTGCTTTTCTCTAATAGTGATGTGAGCATCTTCTCATGTGCTTTTTTAGCCATTTGTATTCCCTCTTTGGAGAAACATGTATTCAAGGTTTTTGCCCATTTTTTTAATTGGGTTGTTTGTCTTTTAATTGTTGAGTTGTAAGATTTCTTTATATATTCTGGATGTTAAACCCTTATCAGATATGTGGTTTCCAAATGTTTTCTCCCATCAAATAGGTTGTCTTTTCACTTTTCATAACAAAGAAAATCCTTTGATACCCAAAAGTTTAAAAATTTGATGAGGTCCCATTTGTCCATTTTTTCTTTCACCGCTTGTGCTTTGGGTGTAAAGTCTAAGTAACCACTGCCTAGCACAAGATCTTGATGATGCTCCCCTACATTTTCTTCCAGGACCTTTATGATCCCGGTTCTTGTATTGAGGTCTTTGATCTATTTTGAGTTATTTTTCCGTATATGGTGTGAGATAGGGTACCTGTTTCATTCTCTTGCATACAGATATCCAGTTCTCCCAGCACCATTTTTTGAAGAGACTGTTATTTGGGATGGTTATATCCAAGTTAAGTAGACTTGGCAGCCTTCTCAAATATCAGTTGGCTGTAGATGCAAGGGTTTATTTCTGAAGTCTCACTTCGATTCCATTGGCCAATATATTGATCCTTATGCCAGCACCTTGCTGTTTTTACCACTGGAGCTTTATGAGTATGCTTTGAAGTCAAGAAGTGTGAGTCTTCCAACTTTATTTGTCTTTTTCAAGATATTTTTGGCTGTTTTGAACCCCTTATCATTCCAGATAAATTTGATAATTGGCTTTTCCATTTCTGTAGATTAGGCTGTTGGGATTTTTCTTGGAATTGTGTTGAGTCTGGAAATCAGTTTGGGTAGAACTAGCATCTTAATGATATTTAGTCTTCCAGTCCATGAACACAGAATACCTTCCATTTATTTAGGTATTACTGGATTTCTTTTAGCAATGTTTTATAGTTTTCTGTGTACATGTTCTTTACATTCCTGGTTAAATTTATTTCTAGATATTTGATTTTTTTAGTTGCTTTTATAAGTGGAATTTTTTCTTGATCACCTCCTCAGATTGCTCATTACTACTGATTTTTGCTTGTTGACCTTGTACCCCATCACTTTTCTGGACCTAAAGACTCTAGTAGCTTTGTTATAGATTTTTTTGAATTTTCTATATATAGGATTAGGTTATCTGAAAATAGGGAAGGTTTTACTTCATCCTTTCCAGTTTGAATGCTTTTTAATTCTTTTTCTTGCTGAACTTTTCTGGCTGGAACTTCTAGGACAATGTTGAATAATAGTATGTGGGCATACTTGCCATATTCCAGATCTTAGAGGAAAAGCTTTCAGTCTTTAACCATTGAGTACAGCATAAGCTGTGGGGTTTTCATAATAGGCCCATTATCATGTTGAGGCCATTTCCTTCTATTCCTGTTTGTGAAGTGTTTCTATCAAGAAAGGACAGTAGATTTTCTCAAATGCCTTTTCTGCACCAATCAAAATGATATGTTTTTCCCCCTTTGTTTTGTTAATATGGTGTATTACATTAATTGATTTTCTTGTGTTGAACCACCCTTGTATATCTTGGATAAAACCCATTCAATTGTGGTATATAATTCTTTTAATTTGCTGTTGGATTCAGTTTGCAAGTATTTTGTTGAGGAGTTTTACATCTATATTCATAAGATAAATTGGTCTGTATTTTCTTTTCTGGTAATACTTTTTTCTGGCTTTGGTATTAAAAGTGATGTTGGCTTCATAGAATTACGTAGGTGGTATTCTTGCCTCTTCAGGTTTTTGGTAGAGTTTGAAGGATTGATGTTGATTCTTCTTGGTATAATTGGTAGAATTTACCTATGAAACTATCTGCTCCCAGACTTTTCTTTGTTGGGAGGTTTTTGATGATTGATTCAACCTTGTAGTCTGTTGAGGTCTTCAATTTTTTTCTAGAGTCAGCATAAGTTGTTCATGTATTTCTTGGAATTTGTACATTTCGTCTAAGTTGCCTAATTTGTTAGCCTACACTTGTTCATAGTATTCTCTTATCCTTTTTATTTTTGTGGAGTCAGTGGTAATGTCCATTTCTTTTCTGATTTTATTATTTGCACTTTCTTTTTTACTTTCTCAGTCTAGTGAAGGGTTTGTCAATTTTATTGATCTTCTCAAAGAACTTTTGGTTTTGTTGATTGTCTCCATTGTTTTTCTTTCTTTCTCAGTTTCATTGATTCTGTTCTAATTGACGTTTCTTTCCTCTTGCTTGCTTTAGGATTAGTTTGATTAGTTTAGTATTAGTTCCTCCGGGTGCACAGTTAGATCACTGATTTTAGCGCACTCTTCTTTTACAATGTAAGCATCTAGGGCTCTAAATGTCCCTCTCATCACTGGCCTGCTGCATCCCCAAAGCTCTGCTTTCCTGACCTTCTCAGCAGTTGGTGCCCTTGGTACTTGGTCTCTGCCGCTGTAAGTTGGCCCTGTGTTTTTAAGTCTCCATTGCCTCTGCCTCTCTCTGGGATGGGGCTGAAATAATCGTGCCGCCACCTTTGTCCAGGGTGATGGAAACAGTAGCTCAGAGCCAGGACCCAGAGATCTGGATTTGCAAATCAGAAGCCATCCTCATTCCTTGGCTGTACCCCCCTCGTTCTTGGGGAAGAGGACTTTTATGTCCCTTCCTGTCAGCAGCAGCCAGCCCAGAACTGGATCCCACGGTGACCTGGGGCGGGGGGTGGGGATGGGCACTGGCAGCTGCCCCCTGGAGAAAGCCACTGCGGTTCTCTGCGGGGGTTCACCCACCCCTTCTCCCGCTCTTCCCTGGAAGCTGCAGTGCTCCTTGGTGCCTGCAGCCCTCGAGCGGTCGTGTCACCCAGCTCCTGCCTGTTTCCTGACTGTTCTGGAGAAACAGCTGGGTCCTGGAGCCTCCGATTTCTCCATCTTCCCCAGAGGTCTCCTCTTCAGAAGATTCTCTGTCCAAGAAATACATAATGGGAAATTCAGAATCAAGTTCCAACAGCAGCTTCTTTGAATTACATCACATCTGTTACATTCCATGCAACAACAACAAAGGAATTCCACTTCCAGTTGCTTCCATAATAAAAGTCTTGATAAAAATAAATTATTGATGACATGTTAAAATAAAGCCACAGTGTTTATAAAAAGTTCAGTTTATGAAATACTTTGAAATCCTGGAGGAAAAGGTTGTTCAAAGCATTATTTGTCACCTAATTATTACTCATTCAATTTTCACACAGTTCGCATCAGTAGCTGACAGCTTTCATCAGTGGTGCTTGTACATGTTGGAACAGCTCCTTTCGTTTGTGCGGCACCGTCCTGGCCGAGCTGCTGCCGATGGCGTTGAACTTCACAGCCTCCCGAATGCAGAAAGGTTTTAGGTGATGCGGCATCACCTGGCCACCCCTGTTCCCTGGACCCCACCCTTCTTCATTCGCACATCGAGGGCACACTGTGCCCCAGTGCAGATTAGGGGCGCAGAGACACACGTGTTAATAAACAGATCTCTTGACGCTTATATTGTCACGAGGAAACACAGAAGAGACAAGAAAACCAGCTAACACAGAGGTGCAGTTGGAGAGAGTCTTTTCCTTGGCATGCACACGTGGCTTTCCTGGGGCCAGGAACATGATGAAATTCCAAACCAGACCTTTGACTATGAAAAACAAAGGGAAGAAGAGCCAGAGATTGTTTTTTTTAATTTTTACTGTGGTGACAAACAGAAAATTGTTGAGTGAACACTGGCTGGGGTCTGAGGAACTGGGTTGGCCAGGTGACTTCTCTGTTCCCAAGGTTGTGAAATTCAAGAGGGACAGCCATCAGCTGAGCCTTATGTGCATGTAAGGAATTATTATTTATAAGCACCATTAATGGAAAGTCACCACCTAATGAAATGAACTGTTTAAAAATTACACTAATAATAATTTGGTTGCAGTAACCCTTTGAAGTCCCTGTTATTCCAGGATTTCAAGTTGTTTCATATACTGAACATCTTACATATATTGCAGTTTTGTGTTTATTACATTTTAAATGTCATAATTAATTGACTTTTTTATTGAGACTTTTAGTTTGGAAGCAGTTGGGAGAAGGCTTTTTTTGTTGTCATTTTCTTAACAGGAAATTCAGTTTAAAAATGATTCCTTGTTAATTGTCACTATGATTCTCTTTCGAGTTATAAAATAAACAATGCTGTAAGAGGACAGAATTAGTCCCCAAATCACACTCATCAGTTAGCATCTGACTAGGGTAAGATTCGAAAGTTCTTTTTCATTAAGAAAAACATTATCATGAGTCATAGTCATTGAGCCTCATGTTTGTTTTATAAATGGATTAAATTTTCAGCTTGTAATAGTCAATTCACCATAAGTCTCTAGGAATATGAGGACCAAAATTTTAAGGAATAACAGATTCAAAACTATACTTTTCCCTCAAGCAGCTTATTTCCTTGTTCCAGGAAGGTGTCATCCCCCATCCGGTGCCCATGCCAGCAGCATCCTCTCGTCTGCCTCCTCCCCTTATGGCCCACACACAACCGAGTGGAAAACCTTTTTATTCGCCGTCTGAGTAGCCCCCAGTTCTCCACTCCGTCCACCCCTGTGACCACCAGCCAGGCTCAGATCGCCGTCACCCCTCACCTGGGTTGCAGTAGGAGCTTCTTTCCCGTCTCCCCGCACCCATCTGTGCCCCTTTCCATGTGGCACAGGACTCTTTACGATGAATTCCTGGCCCTGTTGTGTCTCTGTGTCTTCGGAGAGGAAGGTCCAGCACTCAGCGTGAGGGACGAATCCCGCGTGGGCCTGTCTCTGCCCCTTTTGCACTCGCTCCTTACCCAAGCCGCAGTGTTTTCTGTTCACAGCCGGCACCCTTTGCCATTGCAGAGTCTAGCACACACCTTCCTCTCCCTAAACAATTCCAGCCTGGAGTGACCTCCTCAAACTGCCTCACCGCACGCCCGGGGATGGGTCACCTTGACATTCGCCCTTGCACTCCCTCCATTTTCCCTCTAGGCACCTGTCATGTGAATCTCCCCCTCTCTGTTTAGATCTGGGGGTGCCGGCGGGGGCTGCGCTTCTTAAAAGTTCTGTGTAGCCCACGGTCTTGTCTGCTGAAGCCGTTATGAGTGCACGTAGAAAGATGCTTTCCGGTGAAGAAATTTAAACATTAGTAGGTCCTTGACAAGTGAAATGATTTTTTTTTTTACAAGAATGTTCCTGGAATGTAGAATCTTTCTGTTTTGTACTCATGCTACAGATATTTAAATAGCTGTTTAATAGCTGATCCAGTGGAATAACATCATCCTCACTAAAAATGTGTGACCTGCTAAGTATGCAGCAAAACCAGGAAGGAGACTCAAAAAGAAAGTCAAAAAACAAGGGGAATAGACGGCCCACAGCCCACAGTTGGTGGGTGCCTGAGCCATCACCTGCCCACCCTGCTCTTCCTTGCACGGCCACGGAAGTTAGAAGCCCAAGAAGAAGGGGACAGGGACGGGTCACCCACATGCAGCTCGCTGGTCCCGTGGTAGGGTCAGCACGGCCACTGCTCCCTCGTGACCCCCAGGGACTCTGCTGGTTGACAGCGCGACCTGTCCCCTGCCTGGGGACATGATTATGCTGTTCAGAAGTTTCTCCCATCCTTGCTTGCAAGCTTCTCCAGGAAGGACCTTGGCTTTTCACAAGGATATAGTTGATATTCATAATCTAAACAAATCAAGGCACCACTGAGTCATCAAGAGGAAATTAAATTATGTTTAACATTATTTGTCTGAAGAGACTGGAGTCAAGTATTATATTTTAAAAGTATTTCCCTCCCAGATAATGAAAATACAAAGTTTCCTTAGTAAAGAGGTGAGGATGAACTTACTGCCCTTATTTCCTAAAGCCACTCGTAAACCAGGCATATCCCAGAGCTGAAGTTTTACTATCTCTAGTTCTCATTCAATCAGTGTTTAATTTACAAATCTTAAAACTCAGCCTTGCTAAGGAAGATATCCTCTATTTACAAATAAAAAATGGAAACCAAAGCTTAAATTATGATCTCAGGTTTACAGCTAGTAAGGATAAAGTCTGGTTCACAGTATCGTTAGCCATAAAAACAATGTAGCATTGTGATAAAATCCCAAGTTTTTTAGAGTAGCAATGTGGGGGTGTGAAACGTTCCTTTGGCCACATAGCAGCTGTGCTGGTGTGGGTGACATGCTTAGCCTCTGTAGAGGAGAGCAGCCGCACCTCACTTATGAGTCGTGGGATATCATTTCATTCCAGTTCGGCAAAGTGTGAACTGGAGCTGACGGAAGGCATCTCTGGAATCAGCTCATGAGTTTCTTTCCACTCCCAAATCCAGATGATCAGACATTAAAACAAAAAATGGCATCTAACCAGTGATATGCTTTGTATTTTACTAAGCTATTTTTAACATCTCTGATTCCCACTTTCTTCATCATATAACTTTGGAATAATACTAGTGCCTATTTGCATCAGTCAGGATACGTGCTGTGTGGTAACAAAGATTCCCCCATAATCTATGCGACTTAAAACAGTGAAAGTTTATTTTTCACTTGCACGTGCCCATTGTGGATTGTTCGGTAGCTTTTCCATGTCAGCCTTACCCTGGGCCTGGAGTGGTAGATGATTTACTGTTGGAAGTTGGCCAGTCACTATGGCAGCAGGGAAGGGGCTGTGGCAGATCCCACACTGGCTCTTAAAGGATTTTGCCAAGAAGAGGCACATGTCTTCTATTCACATTTTACTGAGCATAGGGGGTTATAGGCTCTTAGTTTGTTAAAGTTGCTGGAATGCAGTACACTAGAAATGGAATGACTTTTTAAAAGGGGAATTTATTAAGTTGCAATTTACAGTTCTAAGGCCATGAAAATGTCTAAATTAAGGCAAGGCTATTAAAATATCCGAAGTAAGGCATCCAAGAAATGATTCCTTGGCTCAAGAAAGCCGATGACATTCGGTGTTTCCCTCTCAGCTGGGAAGGCACAGGGTGACATCTGCTAGCTTTCTCTCTTCATTTCATAAGGCTTCCCAGGAGCATTTTCTTTCTGCATCTCCAAAGGTCTCTGGCTGTGTGGGCTGTAAAGCTTTTTCCAGAGTGGTTCCCTTTTAAAGGCTGCAGTAAGCAACCCCACCTTGAATGGGTGGAGACACATCTCCATGGAAACCATCTAATCAAAAGTTACCACCTTCAGTTGAGTGGGTCATATCTCCATGGGGACAATCAAAAGGACCCCACCCAGCAGTATTGAATGAGGATTCAAGGGCATGGCTCTTCTGGGGTCCACAGCAGTTTCATAGCAGCACAGACGCCCAAGCCTGACTTCATGGAGTTGGGAAAATGGGCCCGTAGGCTGGGAGGGAGAATGGAATATTGGGGGCAGCTGCAATGGCCACCACACGGCCTTAGTAGGGTTGCCAGGGGGATGAAGTAAGTGAGTGAATGGGAAGCAGTAAGTACAGGGCCCAGGGCTGCGGGGGAGTGAAATAAATGTCAGCAATTGTTATGACTTAACTTTGGCTACAAACTTTATGAACAATGACTTGAAGTGGGATGTTGCATACAGTGTCATGGAGAAACAGGAAACAGCTGCAGTAACGTCTGTGCCTAGGAAGAAATGAATAGGGCTGTGTAACTGCATAGTTACACTTCCCGTGGTGGAAGTGCCTCAGGGTGCCACACCACCATGAAGCCGCTGTGGGATGCAGGTGACTTAGATGGAATAGGAGCGATGCTTCACTCTCTAACCAGAGGGGAAACCTGTGATTTATGAAGTGCTTAAGAACAAGGAAGAGTGGAGGCATGCCTGTTTTCTTTTTTTTTGCATGGTCAGGCACCAGAATCGAACCCGGGTCTCCGGCGTGGCAGGCAAGAACTCTGCCACTGCACCACCGTGGCCCGCCCATACCTTTCACTGGGTGGGGCCGGTTCATTATCGCAGGGTGTCTGCCCGTTTCCGCACAGCCCTCATCGCTCCATCTGCGAATCGTGGCTTCTGTGGATTCGTCCAGGTTCACGAGAAGCAGGTCGCGTCTTAGTTCAGGCTAAAATAGGTCTTTTCAGTTATCTTTCTGCCCCTTTTTTTTTCCCTCGGAGGAACCCTGACACGTGCCTCGTTGCCTTGTTCTCTCATCCCGTTTAATCCAGGAAGAATCAGCCATCGTGGCTGACGGTGGAGGGAGAACCTGTTCTCACCTGGGCTGCGGCTGCCGGTGCTGTCATGTGGTATGTGGGCCGTGTGCCCCGTCCCGAGGGGACACCTCCCATCGTTAGTGTCCACAGGTGACACCTGTTGTCCTTAGCGTCCCGAGGGGACACCTGTCCTTAGTGTCCAGAGGGGACACCTGCCGTCCTTAGTGTCCCGAGGGGACACCTGCCGTCCTTAGCGTCCAGTGAGGACACCTGCCGTCCTTAGCCCTGGCCCTCAGGACCCCGCCATGCCTGGAGCTTACTCGTCTGCAGTAACATTTGAAAGAGGACACTGTCCCCACATAAAGGAAGTGGGGCAGATGGGGCCCTTTTCCCTGGAATCCTTTCTTCCTTTGCATTTGTCCTGCCCCCCCACAAGAGGCCCCTCCCTGGGGAAGCAGGTGTCCAGTCTCCCCGACGCCGCAGCACAAAGAAGACCTGCTTCCAGCCTTGTTTCTCTAAAACATCCCCCCCACCCCTGCCCCAGAAAGGCCCCTTCTGCGTTTAGAGCAAACGCGCAGCCAGCTGCTCTGTCCCCGTGGCGGCTGAGTGAAGGCTGGTTCCCGCAGCCTTCCCCGACCCTGCGGGTCCCCCGCTGAAGCCCCCCGCCCCCTGCAGGCTCCTTCCAGGGGTGCTGCCAGGGCACCCCCAGGACTTCTGCTGGCCTGGGGCAGTGGAACCGGGAATTGCATCCCTCGCCAGCCCTCCTGCCGGCCGAAGAGCACTGGGCTCTCAGCAGCCTCCTCTCCCCGGGAGCTGCCCTTTGCCCCCTGCCCTGGTCCCCGAGATGTCCTGGTGTGAGTTTCCTTTCCAGGGCATCCCTTACTGATCTTGCTTCATGTGTCCTGTTGCTTCTGGACTGCTGGGCTGCCCCTAGTTATCTTCCTCCTGAGAGCACAGCGCTCGCAGCCTCCTTCACAGCTCCGCACCTGGTGTTTGGTTCCTGGCAGATTCTGAATTCCTAAACGTGGGATCTGCCTCATCCCAGAAGACCCGGAGAAGGCAGTCGGGCTCCCTCCCCAGCCCTGATGGAAGCTCCTTCTGTTCGGAATCCTAAAGGGACCGTTCCTTTGTAGCAAAGACAATTGGACTCTTTAAACCAACAAAGACATTTCTGAGTGTTTTCCTTATGTTCCAGGTGTCTGCTTCTTTACCTCTGCTGATAGGAGATAAAGGGACTGCGTCTGCCGTGTCGCACAAGGAGTTTTATCATTTAGTCCGAAATTGTGGTTGTGAACGTTTCATCTGCTCTCGCCATGACGACGGTGTTACTTAAGAATTCAAGAGTCTGGAGAACGGAAAAGCCAACTTTAAAGTGATCTTGTATTTCGGTATTATTAATAGATGAGCAAGCTGGAAATTATTTTTAGTTTAGACCATAGAGTGAGCTCTTAGCCAGACGTCTTAGCTGGACATGTGGTCTGTGAATGCATTTTCTCCATGTGCCTCCAGCTGTAAAAGGGGCGTCTGGGTACTTGCCTCGGTGGTAGAATTAGGCAGCTGGGGAGGGTTCACTGCCCATTCTCAGTGCCAGGGCATGTGAGTGTGGGCGAGAAATATTTTTCAAATAAATTGGATGATTTCACAGGCCATGGCTTTTAATAATCTTTCCCAATTAGTGTATTTATTGAACATGCCTTCCTATCATTATATGATTTTCCACGGTTTTTAATGATTTCATGGCAATCTTTTATTTGAATGCATTGTAATTAGTTGGTCAAATGATTGGGTTCAAATACTTGGGGAAAAAAAGCCATATATGTTGCCAAATCATGCTCTAGGAAGAGAAGAACAGAAAACATTGCCTAAACATAAGAAAATTGCTTGCTGATATTTTCTTAGGTTAGACTTCACATATGATACTTAAGGGGAGAAGCTGAAATTGTCAATCTGATTATGTTTCAAAATATTAGCCATCAGTTTGGGATGATAGGAGTCATTTTAAAAAATATCATTTTCTTAGTTTTAAAGACAGATGATCAAATCTGCAATGATAAAGTGATAACAGTAATTATGCCTCAAAATAGTAAGATTCATAAGAGACTACATAGATGATGGGTGTTACCGGACATTACTTACCTTTTGGAAAATTTGATCTGTATTTTATTTATGCGTTGGGTATTTGTTTTGTGGAACCTGATTACTTCTCAGATGCAGTTTTGATTATTTTCACGGAAGTGGATTTCCATAAAGGTTAGAAGCCAAATTCATTTTTGTCTTCACCATTGATTGCATGTTTTTGAGGACTTGGCCCCATCCTACGCAGTCCAGAGATGAGACACATTTACAGTTTCTCTCTTTAAATAACATATTTTTCCTCATTGCATTCTGTATTCATAATCGTAAACTCTTCTTTCTCCCCTTATCTCCTTTACGTTCTCCCACGATTTCTGATGAGGTTTCCTTCCCCTCATCCTATTTCTGTGAGTTTGCCTTACGGGGAGGCTGAATCATGCGGTCTTTGAGAGAACAGGTGTGGGGTTGACACCTGCCTCTGCCTCCTGGCTCTGTGGACTTGAGCAGATAACCTGCCTTCTCTGAGTCTCGATGAAACAATACAGTTTTTCCTTCTTCACAGGACTTTTCTGAAGACTGGACACAACAATGTTGAGGTTCCTGAACAGTAATCAATGTAGCTCCCTTCTCATTTCAAGTGTTTCACGCTCCCTTCTCGTTTTCATACTTGTCTCTTAAGTCTCCAGATAAACAATTTGAACTTCTTGGCAAGTCACTTAAGAAAGATTCAGGATAAACTGCTTTTCATTTTCTTTCTGGAATTCATCATTATTAAAGTCACCCTATAACTAATATTTACTTTGATCGCAGGAAGACTGTGCATGTTAGTTTCCTCAACTTAATTTTATTCAAATCTGAGCAGTTGAGGCACACCCTGAAATGGATTTTTGAGCAGTGGGTGGCCCTCAACCCCTTTGTGGGGGGGAATTGCTGTCAGCCCTGAGCAGGCAGAGGTGGGGCTGGGGAGCTGGCGGGGAGGGACGGGGTGGACCAGCGTATTGACTGGTGTCTCCATCCAGAAAGAACCAGAGAGCTTTAACAGCGGGTGGGATTCTGCTTGAGGATTGTGGCTGGTACACAGCTGTGCGTCTTGGGTCTAAAACCCAAACCAGTCTGCGCTCATGCAAGTCAGTCCACACTGTTTTCCTGGCTCCCTCCCTGCTGGCCCCTCCTCCTCTCTGCTCTTCCTCCCCCTCCTGGGAAGACAACTCTAGGGTCA